>NC_039254.1:16373548-16719381 GCF_003368295.1 Carassius auratus
CGAGAACTCATGTGCGCCGCGGAGGCTGTCTGTCCGTCACACACACACACACACACACGCACACACGCACACACACACACACACACACACACACACATTTTTTCCCCAAATTGTTTTAACAGAAACACTTAATGACCAAAAAACAACACCACCTGTCCAATTAAAATGTTTAGTTTAAATTACTAATATGAATTCAAACATGGTTAACAAGTTTTAATTCTAATTACTAAAGTTCTATCATTAAAAATATTGATTATCATATTATAAAGTCTGACAGACTGATGTTAAGAGTGTTCTTTTTAGTTAATAAAAAAACTGTGCCATTATACAAACATTTATTATATATCAGTCTGGCGAGTAAACAAAAATTGTTACCGTATTTTCCGCACTATAAGGTGCACCGGATTATAAGGCGCACCTTCAATGAATGGCCTATTTTAGAACTGTTTTCAAGGCACATAGAATAGAAGATACTGCATTCAAACCTTTGACTGGGTTTGCGTTATGCATCCACTAGATGGAGCTGTGCTAAAGGGAATGTCAACATTTTGACAGAGCGCCTTGATCGATATATAAGGCGCTCCGGATTATAATGCGCACTGGCGTTTTTTGAGAAAATCAAAGGCTTTTAAGTGCGCCTTATAGTACGGAAAATACATTACTAGCCAATGGCGATTAAATTACCAAGGTGTCCATAAGGGTTGGGGGGTGTGGCTTTGAAGAGTGATTTGCAAGGAGGGTGGGATCTTATGTTTTTAAAGCTAAGGGTGTGTTACCCTAAAGGGTCACTTTTGTACCTTCTTACCCCCAAAGGGTTCCTAATAGTGCAACAGGAATACATACTACTACCTTAAGTGAACATAATACTATTCTAAGTTACTAAAATAGACCATTTAGGAGTAAAGAAGGAACAAAGGTGTACCTTTGAGGTTACTACCTAAGTGACAAGCTATTGTACCTCTAAAGGTACATTTTTTGCATATATTTTTCTGACAGTGTAAGTGCAAGTTGAATGCACACATATGCCTAAGAGGATTAAGTGTTTCTTTATGGGGCCCCAGTATACAAGGTATGAGGGGCAGGGAAAGTGAAAAGCAGACATACACTCTGTATTACTCTCATACACATGCGTACCACACAAACACCGATATGGTGGCCGCCCAGCTGCCGTGGGCCATCACGGTTCAGCATCGAGTTACAGAAGTGCGATGACTCTGCTCATTCCAGCTTTACTTGCATCGCACCAATAAACAGGCAAGCACACCAACTCAGCTCGACCCACACCTCATCTCCCAACACCCAGACTTATGTACTCCTTTAAAAACCAGAACAAATGATCCTTCCCCTTGATCCTTCCAGCTATTACAGCACACAATTTGTTGAGTTACAACAGCAAGTTACTGTTGGTCCATTACCGATTCATTGTTATTTTGTTCAACCTCTCTCTTTTCTTTAAAATTTTCATGTGTTTATGGTTGTGACATCAGTAGCATTTCTCAGTCTTTGTCAGTAAATTTTGCAGCCTTTTATCAAAAAATGGTCAGTTTGTCTACACAGTCAATGAAAAGCTTTCAAAAGAGCAATGCTGCCCATGATATGTCCCCTTTAAGAGTTTCCTGCCAAAAATGGAGGACATTCTATGCCATTTTCCCACTGATATCATGCTTCACTATGCCATTTTGGGTTGGGGGGTTAATAAGCAACCATCAAGATCTCTCATATCACTACAGGATGAGAAAGAGCACCGCCCCCTCCTATACTTTTTAAGAGCCTGTATCAGGTCAGAGGCTCAGTTTTCCCCAAGTCTTAAAATATACTTATTGCAAAGGCTTTATTGAAGATGTTTCCTGATTGCATTATAGCAGATCAGGTCTTCAACAAGTAAAGAGTTATACTACCGGATAATCCGGAAGCTTGCCAATGTCCTCATTTTTTTTTTTTTTTTTTTTTATAACTGTACTGTCTGTCAAAAAGAAGTTTGTCTAAAACCAACATGCAAATAACACTGAAAGCTCAATCATAGAACAGAAGTGCATAATGCTGTCTGATGACACGCCAATATGCTCTTGGGTTACTTCATCTCTTATTGTATCTACAGCCAAGAACAACAGGCAGACTGTTATGCACACACACTTGTCTTCATTTGAGTGATTCATGCAATGCTTTTTCAGATAACTGATACTCAGTGGCTGGTTTGGCAGCAAAACACAGATGCAAGAGACATCAATCCATACAGTCTTTTCATGTACAATTCCCTTGAAAAATATCTGGACACCTAAGCCATTCTTAAAAATTAACATCATTGCACAAAAATAAAACAAAAAAAGGGTCAAATAAATAATACTACTTGTTTTCATTTTATTATTATAAAAATGTTGCTATGTGTACTGTGTTAGACTAACCAGGACTTGTCACAGCACTTACATATTATTACTGTTTTGTCGTTTTGATTGCTTCTGTTGTCCTCATTTGTAAGTCGCTTTGGATAAAAGCGTCTGCTAAATGACTAAATGTAAATAGAGTAAATTATGGATCAATATGTAGAGCCCAAAGTCTAGGAAGGTAAACCACAGTAATCAAACAAAATAAAAATTACAACAAAAAAAATGTCACACTATTAGGATGAAAAAAACACAAAAAAAGCAAATGCAAAAAAATAAATAAAAAATAACATAGGCAATATAAAATTTTTCCTCAGTTAAGCAGTGCATTTGCTTTTTGGTTGACTATTTCCATCTTCCCAATGTGTGGGCCTTTTTTGCAACGTTTCACCAAAATGAGAGGAGTTACAATCATTTTAGACGTCTTCTGAATTCTAAGATTTATACCAGACCCAAATTGAACTGAATCACTTCTTTCGAACCATCTCAATGAAAAAAGGAAAAAAAAAAGAAAGAAAAACCCGCCATGAGACAGACCCGTTAAAATTAATTTAAATTTGAGTCATTCTCATCATGTTCGAAGTGAAGTCCCCTACTTCATACACACATTTCTGCCTAGAAATTGCTGTTTAGCAATAACACTTTGTTTTAGACTTTCTTACATATTTAAAGTAGCTTAAGTGTCCAAATACTTTTTGGAGTAACTTTCCATGTGCAACCGCTTGAGAGGTTTTAACACATGATCGATGTTGGCTCATAAAACACAGCGTCACTGACTGACATCCAAAGGGAAATTAAAAGCCTATTTTTACTTTGCACCAGAGCACATGCATTGACATTCAGCTAAAACAAAGTTAATTAATGCAAGAAAAGGTTCAGATGAATTATGTCATCCTCAAAATTACAAACAAAAAAAATGTCACACTATTAGGATGAAAAAAAACACAAAAAAAGCAAATGCAAAAAAATAAATAAAAAAATAACATAGGCAATATAAAATTTTTCCTCAGTTAAGCAGTGCATTTGCTTTTTGGTTGACTATTTCCATCTTCCCAATGTGTGGGCCTTTTTTGCAACGTTTCACCAAAATGAGAGGAGTTACAATCATTTTAGACGTCTTCTGAATTCTAAGATTTATACCAGACCCAAATTGAACTGAATCACTTCTTTCGAACCATCTCAATGAAAAAAAGGAAAAAAAAAAGAAAGAAAAACCCGCCATGAGACAGACCCGTTAAAATTAATTTAAATTTGAGTCATTCTCATCATGTTCGAAGTGAAGTCCCCTACTTCATACACACATTTCTGCCTAGAAATTGCTGTTTAGCAATAACACTTTGTTTTAGACTTTCTTACATATTTAAAGTAGCTTAAGTGTCCAAATACTTTTTGGAGTAACTTTCCATGTGCAACCGCTTGAGAGGTTTTAACACATGATCGATGTTGGCTCATAAAACACAGCGTCACTGACTGACATCCAAGGGAAATTAAAAGCCTATTTTTACTTTGCACAGAGCACATGCATTGACATTCAGCTAAAACAAAGTTAATTAATGCAAGAAAAGGTTCAGATGAATTATGTCATCCTCTTAAAATGATAAAATATATCTTAAAACTATATAACTATGCTAACACAACTGACAGACATTCAACATAGCAAAACACCTCTACATTTCACTTCAACATAATCCGCAGTTGCTTGACTATATCCATTCATGACTGCTTGACCCCGTACTTATGCCTATGTGGTAAGTTGTAAACAAATGATCAGCAGTACAAACAGGCATTTTATGACTATAGTGTGATGACATGGGGCGTGCTCTGGGTCTATGTCTTCTTAAAGGGTTGTAAACCATGCCTCTCTTTAACTGCCATGTCTACTTAACCTTTCTCTCCGGTCTCTATAAGGCCTCATGTAAAGTCCCAAAGGCCAGTTCACACTGCACAGACAAACACCAACAAACTAGTCTGCTGGAGTTTGTTGACTCAGTGTGTTGGCGTTGCTTAGAGTTTGTTTTCACTGAACATGCTTAATCAGTAAATGATTTTACAACAAACTACAAAAAATTTCTGAAGTAATCTGATGAACCACTGCCATGACAATGTGCATATTTCACTTAAAGTGTGCTTCACCCACAGTCTCTTTTATTTTATATGGCGTCTTTTCAGGTGAAGAATGACATGCAAAGTTTAATAACAGTCAAATTTTAATTGTGGTTACAGGATCATCAGTTTCTTCCCCACCTCAGTCAGACTTAAACCCATACAGACTACACTGGACACAAACAGCACAGTGCAGCAACAAAATACAAAGTTTCAACTGATTATAATCAGTGATGCTGTCTACACTGGATGCGCCAAGATGTGACAACTGTTGAGTCTGGTGAAGACACAGTGTTAACTTGACTCTCTGTCACTCGAGGTTTGTTGTTGTTTGTTGGGGCAGTGTGAACATGACAGTTATTTTTCAGAAAATTCTAAATCCAACAGCCAACTTGTTTGTTGGCGTTTGTCTGTGCGGTGTGAATGGGCCTTAATGTATGCTGGATCCACTGCTATCAACTGAAATCACTATGCAAGGTTTTGACATTTGAAATGAAAATCACTTCTAGAAAGATGTATGTATTCACTAAAATGTGGGACTCTAAGATTTGAAAAACTGTCAAAGACATCTTTGTACGTTTTGAGGAAATAGTAAAAGGTCTATGTCGCAGAAATCCTGAATTGGTCTGAATCAGGAGAGAAATCTGCATAGATCAAGCAGTGTTTAAGCAGCTCTAAACAAATATGTGGCTGGATTTTGATGTAAGAGACAACAGGAGATGGAATAGCATGTCAAGCATACAAGCGTGTTAACACTACAGATATCATTTACTACCGCTCATGCCATTTGAAACCAGTGCATTCCCATCTTCTGTGTAACACTAAAGTAGATATTTTGCCTAATGTCTAAGCTGCTTACTGTGAACATTGACCAGTGGCTGTCAAGCTCCAAACAATACAAAACAAGCATAAACATACTCTATATGAATAATTCATAATATTTTAAGTATTCTGAAGCCATACTATAGCTTTCTGTGAGAAACAGACTAACATTCAGTTGTTATTAGCTGAAAGTCCTCCCTCCCCTGTAGCTCTCAATTCGCATTCACACCTGTACACATTTAAGACACAGCAACTTTGAATATATAATTTAAAAGTATTGAACAACATGATACAGAGAGAAAAATAAAAAAAATATGAGCAGTAACGTACTCAAATTCAGGTTGCCTCTAAATCACGTCTCTGATTTTGATTGTGCTTTTCTTGTTCATTTTGATTGGCATTCAGTTTGTTGAAGACTAGAAAAGAGTAGCGTGGAGATTCTGCAAAACAGCTTCTTTTGTCTTCCATAGAAGAAGTCATAGTACTACAGACTTGAAACAACACTGAGTTTTCTTTTTTAAATGAACTATTAAATTAAATGACAATTCATTGTGACCAGAGGTGTCACAATACATATTTTACTGTGGCACTGGAGTTTACCTTATACTGACCTGAGAATCATTTTTTCTTATAATACTTCAGAAATCATGTTGTGTCTGTTTTCTATTTTTTGATCTCATCTTATTAGGTCTGCAAAATGTTCTCAATTTGTTTGTGATTCGGTTGGATTGATTTGCATCAAATCCTTTTCAGGAATTTCTTACTCTGAAATACCAATAAGATATTTAGAAAATCAAAAGCATAAAAGCAATAGATAAGATATTTACCCACAATCCATTGCAGGAAAAGAAACCTGCAAATGTCGTTTGACATTTGTCGGCAATGAAGCAGCTTGACTGCAAAGCCAATTTATATAAATATAGCCGTAACAATATCTAATGGTAAAACAAAAGATATTGATATTGGACAATTTTTGGATGGGGGCTACTAACAGCCCTAATCAACACATCTCATGTGCAAAGATATCAAATGTCAGGATGCTACAATCTCCAGATGCACATAAGTGTGTGGTGTCTATGAAACGGGTCAAATTTATGTCTGCACCTTCAACACTGATTCCCTTTTTGCACATAGGAGGGTGCTGGTAGGGGGATCGCCAGAAGATCACATGGTTCCACCGGTGAAAGAAACCTAAAACCAACACCTACTGTGTCCAAGAACATGTGATGCCCAGTAGAGACGCACACTCTAGACAACTCATTCTTTAATTCAACAAAATCCACACCAAATACCTAGTATGTCACTGAATGATGCTGTGTATAGTTGCTCCATCTATATACCCAAGATTGTATCATATACATGATGGTGTCACCATTTAACTCCATGCATCCATCCCATCCAGTCTGGGCTAATATTATGAAACTGAAGCTCACAAGTTCCAACTTCATGTCTCAATCTTGCCCTTAGAGATCAAACTAAAAACAAGCATCTCCTTTTATTTCATTCTCAAGCAATAGCTAGCATTAAACAACCTTAAATTTAGCTAGCTGGCTCTTCTCTGAAACAATGGTGTCTACATGAGACAAAGTCTACTTCCACTTCCTCCATGAAAGGCAAGAGCACAAAACTGAAGGGGGGTTAAGCAAAATCTGATCTGAGTGCTTTTGACGAGCATCTCGGGACCAGCAGTCCAAAGTCTCCATCATCCTACACCTCTGATCAGGGCAACATGGATTAACAGGGGAGGAATGGTGGGGTACAACTGGGCACTATGAGCATCATCAACCGAGCCCTTGAAATGAAGACATGGGCTATATTTAACTCTGACTCCATACACTGTTGGGATGGGAAAAAGTGTACGGCTACACGATCAGCATCTGCTGGAATAATAGACCTGACACATTAGACATAAACAAAAGTTCTGTGTATAGTTCACGTTTACATTTGTGGAAGTCCCAAGGAGGGTAAATGAGCATGACAGTGATAAAGATAAAACTGGAAAATGAGGCAACACTGCCTATCTCATTTAGAAATCAAATTTAAAGAATAAAATACATTATACATTTTTATTACGTGGATGCTTACAAAATATATAAAAAAGACATGAGTACTGAATTGAGTTTCAGTATTCATTATTTATTATTTTATTGTTTTAAAAGAAAAGCCACAGCGTGATTTCGGGACATGAATCTAGTGCAGTTATAAGAAACAGTTTGCCTGAGACTATGGTCAATTATACAATTATTATATATTTAGTGGTTATTATACAAAAATATTTGCCAGCAGAATGACAAAACTGACCAATCAGAATCAATAATTATTTGAGAAATGTTTTCAAATCTTTCTCACTTTCCCATTTTTAATGACTTTTAATGATCCTAATTAGAATTTCTGATAAAATATCGCATTCTGTTAAATATTTGTCACAATTTTATAACAGATAATTCCTCAACATTATATTTCATATATCAAGCTAGAAAGTTCTATCAAGACGTGCTCAACAGTAAACTAAATCAACAGTGAAATCAAAACCCTTGGGGGCCAAAATTAATCCTGCAGCTTTCCAGATACACAGCATTGCCCTCATTGACCTATACGTCATGCAGACATTGCTCTAGATCACAGCTTTACCTGTCACAGTGAGGTAAATATTTCCACAAAACCCTCAGTCTTTGTCTTCCTCCCAGCTGAAGTCTGTTCTCTTAACCAGGGTCCAGCGCGAGCTCCAGGACAGCTGTTGCTGACGCAGAAACGTCTTGAATGAAACCTGAGATTGAGCCGCAGGTACAGATGATCATCACTGGAAAACTCTTACTTACGAAGGTCCTGAAACATTAAAACGTTATTTCTACTTTACCTTTCCTGGACAGATGCTTTTATGGGTTGTTTTACTATAATAATTTCTGTATCACCTATGGACAAGAAAAGGATTTTCCACACACAAATATTTAAAGGTTTAGCTGGAACACAATATAAACAGTTTGTTTTCCTTATTTATAAAATATATCGAACGAAAATAAGCTATACTGTTGAATATCGAACAAATATTCAGACTGTATACCACGTACAGGGCTCGCGAGTGGGAAAGAATTCAAATGCGTATTTTGACCGTTGATTTGATAAAAGGCGCGAAAATCTCTCAAAGGAGTAAATCGATTAACGCGATTAAGATTTAATTTTAATTATTAATGAATCTGAAAATGAATGAATAATTGGAGCTGTAGTAGCTAACCCAATGTAATTACATTTTTTTTTTACATGCTACCAGTCATGATTAAATAGGCCTAATATAAATTGTGTTTTTTTTAAGTTTCAGGGCCTTTAATACTTTATATTCATACCCAAAGCATCTATCTATCTATCTATCTATCTATCTATCTATCTATCTATCTATCTATCTATATATATATATATATATATATATATATATATATATATATATATACATACATACATACATACATACATACATATATATAAACTCACACTCTCTCTTTCTATATTTCTCCCTCCATCTCTTTCTCTCTCACGCACAAACACCGCCCGTTTGAAGTAGATCAGGCAGCTGAGCAGAAATCTAATATACTTGATCACTCCCACTGATAAAGTTGCAGATGCTTCTTGGAAGGGAGGAAGTGCCACCATTGAACTGCACATGCTAACAACAACATTCTTTTAATCAGATAGAAATAAATTACTGAAAGTATTCACATCGTAATTAGCACAGTGTTTAATGTTGAATGTTTAATGCATATTACAAGCACGTAAGCCTACTGTAAATAGGCTACTGGCTGAAAAGGAGCTCATGTTTGAAAAGTGATATTGATGACGTAATACATCACATTGAATACTGAACATGTAGCGCCATCCTCTGGTGTAACAGGCTATTTGAGGAAAGTAAGCAAAGAAATTCAGCAAGAAAAGTAAAATTAAGTTTTCAGAGACAAAAATGTAATGTAAAAATGTATGGATGTCATTGCATCAGAAAAATATAATCAAATTAAGTGGCCAAATATAAACCAATTTCTAACATCTAACTAATCTAATATGACTATTTTAGAATATAAATATTAACACAATTATAACCACTGTAATAACAAGGTTAAAGGGTCAGTTCACCAAAAATTCAAATTATGTAATTAATTACCTTCATTTTGGTCCAAAACCAGAAGACCTTCATACAATTTTCAGAAAACACAACTTAAAATATTTTTGATCAAATCTGAGACCCTCCCTTAGACAGCAATGCAACTATAATGTTCCCAAGTCTAGAAACGTAGTAAGGACATTAGTAAAATTGTCCATGTGACATCAGTGGCTCAACTTCAATTTTGTGAAGCTAGGACAATAGTTTTTTGTGCACAAAGAAAACAATAATAACATAATTTATTCAACAATTCGTCTCCCTGAGTTACCACTCTGCCATTGCGGAGAGTATCCCACAACATAATCAACATGATCAGCAATGTTTTTTGGGTGAACTAAACCTTTAAGTGCAGTTGTGATAATACATACTTAAGTATATGCAGTTAAGTCTTGAGTCGCCATTTGAAAAGTGTTGTTGTCGGTTTGGAAATTATATTTCCCAATCTCTTTTCTTAGTTCATTTTGGACCTCTATAAAAATATTATAATGCATTCATTAACTGGTAAGGTCATGCACTATTACTTTATATTTTTATATGTTATTTAAATGTATTAGACCTCACAGTTCAAGAAGTAACAATGCCACAATGAAACCCTTCAAAGAAAAACCATAATTAATATTTTGACATTTTTAGTAGCATAATGAATAAGTCTTTAATAACACTTTATGGATTTCTTTAAGTAGACTACTTATTGATTAGTACTATATATTAGTACCATTCTGCATTTTGCTAATATATATAATTGTTTTATATAAAAGGGACACTATGTCAAGATAAGTAGCTTTTGTAATCGTATATTTACAGTAGAGGGCAGAGTTTCTCTCACAAGGCTCATTAGAAGCAATAATAACATCAGATGAGAGAAATAATAACAACAGAGTCATTTATTAGACCTATTGATTAAAGAATATGATTTCTTGTTTTGTATTGTACTCTACAGTGCATATTCTTACATTATGAGTGCCTAAACAGTACCTGGAAGGAACCTAGCAAAAAGAGTCTCGCCTCTAGACCCACATGTTCAGGAAATAATACGATATAATGCACTCCAAAAAGAGGGATGACCAGAAGAGTTGGTATATTATATTATATCAGTTAATTAAATTACGGTATTTAACTGTAAATGCAAGTTAAAACCGTAAAACCTAAAATGTTTCTACTGTATTTTTTATGGTAAAATTGCAGTTTTTTTTTTTTTAACCTTTTTTTACTTTTACATTCTGCATCGCCACATCAAGCCCTCGCTGGATTCCCTCCTCTGCTATCAATCAGAGGAATGTCTGTAATTCCTCAACAGACAACGAAACAGCAATTTTTTAGGTTGTTAAAAAAGGTGAGCTCGTTCAAAACGGTTGCTTTTCAATCATTTGCTGGCTTTGCTGATTTTAATGTAGCGGTTCTGTTGTGTTTGTTGCGGTTCAGTGATGCAGATAGTGACGATTCTTTCCGGACAATCAGTGATCAGCAGAGTTTACATGTCACGTATTGTTAACGGTACGTTTCACTTGAAACCTCAGCCTAGGTGGTGCTAAAAAAAGAACCAGGTACTAGGTACTGTAAAACCCCAAAAGTGAACTGTACCTAATCTTACCATGCAGTGGAAAAGTGCAAAAAAATATATAATAATATCCATCTATCCATTTATAGTGCCTAATGCAAAATATTCACAGGAGAGATGTGTATGATGGTGTTGATTAAAAGTGAAGTGGGGAGTGAATTTGTATCCTGTCAATTACAGTGATCCCACTGGAGTCACAGCATTCTTTCCTTTTTTAGAAATGGTAGTGATATTGGGGAGGTGCAGCAAATTTAGGGAGATGGAGGAGGGTATATAACATCTAGGGCTCCAATCCATACCAATTAACAGCAATCAAACATTTGAATAAGGTTTTGTTTTTGTCCATTCACTTGTTGTAATTGCACCACTATGGCTTCACAAAAGCCAGTGCCCAAAAAAGAAGGAAAGCCAGCTCCAGCTACAAAAAAAGAACCAGCTACTGAAGCAGAAGGACCAGTGTCAACAGCTGATCCTAAACCAACAGCGCCAGCGCTGGAGAAGGCTGCTTCTGCCCCAACATCGGAGTCAGCTACAAAACCTCCTGAAAAAGCCAGTCCTGCTCCTGGAGCAGCCCCAGTGGCAGCAGCCCCAGAACCAGATCCAGCTTTTAAATATGATCCTGCTGCTGTAGTAAGTCTCTGTGTTGTGTTGTGTTGTGTTGTGTTGTGGCATTTAATTTTACTCAGGTGTCCAATGGCCTGTATTGGTGTGCCCACAATAATGGTTGACTTCTGTATTTAAATGTGTATGTACAGTAAAAAGACTAAATTATAGATTCTAAATCTAGATTTTCTCTTTATTGACAAGCATTGGGTAATCAAGTACAAGTGAGGCACCATGATAAAATTTTTCAAAATGAAAAGTCTCAGTCCACATATTTAAAATTGAGATGTGCTGACACTGAAATTCATTAAAAAAAAAATACAGAAATTTACAGAAAAAAAATAATAATAAATCCTGATCAATAACCGGAATGGTGTAGACACAGCAAAGATCCCCAATGCAAAAGGTAACTAATTAATTTCAAATAGTTTAATTGCTGGATCATTTCTATTGAAAAAACTGCACATTTTGCTAAGCGGTTGCCTGAACATGTACTGTACAATTCACTGCTTCATGGCTGGATTCTAGTAGTAGTTCTTGTCATGGATCTACACGCACCTGCTACTGATCTATGAGGTCTTACCACTTACCACTGTATTCATACACTTCCTAACTTAGACTCCCCAGGGAGACAGATATGGATGATATGATCTCATAAACCGACTGTGTGCTTTGAGAGGAGATTATTTGTGGTGCCAGGAAAAAATGATGGCAGAACAACTGCCAGACTGTTATTAAACACATGACGCAAACATCTGTTCAGTAGTATATGGTAGAAGATCTTTAATGATCAAAAATTCAAAAATGCATTTCATGTGTGAGTCAGCACTAAATGACTATGTCTCATTTGATATATTTTACTGATGACTTTAAGACGAAAATGTCTACAAAAACCTAAAATAAACACTTCTTGTTCTGGGTTTCAGGGTAATCTCAGTGCTGAACAGCTTGAAGGTAAGGAACAGCCTTAAAGGGATAGTTCACCCAAAAATGTAAATTATGTCATTAATAACTCACCCTCATGTCGTTCCAAAACCGCAAGACTTCCGTTCATCTTCGGAACACAGTTTAAGATATTTAAGATTTGGTCCGAGAGCTTTCAGTCTCTCCATTGAAGCTGTATGTACGGTATACTGTCCATGTCCAGAAAGGTAAGAAAAACATCATCAAAGTAGTCCATGCGACATCAGAGGGTCAGTTAGAGTTTTTTGAAGCATCGAAAATACATTTTGGTCCAAAAATAGCAAAAACTATGACTTTATTCAGAATTGTCTTCTCTTCCGTGTCTGTTGTGAGAGAGTTCAAAGCACTGCAATTTAGTGATGTCTGGTTCGTGAAAGTATCACTCGATGTAACCGGATCTTCTTGAACCAGTTCACCAAATCGAACTGAATCAATTGAAACGGTTTGCGTCTCCAATACGCATTACTCCACAAATGACTTAAGCTGTTAACTTTTTTAATGTGTCTGACACTCCCTCTGAATTCAAACAAACCAATATCCCGGAGTAATTCATTTACTCAAACAGTACACTGACTGAACTGCTGTGAAGAGAGAACTGAAGATGAACACAGAGCCGAGCCAGATAACGAACAAAACACTGACTCTTTCTCAAGTCAAGAACCGGTTGCATCGGTTTTTGGATCACCAGTAGTTCTTTCAGACAGATCGATTCAATAAACTGGTTGAAGAAAACAGTTCACCGGTTTTGCGTTTGACGTAATGGCATCATTGGCGATGATTGCCCTTGATTCAAGCCTTCGGTTTACCCGCACTCATAACACTAGCACCGAATCAGTTCAGAATCAATCATCAAAAGAATCTGTTCAGTTCAGACGCTCTGTGTGTGGACTAACTTGAAGATGTTTTTATTACCTTTCTGGACATGGACAGTATACCATTCATACATTTTCAATGGAGGGGCCGAAAGCTCTTGGACCAAATCTAAAATATCTTAAACTGTATTTCGAAGATGAACGGAGGTCTTACGGGTTTGGAGTCATTAATGACATAATTTTCATTTTTCTGTGAACTAACACTTTAAAAGGTCATATGATCAACTTAGTTGAAAATTAACTAACTTAATGTAATTTCATTTTTATACAGAGTTCAAAGAAGCTTTCCTGTTGTTTGCCAGGACTCCATTGGGGGAGATGAAGATTTCACTAGCTCAATGTGGAGATGTGATGAGAGCTTTGGGTCAGAACCCAACCAATGCTGAAGTTTTGAAAGTTCTTGGGAAACCAAAGCCCGAAGGTAGTCTCACAGTTGGGGAAAAAACAGCTGTTGTGACTAGGAGGAATGCAAAATGTGCAGTGTTCATAGCACCAGGAAAATGGTTGAGATCCACAGGTTTATAAATTAATTCAACTAGTGCTTTCCCAAGTGCCACTGGATCCTACGGGAGCAAACCAAGGGAAAGACTTAACACAAATGTCAGAGATTACTGAGATGTTGATTGGCACAAACGTCAAAGATATCATTAGCAGTTAGTCCTCTGTTACATTAGCAAGACATTCTCTGAATATTAAGATCAAGTTCATTCTCATCATAATGGCTCACTAAGTCAAGGTGCCATTCTGACCACAGGAATGCATTAGGACACCTCAACACATCATAACATTGACAAAAAATGGTGACACTTACTAAATGTAACATTCACTTTATGCAATTGTGTGCTATTGAAGCTTAAATGGATAATTTGCGTTCATTTTCATGCTATGCCCAACCCTTTATTTCTTCCATGGAACCCAAAAGAAGAAGTCCCCCCCCCCACTCCATAAAGTCAATGGAGGCCATTTGGATTTTTGAATAATAATTTTTTTTTCTAAATATATAATTTGCTAAATTGGTCTTTTTAAATTGTGTCATTCAGAAATGGAATCCAAACTGATCGACTTTGAGACTTTCCTGCCAATGTATCAACAAGTTTCAAAATCTAATGAAAGGGGCACATTTGAAGATTTTGTGGAAGGACTTCGGGTCTTTGACAAAGAAGGGAATGGAACAGTCATGGGGGCTGAACTCCGCCATGTGCTTGCTACTTTGGGTATGGAATTGGGGAGAGAAAATGTGCCAAATCCAAAAAAAATCATAATTTTCTTCAATTGAAATATTTCATTTTCATTTTGCTCATTATAACCCCGGCTCATTTTCAGGTGAGAGACTGTCTGAGGGTGAAGTGGATCAGTTGCTGGCAGGGCAAGAAGACACAAATGGTTGTATTAACTATGAAGGTAAGAGCAGTTACTAAAGACTTTCCTCTACTGACAAAATTGATGTCATGAAGGTTCTCATTGAAATGAATCTTGATATTCTTTATCCAAGCTTTTATAAAACATGTCATGACTGACTGAGGGACCTCTTCTGGTAAGTGCATCCAAACCAAGGCGTCCCAACCTTTTTATATTTAATTTTTTGGTCTATGATCCCTATGATTTGTTTGAAGTACCCCCTGTGTTACATTAACAATTCAATAAATATAATGATATCAATTATATAAATGTAATTCTGCCAGTTCATAACTTCCTGACCTCATGATCTCTTACAGGATGGCAAACCCCTTAGTTGAGAAGTCCTGATCTGAAATATAATACATTTTGCTAGTACATTTTAAACTTAAATGAACAATAACTATATATTTTCTGATGGCCTAGGTACAGTAGCAGCCTCACATGCACGTCAGTGAGCTGAAGGTCGAGTGTGAAAACTGTCCTCTCATCAGTGATTCATGATGTCATCGATGAATCATAAATAATGCAACTTTTTTTTATTTTATTGTACAACTGATTAAAATCGGTCTGTTCTTCAACCACCAGTGTTAAGCTGTTTTATATCAGCAAAATTCATAATCCTAATTCCAACTCTGTTTGTCTCTTGAAAAATTTTTTCTGACTCTGTCCCAAGGGAGGATCAACACAGCTGTCAGCAGATCAACTTTGACTTTGGTTTACCTAGTGTACCCAGTTTGTTCTAATCCCCAAATGTCAGGATCTTTTACCAGGCACATAAGATAAACCCAGACTCGTTGTCACTAGACAACTCTCAAAGGACTTTACTAAGAAAAACCTTGTTCTGTAGCCAAGAGTTACATTCACTAAAAGGATGCAACATTGAGCTGAGCTGATTTACAGCACCTCACACTGAACAAATGGTGTCCAGTCAAGTAACTATTGGAAAGATATGAATCAAGTACAAAGTGTGTTTTTTGTGAGTGTTGTTGGGTATGTTACACCCCATCTAGGGGTAAAGGCCGGGTCCAACATGGAAAGAGCAATTGGAAGCAATGGACCTTTTAAAACATTTTAATGGTATAAAAAAGGATAATCCAGCATGCAAATACAGTATAAGGAAATTTCTTTGGTAACTGACTTGGACCTACAACTTTTTTTAATAGCCACTTTCCTAAACCTAAAGTTGGAGGTATTACCACACAGTTGAAGATCTAATCACAAGGCTTTGTTATGGAGCATGGTGAAACATGCAGGGTCGATACCAGCAAATATGTCCAAAGGGTGACACAAGAATAATCCAATAGACAGTCAATGGTCAGGGCAAGCAGAAAACAACCAGAAAACAGTCCAGGATCAAAACACGAAGGCAAGGCATGAAAATACAGGAACTAGGAATATGTTACAGGCTATCAATCACCAGCTATGTGAACATGGCTGCATCTGAAAACTAAAAAAATGCTGCCTTTGGAGGATACATTCCAAGGTCGTGTTAATTCATTGTTAGCTTCATTTCCTGTCTCCTGAGATGCCTTCATCTGGCCGTTTTTGAAGGCAGCATAGATGTATCCTTCACTGCCTTTGACATCCCACAATCCAATGCATTCCATTCTGTGAGAGTTAAGCCAGAAAATAAAGATGGCATCTGAATGTTGCGGTCGGTGGTAAGTTTGTGTGTAAATGTATGTTTCTGATCAACGTTTTCCACTTTTTATGTTATTTCTAGCGAGAAATTAATATTGCAGTAATTAAATATCCCATTAGTCATCACCAAAGCTCTCTATATTTTGCCGTAGATCATTAAACCGTTACACTGCCTCAGAAGCCTGTCCGAAATCCGTTTAATGAAGTGCCTTCGTGCAAAAACGCTTCCTACAAAGTCATTGCCTAATACGGCAGCAAGGCGGCAAGTCACCTGCCTACGTTTTCGGATGCAGCCCATAAGTGTGTCCCAATCTTACACATTGCAACTGGTTATGAGTCTGGGCAAAGGATTATGGGGAATGTTGCCTGTGAGAATGTTAGAACAGTCTGGAGGGGAGTTTCCTCTTGTGGAGCTCATGCATGGCACTCCAGCTGGTGATTTTAACAAAACCCTCAAAAAAAAAACATAAAAATACAATATACTACACTAGCTACCCAACCAAAAACAGTCCAAAAAGAGGTTACAATAAACAAAAAGGTCGCGTCAGTCTCACTACTTTCCCAAGCCTTCACTATTGACAATTATATAAAATTTATCTACAAACTAAAGCAAGCAAACTTGAGGGGGTGGGGGGCATGGGGGGGAATCCAGACCAATTTAGTCAAATACAAAACTATTTAAAAAAACAAACATAGTCACAGGACGAACTTGAGCCACTCAACAGAGCCCCTGGCCACAAACACTTATAAAAGAAAGAAGGGTTTTAACGGGACATCTGCGAACTCAGGGAACCAATTACTGGAGTTTTTGCTGGAAGAATGTTGTCCCATTGAAATAACTATATTGAGGCAAGACCAAGGTCAGCTGTCAGTGTTTGAATATAAATTTCTGTATGGCTGTAAGCCTTTGCTAAAAACTCATTCATAAATAAACTAAAAGCTCCTACAAAACATTTAATGAATCCTCAAAATTGAACTAGGCTATAAATACTTGGATTATAACATTATTATATAGCCTAGTGTTTATTTACTGATAGACAGTCAAAAAGACAAATTAATCAATATTTTATTTATAACAAGGTTTTATTTATGTATAAAATAATAACACCAGAGATCCTCAAGAAACAGTTACAAAAACACAGTGACAGAAATGTCAGAAATAGCGCATGGGTCTGTCACGCGAAGAATTTCTTTTCTGTATCTTTATAGCATTTTAGTTTTGTATTGTTTGTAGTGTGATCAACATTTGCGTAAGTACTAGATGTGTTGGGGAAGTAACACGTAACATTTTAATTAAATTTTGCTAAAATGAACGAAATGACTCGAAAAAAGATTTGTTCATTTTGCTGAACGCGACTCAAATGTCCGAGTCGGTATAATGATCCGAACTTCCCATCACTTTACTGTCGATGGTCTCAAATTCCCACACTTGATAAAGTAAAAGTCCAGGTCCGTGACGAGCTTTGTTTCTCTGACGCCGCTGCACGTCTTTGAATCGAGAACTTCAGTAGAGTCTATAAAATGATTGACCATAAAATGAACCAATCACAACACATCTAATGGGGGGCGGGCACCTGGGGTGTCCAATCGAATAGACCCGCATAGACACGCCCCTGTTCACACCTACAAACTTGAAAAAAACTTAAACATTGTGTAAATAGCACAAATAAAAATAAACGAACATTGAAATTAAACAATTTCAAACAGGGCCCACTGGTACAACCTTCACCGGGTCCCCGCTGACCCCAGCTACGGCCCTGCTCACGCATGTTTCACACATACTCCTTCTGCAGTGCGTATGCAGTCCCTGTGCGTTACGTATGTGGTGCAGCACAGACTCGATGTGCTTTCACACAAGACGCGTTTGCAGTTCCCTACTCGGTACATAAATGATCGCTGCACTGCTGCAGACGCAACGCTCCTGGAATGCAACTGGAATCCGTTAACATGGTTGCATAAAAAAATATGGAGACGGAGTATGTGTGAAACAGGCGTAAGGTTGATTGCACCTTGTGCAACATGGAATTAGTTTACAGCTTTTTCAAGCATTTTGTCATGCATTTCAGAAACAGGAGATGAGCCCCTTTTCTAATGCACCACCTAGCTTGATAAACCCTTTCTCAATGACTTACTGTTTGTCAATTTTATTTGGGTAACAACACACATATTCTGAATGCCTTCGGCAGAATTCGAATGAGCCATTTTAATCTAGATGAATCTAGATTAATTTCAAGATCACAGTGAGATTAATCTAGTTTAAAAGAAATAATCTATGCCCACCACTACTTATTACACAAAGAGCAACACTGTTTAGCTTTGTTAACTAGATGTTAGGGCTGTGCAAAAAAATCTAATGCGATTTTATGCGCACCTCGTAGGTAAAAATGCTCCTGTGATTTACAAGTACATCTCCAGCACATGCTCCTACCCACTTGCTGCTCAAAACTAGCCCAACTGCGTTCCCAGGAGGGCAGCGTGCGTTCAGCTGCTGTCGAATCACAACACAGGAACCGTTGCCCAATCAGAACTTGTTACGTATTTCTGAAGGAGGGACTTTATAGAACAAGGAAGTCATCAGCCCGTTTTTATGACAGCGGTATACAGATAGGTGAATTGTGTGAAAAATACTGTTTGTTTGTTTTTAACACGCGAAAAATGAACACGTTATATTGCACACTGTAAACACAATCAAAGCTTGAAAAAAGCACGAAAAATGGGACCTTTAAAACTGCAAACTCCTTTGAATAAAACCCAGTCACAAATTAATCTCTTTTGTGAAATCACCACCAGGTTACACAAAGGGACTTTGGTTGACTTCATTGCTCCAAGCTGTATTTGTCACACTTTCACATCTAAAGATAAAAAATAAAACATCATTGGTGATATTAAATTAATAGGCTAATAAAGAATAAGAACATTTAATCTTGAATTATTCATCATTTAGCATGAATGCTGAACTTATTTGACCACTGTTATAGTGAATGTGACTGCAGTGCTTGAAGTGTGATATACTGTACAGTACTAGCCAGTATTAACTTGAAATGTTTAGATAACATTTAAGGAGGTGTGCACAACTCAATGAAAAAAAATGATAGAAAGTGTCTTATGAGTGTTATAGGCTAGGCCTAGTTCTAAAACATATTTTGGCACTATAGTCACATTTAAAGGGTTACTCCACCCCAAAATTAGAATTTTGACATTAAACACTTAAACCCCTATGTCGTTCCTAACCCACAAAAATTTTGTTTGTCTTCGGAACACAATTTAAGATATTTTGGATGTCAACCTGGAGGCTTGTGACTGTCCCATAGACTGCCAAGTAAGTTATACGGTCATAATACAAAAAAAACATTGTCAGAATAGTCGATCTGCCATCAGTGGTAACGTTTTGAAGTGTGAAAATGTGTCTCCACATCACCATAGTGCCATTTTGAAGAATATTCTCTCTTCGTACTCTTGACCCATGATATGGCAAATCTGACTCCTGAAGCTTGTTGCATACAGGTTTGCCAAATCCTTGTTTGGTATGGTATGGATCGACCACGAGTGCAAATTCACACACAAAAAAAAACATTTTTACCTATATCTGATCTTTTCATGACAGTCTGAACGACACAGATCCGATCTTTTCAAATGTGACCCAGGCCACTTGGGTATGTGGTCCTGAATCCGATACGTATCTGATCTTTTGAAATGCGACCTCAGTCTGAACGGCCAGGCCACATGTATCCGACCCGTACGTCACTGAAACGCTACAAACATCATAATTCTGCGTTGAATTAGGCGGGAACGAGAAGAGCCACTCACATCAGTATCCCACCACTCGACTCCACACCCACACGTTTCTCTGTACCGACGTGGCCAAAAACCTTGCTCTCCTCCTTCTTTTTAATTTTCTCGAGAAGATTGTAATTGTGCTGGCTCCATTGGGAAAATAACTGCTGACCAAGTTACACTGTTGTTGACATCCATGTTTAACATTAGCTACTTCCGCAAACAACGAGTGACGTCGTTCACCGTTGAGTACTCTTCTGCGCATGCGGGTCACTTCTGGGTCATTTCACGTGCACACAGGAGATCACAAAAGATCGCATTTAATTGGAAATGTGAACGGTGTCAACATTTTATTTATGATAATTTAGTTGTCAAATTACATTTAAGCGCCTGAAAATGTGGGGACTGTGTATAAAAATGGTTGTAATTCCTAAGATTTTTGTTATATTTTTATTCAACCCCTTGAATTCAAACTTAGTCTGCACTACAATTTAATCTTGATTGTTTCATTTTAGTTCTACTCTGGTGGCATACAGAGCTGAAATTATGAGAATTGTCAGTGTCCAAATATATATGGACCTAACCATTTTACAGTATTTTTGTTTTGTTTTTAGATATTATGATTTTTTTTCTTATTTTAATTAATTAGAGTAACAAATAACATATAAAAAGGTGCTGTCCTAATGCTTCTTGTTTTGTGTATAAAACATTGGCAATATTGTAAAGCGCTTTAAATTTAAAAAACAACATGCTTCACCTATGAGGCACTGTTGTCACCTTTTTCATGGGTGGATTAGGATCAGTGTCCTGCTTAATTCAGAGCTCAGACTGGATTTACATCTCAAATGGTTGGCAAAATAAGGAAAATGATTCAGTACTGAAATGAACACATCATATACACACAATACACACATTTTCACACAATATTACTGTAAAGTTTGTTATTGCCCTTTATGTAGCTTTTATAAGCACCTCCCTCTTGCATGTTATCCATACAGCAGCATTGCATGATATTCTAGAAAACTCAGCATACACTGCATTACTTCGCCATCTACTGGTTTACTGCTTACTTCACCTGTGGTCAGATGCACAAAATGCCCAGGTAAAAGTTGCACTGACCATTTAATTTGCTGCATTCTGAGATGTTTAATTAAAAAGCAAATGCATGTACATTGATTGTAATTGTACATCCTGTTATAATTGCTGAAGACAA
Source organism: Carassius auratus (assembly GCF_003368295.1). Classification (NCBI taxonomy): domain Eukaryota; kingdom Metazoa; phylum Chordata; class Actinopteri; order Cypriniformes; family Cyprinidae; genus Carassius; species Carassius auratus. The sequence goes on from NC_039254.1 coordinate 16,395,024, forward strand.
CTGAACAAGTTGAGCCATTCTTCATTTGTGGTGGCAAGTGCTGCCTCTCTTTATACATCCCAATAAATATTTTACGTATTTGCACATTTGTATTCTCTCAAATCACATTGTTACTATCATTCTTTTGTTTAAATGTTTTGTTCTCAACAATAAATTGGCACAAATTGTGCACTTTATACTAAACTTTATACTAAACCAGCATTTAAAAAGAGGGGCATCCACTTTCAAAACCTACTTGCCATGTTATGAACAGGTGCTAAGGGAAGAGACCTATAATTCTTTTGCTGATCAGGATATAAAGAAACACTTGATAGACAGGAAAGTGCAGGTCAAAACAGATCCCCATCTGGAAAATCAACTATTCGAACAGATGTTCCCCTGGGCTCGTGTCCAGAAAATAGTGAGAAGATAAAGAGACTGTTACTTGCTTAGACGTTCTCACAGCTCTTTAGAGAGTACAATAATCTCTGGAGATTGGGTCAGCGTGATTTTGCCAAGACGTTTTCCTGGATCAACATCTTTTCATGATCCTGGATCAACATTATTGTCCAAAAATATAGACTTGACCGTAAACCAAACCCTACCCATAACTTATTCCTAAAATCAGTGGGAAATAATAGCTGATTAACAAGGATTTATAAGCACCTAACCTTGATTGCAAGCCTAAAACCAATATTTCCAGAAAAGTTATCTCTCAATTCTGATTGGTTGATTGAAATGTTGTTCCAGGTTCAACAAGGATGCTGATCCAGGAACATGTTGTACTTGGTGAAATCACGCTCACCCTGGAGATTACATAGCAGCTGATTTCAGTACAAGTCTCATGACTGCTATGAGAAAAGAGTCAAGAAAATACTCCTAGGTTGGTCAATATATACGACACATAGTGTCCCCAAAAGGTGTTTTTAGACACTTTCAAGTATGACTCCGCAAAGAATTAGTGGTAGCACTTTATTTTACAGTCCTGTTCCTCATGTACATACTATGTACTTATTATAGTAATTACAATAACTAATAACTAGGTACTAACCCTTGACCTACCCCTAAACCTAACCCTACCCCAACCTTGTATTACCAGAACTTTCTTAGATAAATACACTGTAAGTACACTATAAGTGCATGCTAGTACATGTATTGCAAAATAAAGTGTAACCAAATTAGTTCTAAGTAAAGCTCAAGCATGAATTCAGTCTCCAAGAAATTGTCTCTAAGTGTTTTTAGGTGTGAGTTCACACAGTTGTTCTGAAATGAACCTAACTTATTTAAGTAATTTACTTCGAAGCATGTTTTGCAGTCTTTATTTGAATTAAATGTCACTTTGATTGATGTTTTGCAGCTATATAATAATTAATTCTTAGGGTTGAAGTGTAGATGTACAGGCGGCTTATTCCCATCCACTGTATACAGTCACCTATAGTAAACAGACATTTCTTCAGCTTGTTTTCTCGCTCGTATCTGAAGAACGCAGTTTATTGTGAGTGTGTGATGTCTCTCTAGCGCCTCCTCTCTCGATCAGTTCCTCGTGCGCTCAGCGAGCGACTGCAGCTGGAGAGACAATAACAGCGAGCCGTGCACAGGTAAGGAAAAACCTGTCAGAGCTGCCGTATGTGATGTTTAAATGCGATTTATTAGTGTATCCACTGGTTTTCGTCCAATGTATTCGAATGAGATTTATATTAAACGTAAAACATGCGTGCCCTGTAGCAATTTTAAATCTGCGTCGGTCATGTCATGTTGTTAAATCGGGCCTGCGCTGCTTACGTGATAATTAACTAATGCTCTGAATATAGAATATGCTTGAATATCGACTCGGTTATTAGGGGTGGGAAATACCGGGTCTCATAAGAAAAACACGTTAAGTAACTAAATTATTCAAAATTAACAAGGCGAAGATGTAACGGTATTTATGTGAATGTTCACCAAATACCCGTGTAGCCTCTTGTCTTGCTCTTATAAGATTAAACGCGTAAAACGTTATTCCTGTACGTTTCCTGTATTTCTTGTCAGTTGAACGCAAATTGCAAGAGCTGTTGTGTGCAATGTGTAATTTTAGTATTAGCTAAATATTTCTGCTGCACTAAATATAAAGAATTCGAATAATGCCACTATTTCCATATAAAATGGAGAATTAATTTAAATTAGGCTGTTTCTTCTTAATAATCCGAATATGTCTGCGAGTTCAAACTCATTGTATATAGATTTTGGTTGAAGGATGCTTTGTTGGAACGCACCTCCTCCCTCTCCATCTCTAAAGAACAGAGATGCGGCCATGATCCCAGCTCTTCATGTCGTCTGTGTTCAGCCATCACAGTGTCTCAGTGTCTGAAATCACGCTGAAATAATAGACGACTCGTTTTTATTACAAGTCGTGTTTACGCTTCGTCGCTGACCGAATGCTGATTCGGTGTTCAAATAATGGCATGCAACGCCTTTCTTCAACGACACTAGGCTACAGTTGTCTAATCATGGGGATGCAGAATTCCATTCAGTAACCAGGATTATTCTGCATATGATGTCGAACCTACGGTATATTATCACTGTGTTACATTGCATCCCTGTGGACTGTAATCCGATTTAAAATGGGGGTTGAGGATTTTTGTGTACACACGCCTCTCTGGTTGTGTTATTGGGTTGCCTCACCTTTTTTTCTTAGTAATTGAAGTTGACGGTTTCTATAACATTTTTTTTCGCAATTACACGCGGCTGAATGCTGTTTGATGGTATAAAATTGTATTAATGTGACTGAATCTGGATTACAGTCGAGGGCCCAGTAACTGTTGAGGACCAGACATGCCCCTCTGACAAGACTCTTCGAAGGGTGTAACGTTATCCAGACTATATATATATATATATATATATATATATATATATATATATATATATATATATATATATATTATATTATATATATTATATATTATTTATTTTCATTCAGCAACGCTTTATTTTGATTGGGCATTTTGAACATTCTGTTGACAATAAGTAATGTTGCACTTTATTGTCATACTCTCTATTACCTGCTCTATAAGTAACACTGCAAGTACATGCTACTCTACCACTCTACTACTACTCTATTAAAACTCTTAATGGGCAATATTCCTTACAGTCAATAGAATGTGTTAAAGGGACGATCAAAAAAAATTATCTATTCTATTATTTGGATTTTTTCAGTTTGTCATTATTTTTTTAATAAAAAAAAAGATAAACTTTAGCTAGCTGCAGCATTATAAATATTAGCTGTGCACGCTTATTATTTTTAATGGTCACTAAGCTGCATGAAAACATCTGAGCAAATTGTTGTGGTTTAGTGATATGGGCAAGCTTACAAACGACATAAAATCTCTGACATAATAGGGCCTTTCGCACCGCGGGAACATTTTCATAGTACCAGAACTAATTGTGGAACTACCCAATTTTGGCATTTTCGCACCACAGGAACTGGGTGCAATTTTAATACCGGACTGCCTTTTTCGAGAACCACCCTGGGTCTCAGTGTGCCTACTTATACTACGCCATTAACGTATGTACTCTTTTGGTGAAGAAAAAGTACACACTTTTGAGTGTATAGTAGAAGAGTAGGCAAGCTTTGGGACATACTATCACGTCACACAGTAAACTGGCCTGTCAATCATCTCATCACAGTTAACATCCTTCACATTTAATTTAATTTATCTCAACTCCCCACCTTACTGGAGAGAAAAGTAGTAGCTCATTGACCTGCCAGTTGCGAAGAACTCTGCTCATATTTTTTGCACAATGATGCATTTAAAAGTTAACGACCAAATGGATATTTATAAAAGTTCACATAACTGTCGATCGCGCACATCTGCCACGTTTGTAGTTTTTTTAACGTGTTTTATTTGTGTTTGTCTTTCTAGACCAAATAGTTCACCAAAGCACAATAGATTAAGGACAATTTTAGGCATTAGTGTGTGCATGGATCCACACTTCTAAAATCGACCTGAAATAGTAGACCATCAGTAGACTTTTGGCATACTCTTTTCGACATTCTGTGCTTTGGGACACACTTATTCTAATCTCACATACTATTTAGGATGGAAAGTATGAACATTGAGACGCAGGGCCAAATTAGCTTCTACTCTGGAGCAGGGTCTAACCAGCACAACTGGTACTACCCGTGATGTAAGGAGACATTGATTGGCCAAACTCCTATGAAAACACCCTCACCCGACATGATTTAAAACGCTGTGTAAACATAGTCCACACTGTCTGTGTGAATGCAGCCCTTAAAATGGTACTGGGAATAGTGAAAATAGTCCCAGTATCTTAGAACTGTACATTTAGTTCTGGAACTTAAGCGGTGCGAAAGGCCCTGTAGCCATGTGAAGGTTTAATTGGCATGACACTGAAAGAGGGATTTCGCGTGGTGCAACACCAGTCTCGTCAAACTAACTGGCATGAGAGGATGTGATTGGGATTTCTGCCACAGACCTAGCTGTTTGTGTAATTTGAGGTGAATTTGCAGCTGTAGAGACTTAGGCCATTACCTCTCTGACAGAAGCTTGATGAGCAGAATTCCAGAATTCCATGTCTACATGCATCCACATGGTCCTTTGCCCTGAGAACTTAAGCATGACTGTTCTGGAATGCTGTTAGCCATGAACTGAAGCATATGTAAAGTGGGCTCCAAAAGCTTGAGACATAGATCGAAATAGAAGATCGAAGCATTTTATTAGTAATTAAATGATTCCAAATTATTCTAAATTATAGCATATAGTCAAGTATATAGATGAATTGAAAATTTTCAGAATTCAGTATTTGGTTTGTCCTTCTTTTTACTTTAAAGAAAGCAGCACTCCAGCTGCATCATGAATTCCACAAGTTGGTGCAGAACCCCATGATCTGTCTTATACTGCCTGACAAGAGCATTTTGTGAACTTCAATCTGAAGATTATTTTACATAATTTTTAAAAAATACATTTCTAAATTCAAAAGCCGAGACAAAATTTTTTTGTATAGTGCTGTTCAAAATACACATTATTATCCTAAATCAGCACATTGTTAATGCTTATAATATCACATTTAGAATGTATATTAGAGCTGGATGATTATACATTTTGTATTTTGTATATTTCTCCAAATATTTGTAAATATATGAATATAATAATTGTTTTTTTTCATAATAAAACATTTATTACTTGATGGGCTGGGCTGCAGTAAAAGACAAATAACATATTTAACATAGAGAACATACTTTTCTAAAAGGAATATTTGTCTTTCCACCACAGTGCGGTGGAATCATTCTACACCCAGTTTATAAGGGAGTGACTCATCATAAGAATCATTTCACATGCTACTGAGATAATAGAAGTTGCTTAAGTCATCACAGCACTCAGAATGCATTTTGTGGTATCAGATTTACAGTCTGTATTCTCTTGACATCTAATCCAATATCAGGCTCTGCATAGACTGCTAGGATCTTATGCAATTATGATCTGGTGGATTTCATATTGAAGAGTCATTTTGTGACCTTGTTATGGGACTGTGTTTGAATTCGAACATGACTGGCCCTGCCCAAAAGGAGGTTGGGATCGAGGGCCGAGAGAGGAAGAGTAATGTGCTTCAAAGCGATGTGAAGCAAATTTAGGTCAGGGATACAAGGGTAGTCATCCGTGATGAGAGCATCACAGACATTCAGCTATTCTAAAGCACAACCCCAGTGTGTGCCAGTGGAGAGCACGGTTTTTCAGTGCAAGATTAACAAGCAAATAAACCCTAAGGAGGTACATTCAGACTTTTCCTGGTGCCATCCATGGATTTATCGCTAAATCCAAACAAGCAGTTTTTTGACATGGTCAGATCTGCTGATTAGAGATTTGCCTGGTTGCATAACAAATAATACCTGTTGAGTTGGTATACACACACACAAACATACACACCAATGATTAAAAAATATATATTTTAGAATTTGAGCATTTTTACTGTCTACTGGACCTCAGTTTAGCCCATAACAATTATAGAAAATAATTAGAAATGACCAGCTTATCCTCTTTAATATTTGATAGATGTGATGCTGCTCTGTGTATTGTTAACATTACAATTTATTGTATTTTATTTTAGACATGAAGATTACATTTTTAGGAGGTCTGCCTCATCTGACAGTAATTGTCAATGTCAAAATAATCAAGATGTCCAATTAAAACAAATAAGGCTGTACTGTTCACACGTACCAAACATTAATTCTCTGCTTTAGTTTGCTTCAGTTTTTAAAAATGTGAAGTAAGATGTACATAGCCAAATACTGAATATTAGGGGTGCTCCAATCACGATCGGCCGATCGTTATGCGCATCTCTTCAGTAAAGCCGTTTTTTCTAATCAGCGGTAGTTTCCATCAGGTGCGTGATTTCACATAGAGCAGCTGATACTACACAGAGCCGTTGTCAACTGAGAAGCTGCACAAATCCACGTTCATTTTCAGCGTTTATTTGCGCATCTTCTCAGTTAACCACGGCTCTGTGAAGCAAACACGCTAGTTACAGCCTTGCCTCAGTGTATCATCATATATGTATATCTTTGCAATAACAAGACTAAAAGAATGAATCGCTATTTTAGATGTTTAGTAGATTAATTAGCATTAAAAAAAAGTTCCACAATATGACAAGAACCACACACGCTGACAAGAACAGCCCAAAATTCCCAGAAGTTTGATGAAATCCTGTCAAAGTAACTGTGGGTGTTTCGTTTCATGAGCCATCTTGATGCTCCATGAGAAGAATTAAATGTTCCCAAGTTTTTTTGAACTATCACTTTCACAGCGGTCAGTTAAAGGGAAGTGTATGTTGGAATTCATCTGCATCTATTAGTAGCATACAGTCTAGTTAAAAGGGATGGTTCACCAAAAAAATTAAATTTGATGATTATCTGCTTACCCCCAGGGCATCCAAGATGTAGATGACTGTTTCTTCAGTAGAACACAAACCAAGATTTTTAGCTCAAACCATTGTAGTCTATCAGTCTTACAATGGATGTGAATGGGAATCATGGCTAAAACATAAAATAAAACAAAACCAAATTAAACCCTGCAGCTCATCAGTCTGTGCAATAACTGAACAGTATTTATATTGTATAAATAGTTACATTTAATTCACACAATGTCCGAACTCTCCCGAGGGCTTCCTGTTGTGCAATTTTTTTTTCAAGCAGGGGCATGAAGAGGCTTATTCTTCTTCTTGCTTTATGGAGGATTGCAGACTTATAAGAACAATACTTCTGCGATTCTCCGTAAAGCAAGAAGAAGAAGATGCCCGTGTCTGCTGCTGAGAACACGCACAAGAGGACACGCTCAGGAGAGTTCTAACAGTTCAGACATTGTGTGAATCAGAGGTAAAATATGATATAAATACTGTTCAATTTCTTGTACAGAGCGATCTAATTAATGAATGAAAGAATTTCTAGTTATATTAATGCAAAAAAAAAACCAACTTAGTTTATTCTTTATTTCTTCTTAAAATAGCCTTTATGAAATGTTTTTTTCCCTTGGAAATTCTGTTGAGTATTTACATTTTTACATTTTTTCATAAAACAATCATTTAATTTATCTTTTAATTATAGAAAATTAAGCAAACTTTATTTTTTTGGTAAACTAAGGGGATTTACTATTAAAAATAAAACTGAAGAAATGTTGTGTGAATAAACCTCTAAAAACATAATGTTTTATTCTTTTTAGTTGCTGTAGTAGTAGGCTATGGACATTCTGCTGAACATTTCTGGCAGAAACTTTTCTTTAAATTATACCAGACTTTTTGACGGGTTACTGTGAATACCTTTACAGTTCTGTGTATGTGATATGACGCTAGTTGTACTCAAATCAAACGGTAAAATGCTCATGAAGTGACTCTCAGAGCAGTTCTGGAGATGCTGCTCTTCATGTGTTTACGTCCTTATTTAGTGAGACAGCAGAAGCTGAAATCACCGCGAGCATCACATGCTCTACCGTGTGTGCAATAAACACAGACACGCAGAACATGCAGGATTCATATTTAGATAGACTTTTCCGGCTTAATATTTACAGATATTAGTCAATATCACAATTTGATGTAAGTGCAATGATCTACTTTTGATAACTTCATAAAAAATTAGACAAATTCCGTGACATTCTGCATTAAACTGTAAATTCTGTTACTATGACTGGATTCCGCAATTCCTTCCGCATTTTCTGCATCACGGAAATCATAGGGCCCAAGTTTTGTGATACCAGGCCTATATTTAGATTGACTTATCACCATACTACTACTGTATGTACTGTATACTCTACTTTAGTTTAGTTAAGTATTACACCACCGATTGCCTCATTTTAAAATTAAGAACACCTTACTTATTGCCACATGTTGTCCATTAGCAACTCAAAGGCTATAATGAAGGAAAGACAACTGCGATCTGATCTTGTGTCCAGGCAACTATACATGTTAACCCTCACCTCTGCTTTGCAAAAAGATATTCGTTTGAATTACTGCATTCAGTTACTGACACTTCGGATGGTTTTATGTGTTTACTCTGTGGTGAATATGTCTTTGCATAGTATAGCAGGTGGTGTGCAAACATCTTTGTTGACCTTTTGCTTTCTCTAGCTGCACACACCCTCTAAATCACCCTGTTTATGTGGGTTTGCAGAAGGGCTATGAGCTGCGCCAGGTACATCATTCTTGTTCCTTGAACACACACACACACACACACACACACAAGAGAGCCAACTGTGCATGTTTTTAATGCTTTAACACTCAGAATGAGGCACAGACACACAAAAGACAACAGATGTTAGTACCTGGCTAGACGGTGCTCTTCAACTGCCCTTGGAGGCATGTGGTGTTATGGTACTAGGTGGAGTCAGGACATTTTTAAAAGGTCTTTTAACTCAAACTCATTGGACATACAATGTGTTCCAAATGTCATGTTGAACATCAGGGATACAAAAATTTAATTTATATTTGGAAAATTGTGGCATAATAAACAGATTGAGATTATGCACTATTTAGGTCACTGAATAAGCAAATTTGTACAAAGGAGTTCACATAATCAATGTGACCGATGACCAGATGTTCTTGCTTCCTTTGAAGAACAAGATGTTGTTTGGACAATCCCATTTCCAAATTATATGGGATAGCATGAACATGAACCGTGCTTTGTTGGTGTAATTAGCGGTAAAGCAAAAGTTTGGCATACCAAATACTAAGATGATCTGAAATGTAAGTCATGTCAGTTCAACTTTTCACTGCAGTTGGGATGATAATGTAAAATGAGTAGAATACATTAGAAAAATGCAAAAGTCTTTTGAATCCTACTGTGTCATAGTCTTTTTGTTATACTATAGAGTTTACTTACTCTATTTGAAGATGTGTTTAAGGTAAACACTGACAAATGTTGAGCAGTCATCACATTCCCAGTTTACAGTAAGCTTTGAGCAAAGGCGAGAGAACAAAGATCCTGAATCTTGTGCAAATTCTGTGCTCCAGACAGCTTGTGTGCCAGATGCACACAAAACAGGTGAGATTTTTCACACTGCCCAATGCAATGACCTGGAGAATCCAGACAGTTATTTTTTTCCTTAAGCTGTGTTTTTTAGTAAAGCAGAGCAGGAAAACCCATAAGAAGATGAAAGAGAAGAGCTAGTTGGTTAAGTATTCAATGAATGCTAATGGGTTACATCAACAGCTGTGTATTGTATAGTCGTATAGTAGCAGTGAAGATGCTGGTAATGCTCTACAGCAGTCTTAGGTTTACTTATTTCCTCTCTAAATCATGTAGATCTACTATAATATGCTGCTCTTTATTCCAATCAATTTGCCATCAGTGCTTGACACTTCTGAAACCTAAGATAATGAAACTAAATAATGCATGAAACTTTCTGACTGTACATAGCTCATTAAAAATAAAGGGATAGATAGTTCACCCAAAAATGAAAGTTCCGTCATCATTTACTCGCAGTCATATTTTTATTTTTATCTTTTAAGAAATTCATTCTTTTATTCAGTGAGGATATGTTAAATTAATGAAAAACTGATAGTAAAGACTTAAATTGTTCCGGGAAAAAAATCTGTTTTAAATTAATGCTGTTCTTTTGAACTTTTTATTAATCAAAGAATCTTGTAAAAAAAAAAATATATCACAGGTTATAAAAACATATTAAGCAGCACAACTGTTTCCAAAAATTATGTGACATTGAAGACCAAGTAATGGCTGCTGAAAGCTTTGCATCACAGTAATAAAGGATATTTTAAAGTATATTTTTAAAACTATATATATCTATTAAAAGAGAAAGCTGTTGTTTTAAATTGTAATAATATTTCACAATGTTGTTCTAGAAAAAAAAAAGCATTTCTAAATGCTACAAGCACACACGTCAGAATGGCTGTCTGGAGGGCTGGGCACAGTTTAGTATGTGTGTGTGTGTGTGTGTGTTTGTGTGTAGGTTGAATAGCGCATCAGGATGACTGTGAAATATCCAACATGTATAATCTGCTTTAGGCTGGGTAGCTAACTAAATATCCTCATAACAAGTACCACTAATGGGATGGATTTTCAATATTAGCGAATAGCGATTATAGTATTACAAAATGATTATGTAGTAATGAGTGAATATTTGGATTTCTGACACCTCATAGCTCTAGAGTGGGAGTGTCCCGTGTAGAAATAACAATTGCAGTCAGTGGAAAAAAGGGTGTTTTCTGTAATTTGACAATTAGATTGTTAATTACATTCTGTCGTCATATAAGGCGTGAATCTTTCATCTTATAAAAAAATTACATACCGAAGCAGTTTTGCAAGTACACTGTGTTATGATGTGTGATACAATGGTTTAATAAAGTGACTACAGAAAGGCTTGCAGGAGGTGCGTAGGGACACGTTGGCTTGACTGCACTATTTTAGGCTGCATGGCAGTAACCTTAAGCTAGACTGGCATGTTTGACAGTATAAATATCCAGGTTCACACCGGCACTCTGGCTCTGTTTACATTGAGCTTGTGACAGCCCTGTGTGAAGAGACAGAGCCTGCCAATTGGATATTGATTCAACCCAAGCTGTCCTCCGAAAAGTTTATGGACGCCTCTACTGTTGACTCACCAAAGTCATATGGTTGGTTTGACAGTTGTTTCTGAGGTTTCTGCTAATGGACTGTGGATTTTCAACCTGAATTTTTTTCACGGAAATAACTGAAATAATTCTGTCAGCACTGAAAAGCCATTTTGAATTTTTGGCCTAGTAGTGCACAACACAACAAAATCATCACAACACATAGGACTAATTTTGTTGTGTTGTGACTTGTTTCCGTTTTGTTCTGCTAATTTTGTTGTGTTGTAACTTGCTTCCTTTGTGTTGCGGCTTATTTCTGTTGTTCCATTGTGTTGTGCTATTTTCGTTGTGTTGCGGCTTGTTTCCGTTGTGTTATGCTAATTTTGTTGTGTTGTAGCCTGTTTCCTTTGCGTTGTAGCTTGTTTCCATAGTTACAGCTTGTTTCCTTTGCGTTGTGTCTTGTTTCCATGGTTACAGCTTGTTTCCTTTGTGTTGTGGCTTGTTTCTGTTGTGTTGAGGCTTGTTTCCATGGTTACTGCTTGTTTCCTTTGTGTTGTGGCTCATTTCCTTTGTGTTGTAGGTTGTTTCCGTGGCTACAGGTTGTTTCCGTTGTTATAGCTTGTTTCCTTTGCGTTGCAGCTTGTTTCCATGGTTACAGCTTGTTTCTGTTGTTGTAGCTTGTTTCCTTTGCCGTTGTGGCTTGTTTCCATGGTTACAGCTTGTTTCCATTGTTGTAGCTTGTTTCCTTTGTGTTGTGGCTTGTTTCCATGGTTTCAGCTTGCTTCTGTTGTTGTAGCTTGTTTCCTTTGCTGTTATGGCTTGTTTCCATGGTTACAGCTTGTTTCCATTGTGTTTTTGCTTTTTTCCATTGTGTTATAGCTTGTTTCCTTTGTGTTATGCTAATTTATTTTTGTTGTGGCTTGTTTCCATGGTTACAACTTGTTTCCTTTGTGTTGCGGCTTGTTTCCATTGTGTTGTTTATTTTGTTGTTTAGCTAATTTGGTTTTGTTGTGGCTTGCTTCCGTTGTATTGTGGTGGTTTCATTATGTTGTGGAAAATTTGTTGTGTTGTGCACTACTGTCCACCATAATTTTGGCACAAGGAATCAGAGCAAAACAATCAGCTTTTCAAACCGCTAATATACAAACTCATTCCTTTTTTTCTTCTTACACCCTTCTGTTCATAATGTACATACAAAATCTACATTGCATTCATATTTATATTCTGAATATACTCTGCTCAATACTGTATATAGCAACTCCACTGTACATTCTGTATATCATAGCTTTACTTACTCTGCACTTTTATGTATATAAAACACTATATTCTTGCACTTCTGGTTAGATGCTAACTGCATTTCATTAGCTCTGTACTAGTACTCTGCATAATGACAATAAAGTTGAATCTAATCTAATCTAATCTCACTCTTTTCTATCTTACCTTTACTCTCTGTCCTCCCCCTCCCCTCAGTATCCTCATTCGGACTTGCTATGGACCAGCAGCACGATTTATTGAGCTCCTCGCCCAATAGCCACACAGCTCACTACAACTCTGGTGATACCATGGCAACCTCCCTTTCTGGAATGACCATCAACGATCATCACCATGGCAACCAATTCCATAAGGAGAACGGAATTGCGGTGGGGCTCGTGAGACCAGGGGACTGTCCAATGAAAGGTGAGCTCGCTTCTGTGGGAAAACAGGTTGATTGTGTCACAGCCAGTCAAAATAAATACACACATATACCGATTAGTCAGAACTATTAAACAAGCTTTGCAGTGTGAACAGGGTGTGTGTGTATATGTAGTTGAAGGACAGGTTTCATTGTTTTTGAAGGACGTACTGGTATGGAATATGGTTTACACATTCAGCGGACCTTCTACCACAACTTAAAGGGATATTTCACCCAAAAGTTTCTTTATGTTGAACATAAATGAAGGTATTTTGTTGAGTGCTAGTAATCAAACAGTTAATGGTCCCCATTGACTTCCATAGTAATTTATTTTTTATTTTTTTATTTGTTTGATTCTTCAAAATTCCTTTATTGTAGATTATCTTATTTTGTGTTTGGAACAACATAACGGTGAGTAAATAATGACAAAAGTTTCATTTTGGGGTGAACTGTCTCTTAATAGATTTAGAATATTAACTTTCAAACATGCATTTATTTATTTATTTCAAACTTTAAAAAAAAGTAACTTGATGAAATTGCATTGATAGCTTTGAGAATTGGGCAATAAATACTCAACTTGGTATTTTATGTTTTTTTTTATGTATTAGTGAATGGAAAGGCCTGTTATTTTGTAATGCTGATGTGTTTGAATGTTTAAATGACATTTAACAGAGTTTCTATTATGTTAAAGTTTTTGTGGTTACTGTTATGCTAAAAAAAAAAAAAGGTTAAGTATGAGTCATATGTGCTCAAATATTTACTTTTTTTGCAAAAGTCTAGCTGTTAATTTGAATTAAAATAGATAAGAATAGTTGGTTCCAGGGCCACCACTCAGTTATTATGCTTAAATTTGTTGGAACAACTTACAAAATGGTTGAAGTTGATTACATCATACATGTGTCATACATCAGAAAAAGATTTGCACATGTGCCTACTAAATAATAAAATTATATTAATAATTTCATTAGCACATGAATTCACAGTCATACGACATACACGCAGATGTGTTATCCTTCTGAACATAAATTAGCATTACCGTTAACGTGTGTTTCCTGCCATCATGAGCAAATTAAACATATCAAATGATCAAAGACATGTAGGGCGTATGATCTTTATACACATTTTAGTGATGAATGTGACCGCAGTGGCAGCAGCTCTTTGATACAGCCTTGTGTTTTAATTCCTTTACATAAACCACAAGGCTATGCTTGACTGGGCCCTCAATCCAGGCTTTGCAGCTGCGTCGCGCTGTAATCCAGGCATGTGGGTCACCCTCCTCTGAGGACGTTCTCTGGTACTAATTCAACGCCATTACACACCCTGCTTTCTTCTGCATGTGTGTGCGGTTTTGTGTGGGTTTTTTTTGCAGACCATTAGCCTTTTGAAAAGCACAAAGTTCTCAGTTTCGTTACAGAAAATGTAAGGCAACAGGGTACAAAGGAAGGCATGCACAATCGATGGACGTTGAGCAATATTGAAACCCCCTCATTCACTACTCCACCAAAAGTATAAACAGTTGTCTTGTTCAGTAACTCAATCACCACAATGAAAATGGACTCATCTGGCACTCTTTACTGTGATTTCTTCAGTCATTGTACATTAGTTTAATCCAAACTAGATTATAGTTTCTTAAAGTAATTGTTCACCCCAAAATAAAAAAAAAATTGCTATACTCACCTTCAGGCCATCCAAGATGTAGATGTAATTGTTTCTTCATCAGTACAGATTTGGGGAAATTACATCACTTGTTTGCAAAAGGATCCTCTGCAGTGAATTGGTGCCGTCAGAACGAGAGTTTAGTTGATTAATTTAAAAGAGCACATTTCAAAACAACAGAAATTGCAACCTAAGTGCTGTAAAGAGGTTGTAAAACAAAATTAACCCACTGGATCAAAAACTTGAAAACATAAAATATAAACACCATCATTTAAACCATAAAATATACATATAAGTTTTCAATGAAGATTTAAAAGTAGAAACAGAAGGGGAAGATCTTATTTTGAGAGGTAGAGTGTTCCACAGTCTGGGAGCAGCCACTGAGAAGGCCTGGTCACCTTTAGTTTTATAATGTGAGTGAAGAACAGAGAGAAGTAGTTGATTGGAAGAACATAAGGATCTTGAAGTATTGTATGGGACAAGAAGATCACTGATGTACTGAGGGGCAAGGCCATGTAAAGCTTTATAAACAAAAAGCAAAACTTTAAAATCAACCCGGGACCTAACTGGTAACCAGTGGAAAGAGGCAAGCACAGGAGTTATGTGCTGACACTTTTTAGTGCCAGTCAAAAGCCTGGCTGCTGCGTTTTTAACTATCTGCAGGTGATTTACAGTTGAATTAGACAAACCCAGGTATAAAGAGTTGCAATAATTAAACTTTGAGGTAATAAAAGCATGAATAACGGTTTCAAGATCTTTCTTAGAGAGCTTCATCTTGATTTTGGCAATAGATCTTAGCTGAAAGGAACTACTTTTAACATAAGCACTAATCTGCTTATCCAAACTCAAATTAAAATAAAAAATTATATCAAGATTTTTGACAGTCATGAACATTTGAGGATAAAGAACCAAACTGATTAACTATGTCAGAGGTCCTATCTGGTGAGGCGAAGATAACAATTTCAGTTTTGTCATTGTTTAACTGTAGGAAGTTCATGTCCATCCAACATTTTATGTCAAACAGGCAGTCAAACAGGACAAAGAACCATTATTATTTTTGAAATTATAGAGATGAGTGTCATCGGCATAAAAGCAGTAAAAGTGTGTCTCTGTATAATATGACCAAGTGGAAGAAAATATAATAAAAACAAGAGTGCCCAGGATGGAGCCCTGGGGTACAATGTGATATATTGGTGCATGGGATGAAAAACAATTCCCTACTTTGACAGAAAACGTTCTACCTTTGAGATAAAAGGCAAACCACTCCAGCACAGAGCCTCAAAGCCCAGTTACATGTTCTAGTCTGTGTAAAAGAATATTGTGATCTACAGCGTCAAATGCTTCACTCAATTCAAGCAAAACTAAAATACAGCCAGAACTTACATCCCGAGTGAGTATGATGTCATTTAAAACCTTCAACAAAGCTGATTCAGTAGTATGTAGCTCCCTGAAACCAGACTGAATATTTGAGCCCAAACAGTTGACATCACAAAAACATCACAATAATCCACAAGTAATTCACACAACTCTTTCCAAAATATTCTCCAGTGAAAAAATGTCTAATTTCTAAACAAACATGTGGGTGGATTTTGATGTAGGAAGACAACAGGGGATGGACTTGGTCACTGGAGTAGAGCTGTAATCGGGCCTTAAAAGTTAGGCCCGACAGGACCCGAGCCCGACAGGTTTCGGCCCGAGCCCGACAAGTACATTTTGATTGACAGCTTTTTTAAAGCCCGAACCCGTTTACAGCCCGACATTATTCAAATGTGCGCACGCACACAACTCTTTTGCCTTTTGCCAAAAATGAGCAATTTATTCATGTTTTAACATAATTTACTTATAACTAACTTAGACTAGACCACTTGGAAGTTGGAATAAAGAAATAAAATAAGTCCTGTGTCACATCGTAACATCTCAGCATTCTAGACATAGGCTCATTTAACCTATAAATAGACCAACTCGCCAATAAAAACGAGTCATTTAAAAAAAGTTCAATTAAGATCAATTTTAAATTAAGATGGGTATTTGGCAATAACGAAATTAAGATAAAGGCTCCGCCGGATTTGCTTTATTTCATAAAAGAATAATGCCAACATTAGCGTAAACACTATGCATTTAAGACTCAATGAATATTTAGTTATCATTTGAAAAACCTTTACTCACAGAGATTAGGCTAGGTCTACATGTTTATGTGGAGGAAAATGATTGAATCCACTGTAGATGTCTTCAGCGTGCTCCTGCGCTCACTGATGGTGCGTCATTATTCACTCATTATTCTCATTATAGACATGGTCAAAACTTTTCCACACCTCAGTGTTTGCTTTAGCTTCTTTTAGTTTTTAGTTTTCGCATCTTTCTCGCGCTAATCGAAACACATCACATGACCGCTCGTTTACCTCGCAAACCGGATCGCAAGCCCGAGCCCGGCCCGACCCCGCGTAAGATGATAGAAATTAAGCCCGAACCCGACCGAACCCGTCGGGTCCCGACGGGTCCCGTCGGGTTCGGGCAAAGATCTTCAGCTCTACACTGGAGGAAGCATTATTATTGATTATGGCGATTTTTGCATTTGAAAATGCATTAATGCATGATTTGTTTTTGATTTGATTTTGTCTGGAGGGTTGTGGATAAGGCTACTTGTGGATTATTGTGATGTTTTTATCAGCTGTTTGGGCTCTCATTTACAGGAATAAACTGAGATGACCTGACTATATTTTTTTGTGGGGGGGGGGGGGGGGACTATTCCTTTAATTGAGTGATGTTGCAATATAGTCCTGGGAAAATCCGGCTTTTTTCGTTAGTTTTTTTTTTTTTTTGGAGAACACAGCGTTTTGTAAATGTAGTCTTTTATTTAAAACCACAGCCAATCACTGAACTCCAAGCATGTGTATGGAAGAAAGGAACAAACACAGTGCTGGTATTGACTGACAGTCTTTTGTGAAGGTGCCAGCTTGCCACAGAGTCTTCCGTTGTGTTGTATGTATTCACATGCCATAAATGGGACCATAATACTCTTCTTTTTTTCCTCTGTGACCCCCTGCATTCTTTAGTGCGTGGTTTATATTTCCCTAGTTTACAGCCTTCACTAGTGCACACTTTCTCCCCTTTTGCTCTTCCTGTAATGCCACACACAAGGAGGAAACACTACTCAGATCATGTGTCACCAATAAATGACATATACTGCAATGACACAGCAGAGAGTGAGTATGTTAGAGATAGTAAAGCTAGTAGTGGCTCTAGAAGCACATTATTAAGCATTAGCTGCTCTCACACAATCAAAGGTTTAACGAATTTACCAGTATCTCGCAAAAGGTCAAGTTCATACATTGATCAAACATGAAGTGGTAATTTACAGGTGATTTTCCAGAAAGGCTTGTATTTCTTTTCTATTCAATTCTTTAAAACAACCTTGCTATGTGTACTGTGCTATAACTACATGACATGTTTTGCTTGTTTTTATAGATTAACAGTATTGCACATTAAAAAAAAACTAACTTGAATAATAGTCAATTGTCATCAGAGCATTTCATGGATGTTTTCACCAGTGTCATCCAGTTATGCAGCAATCAAATGGTACTATACTCCATTATTGTGTTATATGATCCCTTTGTCTTCAGCTATCATCCTGGATTTTTTTTTTTGCGGTTAATTCAGTTTTGTGTAAAAAAAATTTAACTTTTAGAAGTCGGCTTCAATGATATCAAAATCAACTTTCTTAATGCATACTCTATTGTGAAAAAAATAAGAATGGTATGATTACACCAACAAAAATGCAGTAGACTCAAACAGTAACATTCAGCAAAACAGAACGGCCCTCGTGTGAGGATGTGCGTATGATTCAGTGTTTAATGCAGTCTACTTATGAAGTATCTCTTTTTGAAGTTTAAACCAGAGAAGCCCAAACCAGGGCCTGCAGGCCAGTGCTGCTTGACCCATGGTGACCTTTAATTTGGCCCGCGTCTTCATTTCTATTTCATATCTTCATGTTTATACTGTACATTTTATGAAATAGCTGGATATAATACAGTTTTCACTTTTGGCCCACAGCACCCATAGTAAAAGTTTCCGCACCTCGGATTTATACTGTTTGAATGCCAATGTTTTTTTGTAAAGCTAAATTTCTTTTGGAGAAACAATGTTTCTTGTTAGTTTAACAAGCAGTTACTTTCCAGCACTGCGGGGTTGTTGCTTTTATGCCAGGACATTCAAATGCCCTCTGTTTCTCCCCATATATTTTATTTGACAGTAAAATTAGCAGTGCGTTTTTAAATTTACAGGTGTCCTTACAGAACTGAATAATATATTTTTTTTACAACCAAGTTCAGATACCCAGTTGCAGGGAAATACTGAGGTCTCATGGACCAACTAAAACCTAAAATGTTGTTACCTGTGTAAACTTGTTATTTTTGCCAATTAAGAGGCATATTATGTCAAATTGAAAAAAGGTAACAGATTTTAAACTTGTCTCTATGATTACTGATTATCTGATAACTCCACATTAGTTGTGACTTATGTGTTTTTTAACCACTGTTCTCTCTCACAGAGGAGTTTTCAGAAGAACAGGTGGATGCTGAGCACAGTAATGCTGAAGGCACCTCCTCTGCTGAGCAACAGCAATGTGGTATGCATTGCTGCACATATAATAAAGATGCTTTCAAATTCATTTCATCTTCCCTTTCCATTTCAAATTGCCTTTTTTATTAAGCACAAAGTTAAACAAGGTTTTTTTTTTAAAGTATTTATTTGTACTTATGTATTGGCTTGCCTTTTACTAACTATGTCTTGATAAATATACAGAGTTTCAAGACCAGGCTTGTTTGCAACATGCTTTTCTCCTCTTGAATTGATTTTGTCGTAGTGCTCGTGTGAGTTTATCATCCAGTTCTTTCCTTTCAGAACCCAACTTAAGTCTCACTGCAGCTGAGCTGTGAAGCTAAACCTTTCATTTCTGGCTTGCTTTTTGACTTTAAACCTGGGCTTTCTTTAGTAGCTTGGTGTGTGAACTGTTCAAATGACTGTTTTATAGAGAGCCCCCGGGATTCAAAACAGGAAGAGAAAGAGGATCAGTGCCAGCCTGTAGTGGAAATGACGAGTGGTATGGATCTTCTGCTCCATCGACTGCTGCCTCTTTTGACCGACATGCTTTGCTTGACTGCCCTTCTGTGCTTTAATTTATGCGGATGCCTTTGTGCCTTACATCCTAATGCTTCTAATTTTTTTACAGCATTTTTATTTTCTGATTCATTGCATATCTAAAGCCTGCAGGATGCATTTGCTTCTGTTTGAAGCAGGCCTACGGGTAACAAGAACGCCATCTTGGAAGCAGTTGTTTTAAATTGCCATTTCTTGCTTCAAAATCCTTTTTATGTTATGCTTACAACAGGGTGATTTGTAAAGTGTAAGGTAATATGCATGTCTGCAAGCACACAGTTTGATTTTGACATCACTGCTGTGCTGAGGCATGCTGACAGGTTTCTGGCTTTTAAATCAAAATAAACTCGGGTGAGACTCCAGCACCATTCTCAGATTAGTTCCTATGCGATTAGTCACAAAGACCTCAGAGAGCTCAGCTGCCTTAGCCAGGGTAGGTGTGAGGTTATGCCAAGTCTGGAATTAATGCTTTGTGCCAAAAAGCATCTCAGCCTCTCACAGGTCACAATGCTTTAATTGCAAGTATTTGTTGCTTTTGAAATGGAGTGTAGTATGTTGATGGTGTGATTTCATGCTAGGTTTATAGTGTTTATAGTCCATCTTTG
Organism: Carassius auratus; assembly: GCF_003368295.1. Taxonomy (NCBI): domain Eukaryota; kingdom Metazoa; phylum Chordata; class Actinopteri; order Cypriniformes; family Cyprinidae; genus Carassius; species Carassius auratus. The sequence continues at coordinate 16,415,139 of NC_039254.1, forward strand.
CGGCTGAAATAATATGCTATGTTATTCTCTAATGTTGTCCTTTATGTTTTTCTCTCTGTTTGCTATATATCCTGATAATTAATAAGCTGGAGGAACAGCACCTGCAGGTAAAGTAATTTTTTTTTCTCTTTCACAACTACCATATTAGTGTCATGCTTTGTAGAATAGCCAATATGCTATGATCTCGTCATTTTTTATTTGGTTGTTTTTTATTAATGTTTGTCTGGTAGTACTCCAGCTCACTGATCTGGATCTTGCACTGGTTATTTAGTTTTGTGAATTCACCAATGTCAATTTTATTTTAATAATCAGGAGCAGCTAGGTGCTTTTAAAGAGCAGGCTGCAATCATTTTTCTCTTAAATGTGTAGAATTAAATAGTATAGAAGCATTCACTGGGTGTGAAAACGCAGTGCAAACATAAAAACGCTGTGTTTATTAAGTAAACAGTTAAGTTCAACCAGTGGTGGAAGTTTGGGGGGGGGGGCTGTTTCTGTTTTAACCTGCCAATGACAGAAGGGAGGCGTGTTTGTTTGTTAATTGCTATAGTTGTGGAAAAGAAGTGCACTTGAAATCTTTGAAGTGTATCTTTTTAAAAACCTGTATTTATATAATAAGAATAAAAAGTTCTGCACATTTTCATGACATTGTTTCTTAAGACTACTTACTAAAAGTACATTTTACATTTTTTGGCATGCTTAAAAGAGATAACACTTATTTTGATATCTTGACTCACATGTAAAATATTACATTAATTACAATAAAAAGTTGCACTTTTCTATGTTGCAGTTTACATGACATGCATATATTGTTGTTATCATGAATGCTTTTCAGTAACCATTTTTCAAAGACAGTAGAATTATGAAATAATATTTAATTTTGTTGCTCAAGAAGAACTTGCACTTAATATGTAAGGAATAATTGACAACAGGCTTCCGCTCCACATCATGACCGCATCACCCAGGGTGTGCATTATTTTTCTAATAATTCAACGGTCCAGAGTCAATTATTCCGCTTATACTACGGTTACCACACAACGATCCAATGATTTATTTAAAGAGATTCATCCGGTTTTTGTAGTTAAATCGCTATTGTGAGTTGGATTATTTCTTACACATTTCATCAAATGACTCTTTTGCTAGTACCAAACGTAATTTTAAACCTGGTAATGGAGGCATTAGCTATTGATAGCATTCTAATGCAATCATTAATTGAGTTATTAGAAAGAGAGCGAGAGCGACAGATACACACACAGAGAGAGAGAGAGAGAGAGAGAGAGAGAGAGAGAGAGTATTAGCGGAATAAATTACTCCCTTCCATTGAATTATTAGAAAAATAATGCACACCCTTCGTGGCTGCATCACCACCTCGAGTGTGCATTTTTTCTTATAATTCAACGGCCTGTCACATTTTTATTTAATTGTAAATAACATAAAATCAACATTACAACTATATTATTTTAACGGATGTCATTTCCACAATAAATACAAAATAAAGTATGCAAAAGTGTACTTCTTTTTCTCAGGATTTATGGCACAAAAACAACATGCTTCATGTTTAAGTCAGATAAAAAAAAACACTTTTTGCAAGCAATCTTGCTCTTCAGTTGTACCTATCAGCTCATATTCCTGTATTTAGTGTGAAGTCCGGGTTCCATCACATCTGTTTGTTTTGTATGTTAACAAAGGCCAGCAAACCAGTTTGTTATGCCCGTTGTCTTTCCTCTACGGTGAAAGGGACGTGCATTAGTGACAGGCAAAAGCGGCTTTGTTTTCAGCTTTAGCAGCAGGGTTTTCATCAGATGGTTATGATCAACACTCGGACTGGAACCGTGTAGACCCCCAGAGAATACTAGAGCAGGACCAAGACCTCCTCAGAAGCAGCTGGTCTGGACAACCGGTCCATTCCCTTCATCGACGGACAGCAGTCAGTCCAGACCGCACCAGGAGCCTGTCTCTGGAGAACGAGCCACCTGTGACTTTCCTGGTCCGCAGCGCTGCCCTGGAAGACCTGACATCCGTCAGGGAGAGGACTGTAGAAGCCACGGCTCCTTACAGCGAAACCCTCCAGGAAGAGGAAGAACTGTCTTTTTATGGCAACGAGAGCAATGTTGAAGAAGAAACGCTTCCTGCATGGGCCTACAGGGCTCAGGCGACACTTGATGAATATGCACCTTCTGAAACGAAAGAACATAGTGTTTCCCAAACTCTTTCTCATGAACACATGGAAGCAATGGGAGAAGTGCAGGAGAAAGCTGATGCTATGTTATCAGAGGTTGATCACATCGTTACCGTTACCGCCGAAGATGACGGAAAGACAGAAGCCACTCCTCCCTCTGCAAGCACAGTTGGCTGTCCAAAAGGTGTCAACGTCTCCACGGCAAGAAAATCCTTGGTGCCAGTGGCTCAATTCAAAGGTCTGTCCAGATAAACTCACAGAATACCAATGCATTGTCTCTTTCTTGGTTTCCCTCCACCTATTCTTTACAGAGCTGCTTAGCTATGCACCACTTCCTGTCTATGACAAACTTCCTGCAAAATGAACAGCGTGCTGAGGAGAACGATCTGTTGTCCTGCAATTGTTTGCTACACTCAGTCTCAATCTGTCATTCTTTTGTTCCCTCCAGTGGTCTTGCAGCCTGTTTTGTGCCGATTGATGAAATCCAAGTTTGCTGGCCATGTTTCAATTAATTCAGTTTGGCATGTCTATGTGCATGAACGTGTTACTTGCATGTGTTCATAACACCATCTGGTGCAGCGCTGCTTTAACAGAGCCCCTCACTTTCATTTACAGCTTATTTTTCTCAATTGTTTCTTAAAGCAAACATATTATGCCTCTTTTAAAAATATATTATATAAGTCTATGGTGTCCCCAGGATGTGCCTGTGAAGTTCAGCTAAAAATACCCCACAGATTATTTATTATATTATTTTGAAAATGCCTATTTTGAGTGGAAGCAGAAACAAACTGTTTTTGTGCCTGTTTCTTTAAATGCAAATGAGCTGCTGCACCCCGCCCCCTTTTCCAGAATAGAGCTGCACCATTACAGCTCATACCTGCTAAAAACATCTGTTTTGGTTAGGATTATCATGTTCATTGTGGTGAAAATCATGCGTTTTAAACAATATTAGTTTAAACTTCTTATATACGGTTTTCTGAGTGCAGACATACAGAAAGCTACTGTCACAGCATGTGAGTACTAAACTAAGTTCTCATTAACACACAAGTTTACTTTAAAAACACACGAGTTTTGAAAAGTCTGTGAAGTTAAAACAGCTGGGAAATAAATCAAGTTTATTTTAGATCTGTGTGGAAGAAGTGTTATATACAGTAAATGAATCAATAAATCCATTGCTCTGTTGTCTCTCTGTAATCTGAGGCTGGGTCTCTAAATAGTGTTCTGTGCTCGTCTGTGCAACGACAGAACAGTTAGCATGTTTTGCTCAAACTTTCGCCAGGTTATTAGAATTGTACATCTTTGTCGCTTGCGTAATAAAAATGACGGCGCCGAGGGTGGAAATGTACAGATTAAGGGGTGATAACATAATGAGATCCCCTTGCAGTGTCACAATCGCTCATTTTTTCAGACGCTTGCAGAACAAAGGCTATATGCATTACCATAAACATTTTAAGTAGGCTTTCTAATTCTGAAGTAACATTATTTATATCCTTCATGGAAAAGGAAAGGGAAAATCCAAGATGGCAGGCCAGGTTAGAGAATAAACGAAAAACATTTGATTCAGTAACAAACTATTTAATCCAGTATGTGCTTTGTATTTGTGTCGTCTTATTAGCAATGTTAACATCAAACCGCATTGAAATTGATTTTGAATTGAGTCTCTAGTGTTACAGATTAGTCCCTTGTGAGGTTTAGTAGTGATCTAGTAATGGTTGGGCAGCTCACTAGCTTTAGCAACACATTTGTTCACATGCTATTTCTGATGTATTGATTGTATTCATATTGGTGCATTTTTTGGTCCTTCACAGCTCAGTCCAAGACCAATGGTGATACTGAGAAGAGGGTGAGTGCTAATAATGGTTTGGCATATTCTTTCTGTTCTCTTCCATTTTCATTATAGTATTTTCTTCCTTTTATTTTGCTTTCTGTCGCTATCTGTACTACATGGAGTTTTCATCTACTGTTCTGCTCTTTATATAAAGACCCCTAAAAACAGTAAAGTCAGACCTTCATTCCATAAAACACCTTCCTCCATCCCCAAAAAGACCTCCTCTAGTAGATCTCCCTTAGTGTCTTCCTCCAGTTCTTGGCCCAAAGAAACCAGGACAAGAGTGAGTACAGCTGCTGGTGTCGGACCCCGTGACCTGTTGCTTCTATGAAGAGTGCTTTAAAGGGATACTCCACCCCAAAATGAAAATTTTGTCATCACTCACCATGTCGTTCCAAACCCGTAAAAGCTTTGTTCATCTTCGGAACAAAAGTAACGACTTAATTCAACAATCCCTTTGAAAGAAAACAGCGCATCCTTGTGGCGCGGCTGACAAAGAAGAGCTAAGGCAGTTTGAGTGATGTGGAGTGACACAGAGGAGACTGAGAAAAATGAAAAAAACTTTCTTTTTGTTTGCATACAAAAAGTATTCTCATCGCGTCATAACGTAACGGTTGAACTACTAACGGCAGATGAACAATTCTGACGATGCTTTTCATACTTTTCTGGACCTTGACAGAGTAACTTACCTGGCAGTCTATGGGACAGTCACAAGCCTCCCGGTTTTCATCCAAAATATCTTAAATTGTGTTCCGAAGATGAACAAAGCTTTTATGGGTTTGGAACGACATGGGAGTAAGTGATTAATGACAAAATTTTCATTTTGGGGTGGAGTATTCCTTTAACTTTGCATCTGTTTTGCTGGCAGCCTGTCCACTGTCTGTTGTGATGAATGGCAACTTTTTCTCTCTTCCAACTAACTGACCAACTTATTCACACATCTTTGATGTTAACTTTGATTTAGGATACAGCATCAACACTGACGGCTGAAAATAGTCAACATGAATAGAATGGTTGTACTGCATAACTTCAGCTGCAGCTCTGTTACGTGCTTCCGGTGGATGGGTTCATGATTATTGATTGTGCTTTTAGAAAACTGTATGTTTGAGCAGACAAACATGCTATTAGGCCAATAATTAATTTTCCTAATTTGTTTTATGAATGCTTCTTAAAATATGAGTACTTTTGTCCAGTAATATTCAACAGTGGGTGTACAGGTCTTGCTAGAGAATTGCCATTTTAATATGCTAACAGTGTCATTCAGTGATAAAAAAAAGAAAAAAGTTTGTAATAAAAATAGCAAACTTCTTTGTCTTATTTATGCAAGTATAGCATTTGGCTCCTTAAATTATATTTTACAGCTTTTGCATAATTTGAGAATATTAAAGCATTGGTAATATATTGTCAAAAGTGATAATTATCTTTTTTCTTCTTGAACTTATTTCAAGCTATTTCAAGTTTTCTTCTTGGTAAAGTAAATTTACACTAACTAAAAATTGTTGGTTAATACAGGGGTGATAATGGGTGTAAATTGGATATCAACTAGTTTTACACAAATATTAAAATATTGAATATTTAATTCACTATGTTATCATAGTTTTCAAAATATTATTAGTATTTTTATTATTCTTATTTCTTATTTCAAAGAACTTAGTCAAGGGTATAAAAATAAAATCTAGTTCTAAAAGACATTTGAATTTTTCTTTTGAAGTTTTAATTGTACACCAATCCTTGTGACAAAAAAAAATTCATTAGCAGTTTTTTTAATCTATAATTTAATATAATATATAATTATTAATGTATTTCTGTTGCTTTGCCTCTATATTATATCTGTGTATCTCCAGGCTCCTAGTAGCAGTAGACCTCATGCTGCCGGAACAAAGATTCCTGCCATGACTGCAGCTGCCAAAAATGGAAAAGGTAATTGAGTTTCTTTCACAAAGGAGTTTCTAGGAATCCATCTTGTATATATTTTTGATGAATGGAAGATTTGATTATGAGATTATTGCCATGTACATAACCCGATACTGTTTCCCAGACTCTCCTAAGACCCCGGAGACCAGCGGGCACAGCAGCCCCGGCACTCCCAAATCCCCTGCCAGCAAGGCTGCGGGTGGCAAGCCTCCAACCACAGGAAATGAAATCAAGAAGGTCGCAGTGATTCGCTCGACTCCTAAATCTCCAAAGAACCGCTCGCCCACATCACTGTCGGCCGCTGCCCCCCTCCCTGATCTGAAGAACGTACGATCCAAAATCGGCTCCACTGACAACTTGAAGCACCAGCCTGGAGGCGGCAGGGTAATTCATCTCGAGTTGATTCACTTGAATGTTCTCTTTGCAGTTATGTTTGAGATCCAGTTAAAATCACATTTTTATGTTGAAGTATGTGAAACATTTGTGCACTTTTAAAAATATCTAAAATTTATATGTATATATAAATGGCAACAACTTAAGTTTTGAAGTATAATTGGATTGGCTGTGCAATTCATTTCAGCTAAAATTAATTTGCTAAAATGAGCTTTCAAGTCAACTCTCCCAATGTTCTTCATTTCACAGGTACAAATTCTTGATCAGAAGGTGGATTTCAGTAATGTTCAGGCCAAGTGTGGCTCCAAAGCCAACCTCAAGTATACGCCAGGAGGTGGAAATGTGAGTATTATCACCAAAATGCATTTGACATCTCAAAATAGTAAGTAAACTATCACTGATTGCCAAATGTTAGCAAGGAATTATACTGTACAGTGAGAACTGACTAATTATCTCAAGGTATTGTAATGGTTACATGTCCCAAGTATGGTAACTATCCAGTTGTGCATACAATTTAAAATATATGCCATTCCAAGTCTATTTTGGGAAAGCACTTTATAATATGCTTCATGAGAATCAGGGTACCATTTTGGTATTTTTGTTCATTGAAAACTTCAGAACGTTTGCTTTAAACGGGTAAACACTTTTGATCAGAAGTTGGATGTTAGTAATGTCCCTTTGTGGGTCCAAAGACAATATCACACCCGGAGGTGGCAATGTAAGTTACATTGGGGTAAAACAGTATCCAGACCCGGTTCACTCCTAAATATACTATTATTCTTTCATTCCTTACTACTGATAGATGAAAATCAAGACTAATCAATCTCCCAGCCATCCCTTACTGACTTGAGATGTTCCTCATGAAGTTAAAATTACTGTATGACTTCAGATATTATAAGTAAAAGTACTTTTTAGGTTTTATCAGAAGGTTTCTGGTTTGGCTTCACCCAAAAAAGTAACTCTTCTTTTCCTTGATTTCTGCACTCTTTCAGGTAAAAATTCTCGATCAGAAGGTGGACTTCAGTAATGTCCAGTCAAAGTGTGGCTCCAAAGACAATTTGAAACATGTACCGGGAGGTGGCAGTGTGAGTAACTATAGGATGAACTCAACACCTTCTGTCTTGGTTCTTCCTGAAGTTATGACCATTTGTGGAAACCTTGTAAAACGTGAACGCTCCCATTCGATGTAGTAGTTCTGTCTGTTATGTTAACTACTCACACTTTTGAATTGATATTGAACTGTAAAAGAGGGTCTTTACGATTCCACTTTTGAACATTGAAGCCTAAGTCAAGAGTGAATGGGAAAGAACAAAGCACTTTCTAACTGGCAGTTCTTTCTATCTCTAAGATAATTAGAAAGGTAATTCCTGCTCTTCCCAACTTGGTTTTCCAGGTAAAAATATTGGATCAGAAGTTGGACTTTAGTAATGTCCAGTCAAAGTGTGGCTCCAAAGACAATATCAAGCATGTACCGGGAGGTGGCAGTGTGAGTAACTATGGGTTGAACTCAACACCTTCAGTCTTGGTTCTTCCTGAAGTTATGACCATTTGTGGAAACCTTGGGATTAGCAATTTGGAAGCCCTGTTCCATCTACCCTGTCAAAGTCACAAGCACCTGCACTTTCATGGTCTAAAAAGCCTTTCCTAAGCCTTTCCTCTCTGGTCCCGAGCTAAAAATACAGATAACTCCTTCTCTTCCCCAAACTGTTCACTCTTTCAGGTTCAAATTCTCGATCAGAAGTTGGACTTAAGTAGCGTGCAGTCTAGATGTGGTTCCAAAGATAATATCAAACATTTACCTGGAGGTGGAAATGTGAGTAAACAGGGGCCCGTTTGTTGGTGTTTAACCAAAAATCATACTAAAGAGACATTAACAGTGAGGACGCACCGATATTACAATTGTGGCTTATACTAATTAGCCAGTTTGGTCAATAACCGATCTATCGCTTTTGTCTAAATGCATAACATATAAAATCAGTGCTTTTAAATGCTAAAAGTGAAATTTGGCATCACGTCATCATAATGTACAATATGAAAGATGGATATTCATATTGAGATTACATTTAACTGTGTTATTTATTAAAACATTAGTGTTTTTATTTATATAAATCACTTATTCTAAATGTGTTTTATATTAATGCAGGGATAATACTGAATGGTTTCTTAGCCTGGACTTTATGATCACTCACCCTCTAAATCTCATAAATTCTGTGTTTTGTGGTGGTTTATTAAATAGTTTCACCTCAATCTGCAATCAGTCGCAAAACCTCCTAAAACAGTATCAATTCATTATGAATATTTATATGTTTAAGCATTTACTCAGAAGAACAAACATGGTTTTGTGGCATTGACATTCAATCAATACACTGCACATAAAACAGAAAGCTCAAATACTTCAATTTACTATATAATTATAAGACTGATTTTGACTTTGAGGAAAGCCTGTCTCCTTAAAAAAAACAGATGACCAGACCACCACTAAAATCCAAACCCTTAATGCCAACCAACCTGTCATTAAGGACAGTCAGAACACTGATTAAAAGTCCAAGCGGCTGATCTGTAGAGATCCTTATGCACTCAAGATGAGTTGCTCTCATCTTCTGTTGAAGGACATCAGCTCTTTAGCACAGAGGGGTCTTGTTGTACTGCTTTATGCTGAGCAGTTGGCTAGAGCTGAGAGCTGACCTCACCCTAAAGACACTGAGGCCGTTTTATACAGAAAAAAACCCCAACAGCTGTGGCTATGAGGTCATCGCTTCTATTTTTGGGAGCAAGGATGGTACACAATTGTACCGTTCTCATGCTGTCTCCTCAATCTATGGTCTAAAGTGAAGAACTAATTAGTTTAGTAGACCGATGACCATCTAAAATAATGAAGGGGTTGTGGTTCATCATCATTTGAGGTGAGATTACATCTCTATAAATACAAATTGGTTTTACAACCAAACCACCAAGAGGGTGTTTCATGTTCAGGGCACTCAAAAGGCTACTGACCAGTTGTACTTTTGCAACTGTCTGGCATTTTCTTTAGTTACTTTGGTCACACTTTACTTTGGGGGCCAATTCTCATGCTAACTAACTTATTAACTGTGACTTGCGCCGAAGTGTAAGTACACTTAGGTAGTTACATTTAGATTTGGGGTATGATTAAGGGTTCTAATATATGCTCATGTAGAATAAGGCATTAATATGTGCTTTATATCAGTACTAATAAGTAGCCAATATGCTAGTAATATGTATGCTAATAAACAACTATTTAATACGGAGAATTTGTCCCTAAACTAAAGTGTACAGTTTTTTATAGGATTACCTGGAAGAATAATAAAAACCCTTGGTTTTTTTTCTGCAAAGGTCCAAATCCTCCACAAAAAGATTGATCTGAGCAATGTGCAGGCAAAGTGTGGATCGAAAGACAACATCCGCCACAAACCAGGTAAATCACCAAACGCAACCACAGCTCAAACCTTGGACTTGAGATTTACTTAGCGTTTTTAGAGCATGCAAATTATTATGCATTGAGTTGAGTTAAATCACGAGGAATTTCTCCTGCCTTTTCAAGGTGGAGGAAACATTGAGATCAGGTCTGAGAAGCTTGAATTCAAGGCTCAGTCAAAGGTCGGATCTATGGACAACATTAAACACACACCTGGAGGAGGCAGCAGGAGGGTAAGACCACATGTCCTCCGCTGATGGGATATGATACTCCAATTATTCACTCTCCACCCTAGAGTCAAATAAGAACATTCATAAATCCTTATCATTTTACAACCAGATGTCTGAGTAAATCTGTCTCAGCTGATCTCTGGGTTTGAATCATTTGGTTCTTGGAAGATCAGGTTTAAATAAATCCCTGAACTAATTGAACTTCTTTGAAATCTCATCTCATTGTCCTTTGTTTTGGATTCCGTGAGCTTCTGAGTGAATGTGTATGACTACATATTAAACTGGGATTTAAAACACATAAGCATTTCATGTTTCATTGTTAAATTTTAATATTTATTTATTTAGTTTTGTGTTACCATCATTTTCCTTTTTGTTGAACCCATATCATTTTGTGTTTCCTTCTGTTTTGGTTGACCATGGTGTTCATTTCACCACCCATTATGCCACTCTGGGGTACGTTTCTAGAGAGAGAAGGGGAGAGGGGCAGATACGCCCCGAGATGAGGGCTTCGTCACCCCAGACCCCTCTGATACCCCCACCCTCTCATCTGCCAGTATGTCCCCAGAGCCCATCCTCCTCAGCAACCCCCAGATAAAGATTGAGGACTCCCGTAAGTATTCAAAGACGGGGAGATATCCACATCAAACCATCTAGCACTTTACTGTCATATATTTGGGGACACTACAGGTGAATAGTTGATTTGTATTACAATTGTTCTGTTTTGAAGAATAAAATGTTAAAAATATATATTAGATGAATGATATAACAACAAACCATTTTGTTAAAGGATAGATAGATAGATAGATAGATAGATAGATAGATAGATAGATAGATAGATAGATAGATAGATAGATAGATAGATAGATAGATAGATAGATAGATCGATAGATAGTTGTATGTGTAATAAAATAAGCATTCAAAAGCAAAATAGGCCAAATTCTCAAAACTGAACAGTGTATGAAACAAAATGGTTATGGCTGTAGTGTCTTGCCTTTAAAAAAAAACAATATTAAATTAAATTAAATGAATGGCAACAACAATTATCATCATCACCATTTGATAAATCCATTTGCAAATTAGAAATAACTTAATAAATAGTGTAAAATGGCAGATGAACAAAGAGAAAATGTTTCATATGAATGAATTAAAAATAAATTGTATGTTGTTTGTAATTGTAAGCTTGCACAAGTATCTGGTGAAATGCATCTTGGGTGCCATCTTCTGGCACAGAGGGATGTGAAATCATCATTACAAAATAGCTACAAGCAAAAATAATCACCTTGTTAAAAGAAATATCAAGAACTTTTTTTTAATCTGCTCCCTTGTCCCTTTTTTCCATTTTATTTTATTAATTTCTCCATTTAAGTATATTTTTATTCAGCATTTTGACTCTTAAATCAAGGCTCTTAAATCAAATATACTCATCTAGAATTATTCAGTAATTATTCAAATACTCCCAGTAATAGCACCATTACATTAGACATTCAGTCCAGAATAAGGTTTGATCTCCATTCAAGAATCTCAGGCCTGCTGTGAACCAACATAAACCAGCGCTGGATACTCTCCATTTCACCTCAGAGGTTTCATTTGCGGTCACTAGTTTATATCCATTTCCTTTTCCCAGATTGAGTCGCACAAACTGATGTTCCGTGAGCAGGCCAAAGCGCGAACCGACCATGGCGCGGAAATCGTGTCTCTAGAGGAGTCGCCACATGGCCTGAGCACCGTCTCCTCTTCTGGCAGCATCAACATGGCAGACCCCCCGCAGCTTTCCACCCTCGCTGACCAGGTGTCTGCATCGCTGGCCAAGCAGGGCTTGTGATTGGACCACACCACCACCAAACCACGCCCCCCAACCCCAGCCCTTCCCATTCTCTTCTGCATACCTGATGGTATTCTAACCTCTCTCTGAAAGTCATTTTGTGGCCCAGAAAACAACGCCAAGTAACTTTTGGCAGTCACTGTTCGATTTTGTAATACTTAAGATTTGTTATAGGCCAATGAAGCTTTTGAACTTTTTGAATTTGCCTCGTCCTTCACTTTAAGGCAGTTCCCACGGTGGACATTTTTAACAACTGGAAATGTCCTCCGACTGCCCTCCATTGAGTATATTTAATAACACAAAATTACGTTTGTGTATTTGTATGGCTTTTGTTGACCATTATATGTTAACTTATGCATGATGCCGTTTTTTGGTAGCTCCTGGATTTAGGACAGTTCATACAGAACCCATTTTTACTTTCAGAGAGGATTGTTCTCATTTTTAAATCAGGCTAAAATTAGATTGAGATTATGAATATTTAAGTCGCTTAGTAGTGCTTAAAATGAAAATTAGAGCATCGTATCTTGACTTTGAGAAAGAAAGCAACTTAAAGCCCCACAGTTTGTGTTTGAAAGGATTTGCAAGGCTTATGTGAAGAAAAACAGGTGCATAACAGCGCTGTGTAAAAAGTCTACATCTCTTTCTAAAATGGCCATGAAATTCAGAGTGCTTCATAAGGAAACGTCTCGTACAGTATTAATATGTGGATGAATATGGGATGTTTATAAGATGAAAACACTTTTTTTGTGTGCCTACTGGCAGTCTTAATTGAAAATGCCTCCCTTTTGGGTTTTTTGCTTGTTTTCTAGCTTGGCAACTATCAGAACATTTACCTTCCATTTATATTTTTTAACAAACATAAAATTGTAGCTATGACATGTCTGCTGTTTAGGAAAGTTTGATTGGTAACATTTTACAATGAGGTTCAGGTTGTTGGCATTAGACTGATGAAATAACGATCAACTATACTTTTACAGCATTTATTAATCTTGATAAATGTTCATTACTACATATACTAATGCATTTGAACATTTATTTACTAACAGCAACCAATAGGAAATAAGTTGACCTGGAATAAAAATTGCTTTAAAAAAACGTCTTTTAGTTTGATTCAAAATGCATTGACTAACGTCATTGTAAAGTGTTATTGTTTTATTAATAACAGGTTGCATGTGAGAATCTGAACGCTATTTGAAGTATCTTATGGAAAAACAACCTATGCACCTGTAAACTTCCTCCATAATACTGCCAACAGTCCTTCTCATTTCTCTGATGAGATGAATTGCCAAACTGTTGTGTATTATACATTTTCTGGCGACATAAACTATAACAAGTATTGTATTCTTCACGGAAAGCATCACTCGAGCACAAGCATGCCGTTCAACTTCGATCCGTCACGTGACCACGTCATCCGCTTCCACTTTATAGCTGTAAAATGTTACGTCAAGGTCTTCTGTTTTACTGAACGATGATGTAATGACCTCAGCCAGTCATGTGGCTTAAATTCTCTCCCCTGCACTATCACAGAATGTTTAATGAGCTTTGAACCACTCCACATGATCTTTGCTCCTTGCATGCATTTCATGTAAGCAGCCTGAGATATTGCGTTGCCTCTTATACTTGCGTATATCCCATAATCGCTGATGTGCTTATTAGGAATCTATGTAGACAGTAGTGGAAAAGAGCACTACTCAGACGGCGATCCCTGTTTCTTTGTGTTGGAGATGGAGCCGTGTAACCACCATTAGATATTTAATGTATGTTTATCGTATGTTTATGACTGTATGTTTGTATAAGGACTTGAAGAGACTTCAAAAAAAATAATAATAATAAGCAGAGGAGTTCAGAAGCCATGCCTGCAACGTTTTAATCTGCATGCTGAGTTTTAACTTGAATTGGCAACAAGTTTCTGAACGTTTTCTGACTAGGGTGTTTTTGGGAAGGTCGAGAGAGCTTGGATATGGGATAAGCTGTTTGTTACGGTTTTGATGTTGTGATGAGAGGGGAAGTAAGTGAGTGTTCAGTGGACAGGAAGAGGGAAAGAAAGTCAGTCGGTCCTTTGGTTTAAATGTCTCACTCTATAAACTTCGACATGGTTCTGGGTGCAGTTTTGCCATCCTGTTGACATCGACTCCATACACCATTTTTGCAGTTGTAAATTTTAGCTTGGGAACTGTGGTTGTCAATATTGTTCGTGTGTTTTAATAATAACTGTTTTACAATGATTCTTGTTGATGTACATGTGAATTTGGAAATAAAGGATATTAATCAAATGTCCTGATTCTTTTGTTTTTATGACTTAACTAGCTTAAAATGAAAGGTCACCAAAAAATGTAAATGCTGTTATTGACTCACCCTCAATTTCCAAAAGAAGGAAAATTTAGCATGAAAGATTCCTTGTTCAAGTGAACATGAAATCACAACTGACCCAGTTTACTTTCTTAATACATATTTTACAGGTCTCACTGTTCATCATTAAACATTCCAAAAAAGTAGGCTAAAAAATAGACCCCCTTGCTCCCCGATGCAGCTGCCTGTGTGTCCTTGCCTAAAATAATGTCTATGAATAATCTGAGACAAAAATATTAACTCCTGTGGGACGATCTTTTTTTTCATTTATCTTTTTTGTGTACACATTTATAGAAAAAATATTATTGTGATCCCCCCCCCCACAACAACACAGTTTTAGAATAAAAAAAAGAGCAAACCTAAGTAAATATTTAATTTAACTTCTAATAAAACTTTTTTTTTTTTTCGAAACTAAAATTCAATACACCTATTTTACTTGGGCCCCAAGTACAAAGACAAACAGGAGCTATTTCATTGATCAAAGATGTGTAATTTCTTGTAATATAGGATGATGTATATCATCAAAAGCAGTTTTGATTTTTGAAACAGGGTGATCATAGCGGTTTTAAACCATTTATTTTTCAGGTAAAGCAGCATTGACAGCTTAAAAAGTCAATAAGTTAAAGCCATTTAAATATTCATTTAACAAATACTCATAAAGATAACTTACCATTGGAAGACATGTCCTTGTCCCAATCAGAAAGTCTTCTCAATAGTTAGCGGTTTTGGTTGGTAGCAATAAAACTGTTTATACCAATAACGACAAGAAAGATAACCATGATGATAATTTCATTAGCCTAGTCCCCACTTAAACGCAAGATATCGTTGAGTTTATTTTATTGGCGCGCTCGTCCGCCGTTTAAATGCTTTAACGGTTAAAGTCTGGTGGATTCTGATTGGCTGTCAGTGTTTTATCGTTCAACTGGAGAAAATAAATGCTTCCAAAGACTTAGTTCCTCTGTCATTCCATACAATAATAATTCAGTCTTTATCGATTTATTGTACTTTGTGTGAAAAAAAAAATCCATAATAGTTTGAAAGTAACCACGTATGGCTCCATACTCCTGTTTAACCTCTCCATGATCTAATTAACTCCTGATGGATAAAATTAAGTCCTGTCATTTATGCAATTTCTCACATGTCTGCACCAGGCATTGAAAATCCCTTTCCCCTGTTGTCAGGAGCAGCACAAGCACAAACAAGGCATCGGTTTCTACCCTTGCCTCCAATGTAGAAGATGTAGAAGAGGTGTAAGAAACATTACATTACAGAATCAGTAGAGGTTTATCGTTTATCGATGACACATCCAGCCTGGGTGGAGGTTGATTTGTTTTAATGATACTATTTACAAAAGAGTGTTTTTCTTTTTCTTTTTTTTTTCTGCAAATGATTTAACATTTGAAACAGTCTGAATTACAATGAAACCTGTCTCAAACAGCTATGAAGAGAAAGACACACACACACACACAAAAAGACAACTGTGATTGTATGAAACAGAAAAAGGACAGGGCCACAACAATAATGTTGAGTTGCATAGCAAGTAGATTCTCAAAGGGGCGACAATGCGGAATACGAACACTAATATGGGGTCACACCGACAAAGTGAAAGAAAAACAAATGCCTTATTAACATGAGTTTCAATAAAACTGCATAACCTGAGAAGAGCAGGTGTGTGAAACATCTGGCTCCTTTCAGAAGGAATACAAAGTACAATCTCAACAGATGATGTAGAATGAGCCTGGAACACATGAGGGATGAAGTGTGAGAGCTCAACTAATGTGCACTAAAAGGCTTGGAATTTCTCCATTAACATTGAGATACATAATGCCATGAACTTCAGCATAGCCACACTCCATACGCTGCTGGAAAATTATTAAAAAGACAGAAAAAGGGAGGGTCGAGAAAGAGAGCAAGATATTGACGCCCTGTGAAGTGCTTTTTAACTGAGGAGATCTCTGCTTGGTACATGACCGAGAATAACGCAGACAAGTATTTTTGTCACTTCACAACACAAGCATACATATACAAGTCAGCAGAGAGGCACCCTTTGGTCAAGCCCTCTTTAGTCTGCTACACAGTGCACTACATAGTGTTCACCTGACAGGTTAGAATACCACACTAAGTCCCAGTGATATATTTAGCTGACTATGAAAACATTTATGGAAACAACTTTCATACATCAGAGTTTTAGAAGACAGGTTTAGCTTTCTATGTTCGGTAATATTCACTAAAAACTGTGAAAATAATTTGGTGATGTTTGAATATCAAACAGCAGAAGTCCTGACAGATTTTTTTTATTTGTTTTGTTTTGATTAGTATGAGTTTTCTTCTCAATTAATGCCATAGGAGGTGTGGTTTTAAGGTGGTTAATCAGTTCATCATCACGGCGAGGAAGTGTCGCTCTCTGACTCCGCCCTGCAGTGGGCGTCGGCTCTGGGGCATGTAGAAAAGCTCGGTTGACTCTTGTCTGTCTCGGGCTCCACTATTGGGTCCTCAGGTAAAGGAAAACTCCTGGGTTCCCAGGGCTGGACCGTCTGTCAGGGTTAAATAAAAGTAAAGAAATTAAATGGTGTAGAGGTATGTATCTTCCTATTTCCACATAAACATAACATAACGACATAAATCGCACTATTTACGTGTAGTTGGACGCTTGAACATTTTGAGTTTTCTCGCTTCATTCGCGCGTGAAACTCACTTCACAACAGATGCGAATTCTTGTCATAGGAGGAGCTTCTGCCAGTTGAGTTCACGCAAGATTGTGATTTCAACCACCATTTATTCTAATAATTTTCTAAATATTACTGTTATCGAGTCATGAAATGTAGTTTTAAAAGTATTTCAGA
The DNA here is from genome assembly GCF_003368295.1 of Carassius auratus. Classification (NCBI taxonomy): domain Eukaryota; kingdom Metazoa; phylum Chordata; class Actinopteri; order Cypriniformes; family Cyprinidae; genus Carassius; species Carassius auratus. The sequence continues at coordinate 16,432,127 of NC_039254.1, forward strand.
CGAGAAAGTAGTTTTTTTAAACTCAAATATGCTGTTTTTTTTTTTTTTTTAATAAAAACAGTGCCCATTTAAAAATGCGTTTTGCCGATTTCGGAGACGATCAGCTCCACGCGATCAACGGGAGCTCAGTGATCATGTTACCAATGATAGCAGTCTCGACTCGGCTAGTAATTCTGACATCTGCTGCTGGCTCTGATGTCTCTTTTGTGGTTAAACATAAAATTTAATTCCTCCGTTGTTGTTTCGGATTTTGCCTCAGCTTGCTATATCGTAATCACGTCACTACTAGAGCAAGCTCCTGATTGGTTAACGTGGTGCGATTTTTCACCATAGTTCGAATATTTCAACTTGCGCGATACACGCTAATTGCCCAATTAGTGCCGTGTCAGCCGCATCACGTCATTCATGAGAATTGCGCCGCAGGATTTCTATTCGCGTCTGTGCATTGTCTTAATATGTAAATCACTCGTGCTTAACACTTTATTCGCGTCTGATGTGAAAGCACCATAACAACAAAAAAGCGATGACATTTTCATATTAATATCATAACATAAAATATACCACTTTTATTATTACAAAGTTTCTTCAGTATTGCTAATAATAACTTCTATTAATTATTTAGCACCAAAAACATTTGATAATAATTGAGCAGTAGTAAATCAGCATATTAGAATGATTTCTAACGGATCATGTGACACTGAAGACTGGAGTAATGATGCTAATAATTCAGCTTTGATCACAGGAATTTAAGATATTAAAACAGAGAAAAGTCATTTTAAATTGTAATAGTATTTATATAATTTACAGAACTATTTAAATAATAAAAATAATACATTTTTGCCAAATTTTTAAAAGACTAAACAATAGTTTATTTTACTAATTTGTTTTGTTATATAAAAACAATGCTTACAAATCTTACTAAATTAAATAATTGTCTTTTACACTGTTCCTGTAAAGCCAAACAAGTACAAAAAATAGTGTATTAAGTTGAAAGTCTTATTTTTCACACCTACAATTAAATGTTAACCAAAGGTAAAAATGTTCACTTAATCGTTTAAGCTGCAACAGAAACACTTTTCCAGAAATACCAGCGCTTACAATAGAATAATTTGCTTACATTTCAGATTGGTCTTTAGAAAGCAGAATGTAAAATAGAAGTTTACATTTTTCTACGGAGAGAATGAGCAAGATGATCATTAAACTGGCGTGAGAAAGCGTGTATGTTACCGTCTCCTCAAGGGTGCAGTCTGAAGTGGAGCCGCATGTGTCTTCGCTGTACAGCAGTCTGGTGTGAGGTGTGTGTGCGTCACGGGAGCACGGTGTGTCGGGGCTGGGTGGGCTCAGGGGTGACGGCACCGGCCCGTAGTCCTGCAGGAAGTGAAAGTGACTTGTGTCTGGAGATGAGGGCTGAGGCGTTGAAGGGTTTGTTCCCACTATCGATGGTGTCGTTCGCCCGTCCAGGGATTTATAGGACCTGTGGAGCAACATGGTTAATTATAAACTCACAAAACAGGTAAAACGTTGTCTGGTAAGATCAAGTAGGGCAGGGACCTGCTGCCTCTCCTCTTGGCAGGTGCGAGAGCGGTCCATCTCCAGCGAGAGCGCTCCTGATCCTCTAACAGCTGGTGGAGTTTAGTGAACGCGCCATCTGAAAGGTCCTCCACCTACACGGATCAATCATTGGGGTCACATCACTAATGAGGATCGACAAGAGGTTGCATTGGAATATATTGGAGGATAAAACAGATGGCTGTTATACCGGAATGTTATTGTCTTCCTCTGCCAGTGGTTTGGCTAAAACGTCCACTTCCCTCCATCTGAACAACAGAGAAATAAGATGTGAGTAGAGCAGATGTTTGAAATGGAACAGTTTATTAAACATTTAGACAAAATAAAAATGTTTGCATGTGTGTTTTTTGTTCAGTATCATATCTGAAACATCAGGATTTTATGATCATAAAGTGAGAATATGGAGCTCAAACTTGAGAAGGAAAACACCTGAAGAGTGATGTTTTTAGAACTATACTGAAAGGCCTTTTACTTGCTATGGAAGTCTAAACTAACAATCAGAAAGCATGTAGCAGATTGTGTTTTTCAGAGTGTTTTGATCGTGTTAATCATTTTAGGGCTTATAAATTTGCGTATCAAATAGAGTCAGTTATCATGGATTTGAATAAAGAGTGGACTAAGAGGACACACCTGGGAGTGAGAATCTCCTTGTACTGAAGCTTCTCCACTCGGGTGGTGGCGGCCGCTGACATTGGAATGACGATGTTGTTGATATCAAACGGACTCTCGCCTCTTCTTCTCCGAATGGGCTGTTTAAAACATGAATGAAAAGTGAACACATGAGCTGCATTTAAAATCCTGACAAGAGCACCGTATTCTGACTTTGAATGTACAATGCTGCTGACATTTGTTTAAATATGGCATTTAACAATCCCCATTAGGACATATTATGATTCCTGTTCTTTCACCCTTAAATGTAAGCCCTGTGTGTTAAGTACCATTTAAGACTGCACTAAGATTTATTTTGGCATGTTTTTGCCAATATTAAATAGTATACTGTTGAGTGGCTAGGAAGCAAAGTGGAGGGGGAAGGGGGATGTGGCTGTCCCACAAGCTGGGATTCAAACTCGAGTCATTTAAAGTTTAACTGTGCCACATGTTCAGAACGCTTTTGGCTCAGGCCAAAACTATTGAAAATAATGACCGTACCATGCTGTTTCCCAGAGGAGTGCTGCTCTCGACCGGGAGGGAGAGCTGTCTGGTCAATGGACTGGTGTTAGAGGAGTGAAGGCTGGACAGAGACGCACAGGGACTTGGACATGCATCCATCACCACTTTTGGTGCTATATGAGAAAAGAAAAAAAAAATATATATATATACACACACACACAAACATTTAAGACACCCATATGGCTTACTGACCATTTCATTTCAAATTAAATGAAGTTTTGGTCTCACTGAGCTGTTTGGTACTTTTCCAATTAGAGACGATATTTCAATCAATTCACGAATCAGAATACTACAGTATTTTATCAATAAAATGTTCTGAACAAAAGTAATTTTACACTATTTACTTGTGTCTTTTTTAGGGCAGCTTTTTGGTGGAACTGAATTTTTTGTTTGCGTCACTGAATCACTATTTCTTTGTTTAGAACTATAAAACTGCTTTGAAATAAACTTTATTGTATAAAGGGCTATAGAAATACAAGTGACTTGAATAGCAAAGGTGGCACAAGAGCTGCATCCGACATGGCATAATGGTATGAGATTAATATCATTTTAAATAGCCTACATAAAGTTAATAAATTATAAAGACAAAAAAACAAGAGCTCATTACAGGATAGGGCTGCAATATTTTGTCAAAGAAATGAATGCCAATTATTCCCCTTGATGTAATATTGCTTCTTATAATACAATATCTAAATGCCATAAGACTTTTTATGTTCAACCATGACAGTCATGACTGGTTTAGTTTAATTGTGCATGGACATTATTTATCCTGGTCTCTTGCATTCATTTTATATGTCTTTTTTGCCCCAAGCACTCATTAATATCTGACCCTGGGTCTACAGAAACGTGAGTTTATGACTGCATGCTTTATTCTATGCTGCTGTCAGTAACTGTGCATAGCTGAAATAACCTAAAGTATTCATTAGACAGGCCGTATAAGACATATCCAGGGTATTCAGAGTCATGTCTGTATGGAAAGCATTGCACTCACAGTCTGCTCTGTCCAGTGAATGCTCTCTGACCCTCTTCCTGCTGTGACTCCGGACCAGGACACGATCCGGCCTGCAGGGTGTGAGTGTGTCCAGCTTTGGGACACATGAGATGTTGTCCACCTGCAGCCTGTGCAGCCTCTGTGACCTGCTCTTGTGACGGGCCAACCCTGACAGAGAGAAAGAATGAATAATGAATGACTTCAGTCGCTCCGTCACAGTCAGTGGCTGTGAGTAGAAATGTGTGTGTACTCACGGACTGCAGCCGCATGCGAGTGTGACAGTCTGAATTTGTGTTTGGAGAGGGAGGAGGAGGATGGAGTGATGGAGAGCTTGTTTTTGAGAGAGGTCTTCTTCAGCGGTTTGATCCTGTCAAACGGACGAGTCTGCCAATGAGATCTCAAGACCTTCTTCAACTGTAAGCTGAGAGCCACATCTGACAGACAAACCAGAGGAAAGAAGAGAAAATTTATAATACAGAAACATTATATTTAATTAAATTTTAACAAATCTAGGACAGGAACAACTAATAAAAAAAATGATACAATATTTTATATATATTAATTAATTGTTATATATATATATATATATATATATATATATATATATATATATATATATATATATATATATATATATATATATATATATATATATATATAAAGTAAAAAAATATATGTAATTATTTTCAAAATATGTGTGTATTTATTTATATATACACATAATAAATATACACAGTTAACATACATATATTTCGTAAACAAAAACTTTTATTTTGGATGTGATTATTCATGATTAATCGTTTTGACAGCACATATGTTATAAAAGGTCAATATCAAAGGTCACGTTAACTGAGCAGAGTGCAAGATCATCCGCTCCAGAACAAAAATACAATTGTCGCAAGTCTCTTGCAATGCCTTTGATTATGCACACATGCACTGCTGCTTCACTTTATCTGAAGTGTCAACAGTGATCTATCCAGCCACATTAAAGAGTACGCTATTAATTACCATTATAACACAGCTCAGCCTATGATTGTGATTTATTGGATGGGAGGCGCACTATATGTACGGTTCATTCATCAACTGAAAACAGCATCGATTGGAATTTAAGAATCTATATTGGTTCATAAAAATGAGAATCTATTCAAATCGAGAAATCTTGGCATATTTAGTTGTTTTTAGTGGCCTCCGCTGTCACTGCGGGGTGTGTGTTGAACATGAAAATTGATGGAACAGTCTCTGTTCATCTGTACTCATCATTAATAAATAAATGCATACGCCTATATGCTCATCCTGTAGGTTCATTATTAAAAATGAAAATGTGAACAAGAATATATATATCTTAAAAATCTTATTCTTTCTTTAATATATATTTTTTTCCACATTTCTCTCCATTTCTTCATCTCTTTTCAGCCAATGGGTTTGGCAAACAAGAACAAAATGATTGTGAGAAGAAAACCTGTGGAAGTATTGACCTCAGCATTGCTATTCTGAGCGCCATATTGTAGTGTGTATAAAACAAGACGAGACCACAACTATGCACTAATGATCAAGAAGGGCCTGCCAATGACCTACAAAACAAGGAAATGGGTTCATGGTTCACTCCGCCATCAGTTCCTCAATATTACTCTCCTTCTGCCGTTTCTATTATTCCTTTCTGTTATTTTCTTTGCCCAACATCTCTTTTTATCAGTTATCTCTCTCTCTCTCTCTCCTGCACCTACTCCAGGGTCACATCTGTGTGTTCGAGATTTTGTTACCAGCACAACCATTGGACCACTGCTCACTCGAGCACAGAGAACGTACATATCACTTATCCAAACCTCTTCCAGAGACCTTGGCATTGTTGTATAATATCAGTTTATGATTTTTCTAATTTACATTAGATGTTAGGTAACTGATTTCAGTTGCATATTTAATGCATAATAAGGTTCTTCACCTTACTTGTTTCCGAGTTGCAAGTGTTTATCTTCTCAGATAATGTAGTTATGACAAAGCAACACCAAACATAATCGCTTGCATTTTATGCATCTTAATCACTTTACTCCTATTTCATTTATGGTATTCACTTAGTGGCTGTTGATTACTCTTGTCTATCTTTTGTTAATAAAATCTATTTTATTAAACTTGTGTCGTCCAAATTCGCTAAATCTTAAAGCATTTTAAGTAGAAAAAAAACACTTCACATTGTGGTCACATCACCACCTCGGGTGTGCATTATTTTCGAAAGAACTCAACGGCCCGTCGTCAATCATTCCTTACATATATTTAGTTTATTTAAAAACTAAGCTAACCGAATAAAGCGACTTTGAGGGGTTCAATCCATCCATATATATATATATATATATATATATATATATATATATATATATATATATATATATATATATATATATATATATACAGTATTGTTCAAAATAATAGCAGTACAATGTGACTAACCAGAATAATCAAGGTTTTTCGTATATTTTTTTATTTCTACGTGGCAAACAAGTTACCAGTAGGTTCAGTAGATTCTCAGAAAACAAATGAGACCCAGCATTCATGATATGCACGCTCTTAAGGCTGTGCAATTGGGCAATTAGTTGAAAGGGGTGTGTTCAAAAAAATAGCAGTGTGGCATTCAATCACTGAGGTCATCAATTTTGTGAAGAAACAGCTGTGAATCAGGTGGCCCCTATTTAAGGATGAAGCCAACACTTGTTGAACATGCAACTGAAAGCTGAGGAAAATGGGTCGTTCAAGACATTGTTCAGAAGAACAGCGTACTTTGATTAAAAAGTTGATTAGAGAGGGGAAAACCTATAAAGAGGTGCAAAAAATTATAGGCTGTTCAGCTAAAATGATCTCCAATGCCTTAAAATGGAGAGCAAAACCAGAGAGACGTGGAAGAAAACGGAAGACAACCATCAAAATGGATAGAAGAATAACCAGAATGGCAAAGGCTCAGCCAATGATCACCTCCAGGATGATCAAAGACAGTCTGGAGTTACCTGTAAGTACTGTGACAGTTAGAAGACGTCTGTGTGAAGCTAATCTATTTTCAAGAATCCCCCGCAAAGTCCCTCTGTTAAAAAAAAGGCATGTGCAGAAGAGGTTACAATTTGCCAAAGAACACATCAACTGGCCTAAAGAGAAATGGAGGAACATTTTGTGGACTGATGAGAGTAAAATTGTTCTTTTTGGGTCCAAGGGCCACAGGCAGTTTGTGAGACGACTCCCAAACTCTGAATTCAAGCCACAGTACACAGTGAAGACAGTGAAGCATGGAGGTGCAAGCATCATGATATGGGCATGTTTCTCCTACTATGGTGTTGGGCCTATTTATCGCATACCAGGGATCATGGATCAGTTTGCATATGTTAAAATACTTGAAGAGGTCATGTTGCCCTATGCTGAAGAGGACATGCCCTTGAAATGGTTGTTTCAACAAGACAATGACCCAAAACACACTAGTAAACGGGCAAAGTCTTGGTTCCAAACCAACACAATTAATGTTATGGAGTGGCCAGCCCAATCTCCAGACCTTAATCCAATTGAGAACTTGTGGGGTGATATCAAAAATGCGGTTTCTGAAGCAAAACCAAGAAATGTGAATGAATTGTGGAATGTTGTTAAAGAATCATGGAGTGGAATAACAGCTGAGAGGTGCCACAAGTTGGTTGACTCCATGCCACACAGATGTCAAGCAGTTTTAAAAAACTGTGGTCATACAACTAAATATTAGTTTAGTGATTCACAGGATTGCTAAATCCCAGAAAAAAAAAATGTTTGTACAAAATAGTTTTGAGTTTGTACAGTCAAAGGTAGACACTGCTATTTTTTTGAACACACCCCTTTCAACTAATTGCCCAATTGCACAGCCTTAAGAGCGTGCATATCATGAATGCTGGGTCTTGTTTGTTTTCTGACAATCTACTGAACCTACTGGTAACTTGTTTGCCACGTAGCAATAAAAAATATACTAAAAACCTTGATTATTCTGGTTAGTCACATTGTACTGCTATTATTTTGAACAATACTGTATATAAAATAAAAATTAAAACATGCATATGTATACACAATCATTTTATATAATAAAACCACTTTATTTAAAGTGATATCGTCATACTGCATACATAAAATCACACTGTATATTTGAAGAAAAATCTACTGTGAAAATAGTTGTTAGCTCTAATTGCATCTGACTGTGCACCTCACCCGATTGCATGGAAAGAACCGGGTGGATGCTGCGGTCTTGATGTGCGACTCTCTCCAGCAGAGGGCGATTAAACGGTAAGTCTGGTTTGGAGAGGGGAGGAGCACCGCCACACATGACACACGAGCCGTTGACCTCACACACACATGGAGGTGAGAAAGACACTCTCTGAAACTGATAAAGAAATGACGCTCACTTCAGATACACTTCAAAAGCAGCCAGAAATCTGCTCCTTCAATGTTGATACATTCATACCAACAAACTCCAGATAAACGCACCTTGCCGTTGAGATTGTGGACAGTGTTTGGGTGGATAAGACGTCGTCTCCTGCAGGTCAACAGTGGCCGTGTACGTGCAGATGTACAGCTGCTGTCTGGACTTGACAAGCATGTGTCAGACACTTCTGCCACACTACTGAAATGAGAAGAAGAGGAAACAACATAAAATTCAGTTTTAGCCAGGCTTATGAATAATATGATTCCATGGTGATATAAGACACCACTGCATTCACACCGAGTTCATTTTACAAGAATGGCCTGTTAACTGTATTTTATACTTCACTGATAATGTTTGATTATGTTAACTTATATGTTAATAGCTCTAAAATTTTGAACTCTCAAAGTGCATTAGATAGAATAATTTAACTCTAAAATGTATCAAAGTTTATTTTATTTTTTTCAATTCTTCATTTGCCTTTTTAAAAAAAATACTTCAATAAATATTGTATCGTGGACTTCATATCACAACATTATCATATCGTTACCGTACATACCTATTATGTACTGTAATTAGGGCTGGGTGATTTTACAAAAAATGCAAATCTCAATTTTTCCAGAATGTTTGACCGATTCTCAATTCTATTTATTTATTTGTAACTAGTCAACTTAATGTAACTAAAACATGTTTAAAGTTACTTTTTCTTTATTAACCCTTTAGTTAAAGAAAATTCTATTCCAAGTGCAGCAAACATTAAGTTTTTTAACATAACCTACATTTTAAACAAATCACTTGTTAAATATCTTTTCAGAAAAGATGCAAAAGCTACAACTTCATATTGTCCAAACGTGTCTTATACATATTATGTGTTCAGAAATAATACAAGGAAAATTATTTGAGAAAATCTCAAGTCAAGGTAATTTAAATTCAAAATGACTGAAGGTATAACAGCAGGTAGACTTTTATTTGGCACAATATATAGCTAATTATATTTACTTAAACAGTACATTCCACTTGCATTAAAAAAGTTCTTTGTGCATTTTTCTTTTTTACTACTTGTTACTTTGCACTTTTTGTGTTTATTTACTATTTATTCAGTTTTTTTTAAGGTATCTAATATTTTGATACTTCATTTCCATGATATAAATATAAAAAAAATTGCAAAATTAACTACTAAAATAGTCCGAACCTAATGGAGATGTCAATCTCAGATGTGTCCGCCAAGCGAGACTGGGATTCTGTGAAATTCTGGAATGTTTTTGAGGTTGGGACATTTTCTTTAGTCTCCGTCATATTTACGGTTTTCTGGCAAGAATGGGCGGAGTCTCCCAGCTCCACAGGACCCTGCAGAAAGCATGCAAAAAAAATTATAAAACACCTTTATACGCAGCCAAATTACATTAAACCAATTCCCAATTTCAAACATTTCTGAACCTGGATGCTGTTTTTGTCTTATAACACGTCAAGCGTCTGCTAACCTTGCTGGAGCGGAGCTGGCGGGAGATGTCGACCTGCTGTCGGATGCGGTACTCCAGGTCTGAAATCTGAGCCTGCAGCCAAGTCCAGTGACTGATGATTGTGGCTCTTTCCCTGGCAAACCGCCCTTCTGCTCTCCTCCATCTGAAACAGAAAAGTGAACAATCCGGTTAAACACTTTTAAACAAGCTGGACATTTAAGTGTTTCGCTAACTAGGAGAGTCATTAGAGGGTTAGCTGTGAGAACAGTTAAACAAACAGGAAACCCTCAGGCTTGTTCTGTCTGACTTTTCCAGCCCTGATGGTCAAGATTAAAGAAGAAATCAGTCATCTAGATTGCAATGATGATGATGTTTAATACATAGAGGGCACCGCTAAACACATTCAGTACAGAACCCCATCTTGACTCGTCATCTACAGACTCCACAATATTAATCATCTCTTTAAATAAAGTCAAAGAGTCCCACAGAATGACACTTGTCGGCATGAATTTAAACAACTTCCTTTGCAACTCAGAGATGATAGGAAATATAAATGTGTCTAGAGGTGGGTGATATGACCAAAATACGACTGAATAATAGTCTATAGCCTAGTCTACTGTATCATCTACAAATCAACATCTATTTAGATAATTATTCAACAAGTAGTGGGATGAAGTACAGTTAGTTGGTCACATAACATTTGTGTAAAGAAAAGCCGGTTGTTATCACAGAATAACCCCCAACAGGGTGATCAGGATCAGTAATCTTGTATCACCCTGAAGGGGGTTATTCTGTGATAAAAACCATCTGGATGTACATTATCCAGCTTATTACAGGGCTACTTGCCACATAAGTAAATAATTAGACACAAAATATTGATTGGAGTTAAAATATTTGAACGCAAAACTTCCGTGAACGAGCAAGCGGCAAGTTCAAACTAGATGGACATTTAAGGGAAATGGTGCAGTCAAACCACTTATTACACAACATTTCACCACATAAATAATTAAAGCATTAAAAGATTTAAGATAAAAATGTTTTAAATTCTTACCGGTTCGTTAGTTATCTTATAATCCATCACAGTGTACAAAACAATCATACCAAAATGGCAGCAGCTGCGTTTGTATGAAACGAGAGAGCGAGTTCACAATACCAGCATGACATAGTTAAATAACTGTACATTTTGAGTTTTAATATTTTATTAGCTAAACAAACGCACAGCTTCCGCCAAGAAAAACTGTTCCTAGCAAGAGTACAGCGCCGTCTTCAGTTACCCGGATGAGCCTGTGTTATCAGCTTTTACCGGTTGTTACTGAGGGATAACATACCTCGGAATGTTGCGAATGACCAATCAGAATCAAGTATTCCACAGCCGTGTAATCATTTCTGATAACGGTTGATTAACTGTGTGTCACCACTTCCATGAAGTATAATTTCAAAAGCCAGGCCTCAAAGGTCCTGCTCCAAATAAAGCGAACAATTTATTTATTATTAATTAATTAATTTATTTATTTCAAGAACATTGCAAAGGTTGCGATATGACATCACACTCCGCGGTATATTTAAAAAAAGAAAACAAACGCATAAATAGAACTAATGAGGATAATAAATCCAAAATGTAAACATATACAATATACTTGCATGTTGTTACATTACATATAGTTTTTTTTTTTTGGTCATGTATCTTCACACCATACGAATTCGCAGGTCAGAGTTCATGAGAACTGTTCTTATGAATGTGATATTCTTCGTATGAGGTTGCATTTGTGAATGCGTATGAATAAGAAGTCAGTGGTGTACGAAGTGTAGAGTGGCCATTCACAGACCTTTTATCACTGACTATATTCACTATATAACAACTGCTTGAAGTCACAGTTCACCCAAAAATGAAAACAAGCCCCAAGTGTTTCCAAACACTGATAGAAAACAGCTGATGATAGCCATTGACTTCCATAGTATTTTTTTCCCCCAGACTATGATAATCAATGGCTCCTGCCAATTGTTTGGTAACCAACAATCTTCTTTTGTTTTCAACAGATGAAAGGAACTCATACAGGTTTGAGGGGGAGTAAGTGATAGAATAGACATTTCTGGATGAACTTTCCCTTTAATTGTTATCATTCGTCCATCTTCTCTTCCATTCGCGTGTGTTTTGAGTCGTCCTCCCTCACTGCGCCTGCTGTGAAGTGAATCATCTCGTAATTGTGTTTCATAAATCACATTGGGCTGATGGAGGGAGTACAAAGACAGAATCGTTTAGCATGAATGTTCTGCTGCCTTTGTTCTTTGGTTACAGACTGTGAGAAGGAGGGACTGGAGGAACCAAAAACACAGATAAATACCAGCTGACTGACACGCTGGCTTAGCAAACTGTTTTATATGGAGCCCTGTCTGTTATTTTTCACTCACATAAATCAAGGGTTACACTGTGTTTTAGGTTAAGGAGAAAATGAAAGCATTATAACTGGGACAGTTGAACTTCTACATTATGATAGTGTGTCTACTAAGCCGTCCTCCTGTCTACTGCCTGCATAAGCAGATAGCTTCCAAGGCAGCATGCTAACTGAAAAAATAAAATAAAATAAAATAAAATGAAGAAAAAAAAATGTACGCTTAAATGTACAATTTGAACTAGGTGTGCGATATATGTGAACGTAGACCACAAAAGTGTCATAAGTTTCAATTTTTCAAAATTGAGATTTATACATCACCTGAAAGCTGAATAAATAAGCTTTCCATTGATGTATTGTTTGTTAGGATTGGATAATTTTAACTAAGATATAGGTATATGCTGGTATCTAATGTTCCTGTTGTGATTAATTGCTCATGCTTTTACCACGGTAAACGGTATTATCACGGTATTGAAATTTAGTTTTTAAAAATACAGTATAATGCTCATAATACAGTATAACAGATTAAAAAACTTTTACAATACTTTTTAATATTTAAATACAATAAAGCAATACAGAAAACTATATAAAGTTAAAAGTTTTGCACCGATTAAAGTGCAAAAGAACTATAAAGACCCATAGGTATCACTTTACAATAAGATCTCTTTAGTTCACCATTAACATTCACAATGAGCAATAGCTACATTTTCTGCAGAAGTTATTAATCTCTGTTAAAAAATACAAGTTTTAGTTCATATTTGCTCATTAAACAACACAGTTGCAACTTTAGATTTTATCAACGTGTTATTAAATATGGGATTAATGAATGTTCAGAAGATTTTTCATTGGCAGTTTATGTTAACTAATGAATTAACTAATGTTAAAAAGGAAGCCATAATGTAAAATGTAAATTAACAATAAAAAAAATCAACAATTTCTATATCATGTTGTAGTCCAGATTAAAATAGCCTATTAAGACTGTGATGAACATCCTAGCAAATACACAAATCAGATTGGCTATTTAAAATGATTAAATATGTTTTAGAAAGTAGGGCAGCTGGTTTATTTGTGGTGTTTCAAGAGTAAGGACTGCATTTTCTGCAGTTTAGCACCATCTGCTGTCAGAGAGTGAATGCACACTTTTAGAAAAATGCTTTTTAAAAGGTAAAAATCTATTTAAACTTTTTGGAAAATGTTAAATTCCATCAGTGTGAACTGACCACCAAACAGAATATGAAGAATATCAAAAACTTTAGGATTCAGCTGTCCACAGTAGTCCTTAAGATACCAGCACAATAACACACTCTGCAAATTATCGTTATCGATAAAATCCAAGAAATAAGAGAGACATTATTTTTTGTCAATATCACACAACCCTATTTGGACCAACTATTTTCCCAAAGTTTCATGGTGCAATGTTTGGAAAAAATTAAGGCAAAAATATTTGAAATGGCAATAGTTAATATAAATAAATCTATTTTTATTTTACAATGACATGTTACAATATTAATCATTCTTATTTTGCTTTTATTTAGCAATTTTTAATAATAATCAGTATTATTATGTAGTTACTTCATTGAATTAAATTAATTATTATTATTAGGTTTACAATACATTTTAAATAATCATCGGGGGGAAAAAAAGTTGTCAAATTTTTTTTCTTGTAATTTACATTTTGTATTTTTCTGTATTTGGGGATTTTCTTCTCTAACAGACCAAACTGTAATTGTACATTTCTAGTGCCAGGGGGAAATATAAGAATCCACGCAAATTAAATGCATATTATCTGTGGGGGTCGAAAGCACAGCTGTAATTCTTGAGTCATGATGTAAAAAGCGCATGCAAGGAAGAGAGCAAGAATTGAACAGATGGATGGAGAGAAAGAGAGAGGGGATGAATAGAGAATTATGTGAGGTGGTTAGGCTTGGCAGAGAAATGCAGAGGAATTATGGGGGAAAGACGGTGAAAAGGGGTGGAGGAATGCATGGCGAAAAGAAAGAGAACGTCTGAGAAAGTGAAAGAGAGGAAAAGGTTACGTAACACGAGTGGGCTCAGCTCAGACAGAGAGAATGGGAGGAGAAAGAACATAAGAGGACAATGGTGAAGAAAGACTCCAATACGAGAGAGAGACAGAAGTGACAGAGGAGACAAAAGAACAGGGTGAAAAGGAAAATCCTGAAAGTCTTGACAACATAAGTGTTTATGATGGTTTCCAAACATCTAGGGGCACTACCCAAATACATCAGCTTTTGTCAAAGGCCAACAGCAGATTTGGAGATTTTATGAATGACTATTTTTATATATGTAAACACAATAGAAATGAATGCACAGTTTATGGATGAAGGACTGAATCTGGCTAGTTTTTCTCAAACTCAAACAAATACACTGATACTTGTCTTTATCAGATATAAAAAGGCACTTCCTGATTGTTGTTTTCTGACATACATGTGTGAATCTTTTATCATAAATGAAATGTATGCATTACAGTGTTTTAAGTATGAAAATGTCATTAATAACCTGTATGACCTCCTTCTGTGGAACACGAAAAGGAACAAAAAAACATATATATGGTAACCAAACAGTTTTGGGGACCACTGACTTCCATTGTATGGAAAACAAACACTGACATATTTCTTCAAGTAACATCTTTTATGTTCCCCAGAAGAAAGAAAAGGTCAAAGGTTTTGCTTTACGCAAAAAATATAATTTCTTATTTCTTTCTTTTAGATTTTGAACTGAAATGTGACCTGGAGATATTTTCGTGAGATTTACCCACACTATTATCTGCACCAGCCAATAACCGTTCCACAATATGTCAACATACTCATAAAAGGAAACTAAACAACTTTTGTTTTCAATTTCTGGCAACTTTTTGAGCACAGACCATTAAAACCCCCATCTCTTTAAAGCAATCCAGCAGTCACTCCAGCTCTCAGTGGATTAAAGTGGTCTTTAATTGCAGTAGAAGTAAATCTTCCATTTACATTGCAGCTGTGTTCCATTAAAAGCTTCCAATAATGAGTGAGGGTGTTTGGGATCAATGTCCTGGGATGCACAAAGTTTAAATTCATCTTGATTTAACTGCAGTCAGAGGTCAACAAGCAGCAGTTCCTCATTCTCTAATTTCTCAACCATCACAGCGTGATGTCATAAACATGCCAAGAGAGATTAGTCAGAGAGGAACCGGGCTGAAAAATCATAATCATGCTTCTCATCATCAGCGTTCGGCCAGCAAACACACACCCAGAATATATTCAAGCATGTGACGGTGGCGTTTAGAGAAACTGGAGCATGTTTCAGTGAGCTCAAAAATGATATCGAAAAACTGCATTCACGGATGCCAGATTATTTAGGTCAAAGGTGCAAAGACAAGTGAGCAAGCTGCTAAATGGCTCCTTTGAAAAAAGCGTGCATTTATAATTCAAGCTCAAATCTTTCCAGCCACTTGTCTCCGTAAATATTAAATCAGATCAGCTATGTTAAAATTTTCATCTAAATGCTCATTGGGCTAAAATCCAAAGCAACAGGATTTTAGCACCTGAATATTTGAATATATAATGCACAGGGGGTCTGAAATGCATGTGCTTCTGTTTAGCAGAGCTCACAACGCTGCTTCTCTGTCCTGTATACACACAAACAGGAAGTAGGAACAAAAATGAAACAGCGAACTGTGAAACTGCTTAAAAAGAACTGTTTTTTAATCCATCACCTGTGGTTTACTTTGATTTTAATACCAACCAAAACATCAGGGTTCTCGGTTTCACCCTCTTTATTTTCACCTACAGTGAATCAGACTCTCCCTAAGGGGCCAAACAGGAAATTTAACCCTGCTTAAGTTTTCAAATAAGGAGGAGGACAGCTGAAATGACTTTAGACTAGACTGCGTTATGAAAACAAGATCTATGATCTCACTGTACAAACAAGGTCAGACTGGAAATTAACAGTGACTCTCTCTACAAGGATCAGGGCATGAACACACAGGCCTACAGTCACAAACATGCTCCCACACTCCCTTGGGGCTCCTGTGAAGCAGGCCACATAATGTGCCTGCTTCACCATAATAATGCTGCACAAAGCTTTAATGAGACTAAATCAAAAAAAATCCAACCAAGATGATGGATACTGCAAGAAAATGTTCATTACAAATCCAATTTATTCACCTAAAACCAATTAATAAATGGTTCAATCTAAATAATTTCGCCATTAATAACATGCTAACACCAAACACAACCAAAACCAGTTGACCACAGTCTCCCGTGCACTGTATTTTATGCCTAAACTGTTTCAAATCAGTAACTTATGAGCTTCTATTTGTAGGTTGTAGAACAGTTTTTGCTCTCTCCTCACATGTAGTACACATGCACCTCGTGCATGACAGAGTGTTCTAAAAGTGTTCCAAAAATGCTGTGCTCAAGTTAAAAAAATTTAACTTTTAAACAAATTTGCACATGACGCAGAATTCTAAAAACATGGCGCACAAATAAAAAGTAGTTCAAAAGTACTACTTTTCTACACCTGTGTTCAATAGATTATTATGAAATAGAATATGTAGAGTGAGACTCGGCTCACTGGATTTTTGAGATTCGGGGGCTAAAGTTAGATAATGATAATGAACTCACTGGACAGGGTTTGAGGGGACTCTCCACCAAACAACAGAGAGCAGACTTTTTTTTTTTTTGAAAACAACTTACAGTTTAATATGACGCTGCTCAAGATCCGCCCTGGCCAGCTCCTCCTCCTCGATGTCACTCTCTCCTCCAGAGCTACTCTCAGTGGCGTCCGAGTCAAATTGAGCCTCCGTCGCTCGCAAATACGTGGTGCCGCTCAGATGCAGTTGCTCCAGTTCCGAAGCCACCCTACCACCCTTCAAAAACCGACTCAGATTATGTGCGTGGGTGTCCATGGAAGCGCGAGTGCCTCTCCAAGCACCTTGGTCCGCCCTGCAGCTAGATGTCGGGGTCAAAGTGTGGTCCAGAAATCCAGAGAGTTGCTGTTTGAAATGGCGTTGCACCTGTTTGGCCTGCACCACCTGCAGCCGCTTGCGAAGACGTAGCAGGCGGCCTTCGATGTCCACTTGCCTGTGTTGGCTCAGCTGAGCCCGATCCTGGAGCAGAGCCTCCATGTTGGGAGTCGAAAGCGATAGGTCATCATTGACTGGAGAAGAGTTTAGGGACAAGGGACATTCAACGATATTGTTACTGTTTGTTTCAACAACAGGACTCTCTGGTTCTGCTTTAACCTCTGTACTTTCAGACAAAGCCGTGGGCTCCTTATGTGATGACAAGCCTTGAACACTCGGTGTCAAATTCTGTTGTGGCTTCATGTCTCCGTTCTGTCCAGAGTTTGCAAAGGTACCAACAGAGTTGGAGGATACAGATAACAACGCTTCCTCTTTGGTGGAAGGCTGGTTACTGTCTCCATTCACTGTGGCCACGCTGCCTTTCTCAGCCACGGCTGCACTAGGTACAGCCACTTTCTTGGAGAGTCCGTTTACAGGCACCATGGTACTTCCACCGTTGACGAGGCTCTTCAACTGACCTGCGGTTAGCTCAAGTGTGTGCCGCTTGCGCAGCAGAAAGTCACCGCCTGCAGCAGCGCTTGGGAATATGGAGCCACTCAGCAGGCCGTGGCTCTTCAGCACCGACTGCTTGATGAGGACACTTTGCAGCTTCAGCGACTCCTTGACTTTGGTGGACGAGGGCAGTGGTTTGGCATCAGAGCACAAGTACGGTGCCAGCTTGCCCAGAGATGGGGCATTAGACAGTGGTTCCTGCTCAAGACCCTTGACGCTGTGGTAAAGTGCGAAGCTCTGTCCGTCGTCGGCGTTGATGTGACACTTGCCGTTGGTGTGGCTACTGGCAGAGTCCGAGACCGAGTCGGAGATGAGGATGTTGCTGGCGTTGCTGTTGTTCTCTGTGCTGTCGGGGGACAGGGTGGATGAGGGAGAGGCAAGTTTGAAGCGGATGTGGCGGGCTTCGGCTGGGGCGTCAGTCAAAGCGGGCGCCATTGCAGCCATGCAGGGCCGAGGAATGGGCACGGCAGCCTGCACCTCCAAACCTTCACTCCAGCCCACCCACACAGCCTGGCTACAAAGGAAAAAAGAGATTTAGGAGACACTGCTGGAGAAACAAGCAGTTTAAAAAAGTTCTTAATTTCTAATATTTGCACCAATATTTGCCAATGTCAGATAAGCAGTATGCAACCCATTGCTCTTGTGTAATCCTCACATGTATGATTAAAAAGTATACTCAATGGGTGGAGCTTGATTTTATCCTTTTTTACACATGAATTGTGTGAGGATACTTTTATTTGAACTTTTTTATCTTAAATGTTTTCTTACAAGACCCAGAGTTTCAGCAAACTCGTTCTGTGGCTCAAATCTGGAAAATAAACCAAATACCTTAAACATAACTGCAATCTCTGTCCGATATTTCTTCTCCAAAATTCAAGCCAGCTGGCCTTCAACAACCACCCACCCTATTTATTAAACTTTAATAATAACCGGCTGGTAAGACAAGCTATTAAGTCCACTTACTGTCTTATAATGAAAATTACTATTGCACTTGTGTAAACTGTCTATTTATGGCTGAAACAGGATATTCAATGGGTGGGGCTTTTTTATTCATTTTTCCACATCAATTGTTTAAGAAGTGTTCTTATCTTCAAGGTTTTATTACAACAGCCCAATCTGAGCTTCACAAAAAAATACCTGAAACACAACTGCAATCTCTGTCTGATAATCCTTCTCCAAATTCAAGGCAGCAGGCCTCTAATAAGATTAGTTTTTGGCATCACGAATATTGTTTTGGGAGGAAAAAAATCTTTGGAATAGCATGCAATGTTGAATCATTCACACCAAAACCAGGAACATACGTTAAAAATATAAAGAGGTCAACAGTGATAGCAGAAATTGTGAATTTTATTTTAGTCTCAATACACAGAGCATGTACCAGCAGGAATCTGTGTTATCAGCACTTCATAGACATTAAATTATCTTCCCTGATGCTCTTCCCCTCAAAGTAAAAAGGGAATAAAAACTCACTGACCTCAACTGAGCGGCGGGGACCATTACATAGTCATTAGTAGGGGAAAAAGACCTACTCTATTCAAGCTTATGTAAGAGCAAGCCTCCTCATTGTCCCCTCCTCCTCAGCAGACCATCTGTGTCAACGGAATTAGGGATATATGCCTTTAGGCCTCAACAGATAAGAGACTATCTCTTCATAGAGATGGTTCAACTCTTGAATTACCATGTACCGTCCATACCTCATCTAAAAACACAAACAACTGTAGAGTATTCCACTAATAAAAAAACATGTCAGTGTGGCTAATTCGTAATTAGCGCCATTGCATTATCAAAGGACATATAATGATAAACTGACAGAAGAGATATTTTATTTTACTGACGATATATTACTTGCGTTAAGTTTTTTGTTTAAAGCTAGCTTTTATCCTTCACGACTCTAGCAATAGTTTGCTAACGGCTGTAAATTCAGTAGTTATTTTACACAATTTTGTCTTTGTAAAACGCCCCAAGCACTTCCTGAAAACAGTTTACTAATAAATATATTATTATTAGTAGTAGTATTAGTAACTCGACTGACCACGTGACAGGAAGCGGACTGGTCACGTGATGTCAACATGGTGGAGCCCATGAGGGCGCGACCCGCTCCATCTAGAAAACAACCGCTTTTTCTAAAACCGACAATTACATTTCAATTAAACAGTAAAACTGGGACATGTTAATTAGCAACTTATTAGTGGAATCTTTAATTTGAGATGGTCTAACCAAATGCGGTGTTTGTACTCTGTGAGTTATCGATTTTAAGATCATAACTAGGTTAATATGTACAAGTAGTAAACATGAGAAACTCGGTTAATGTTTAACAAAGAACGAAAGAATGAAGCGTTAAGAACTCAAGTTTTAGTATGTTTACGCTAATAATAATTAAAATAGCGCGTTTTCTACGTATGACTGCGATAACAAACAAACTCCTACAGTACACACAATACAGGAAATACCGGTATAATACACACTGCAGATCAACAATAGGTAATATATTAAATTAACGTCAAGATCGTTTATAAAATCTCACACACGAATGCCTAGCTAACGAACAAGTGCAACGGTCCGCTTTAGTAGTACTTTAACGTTATATTCTGAACAAACCACATGAACATTCACACCACTTCCGTGTATAAATTAAATGCACCTAGATGACGTTTTTAATGCATTGCTAACTTTGATGTCTCAACCCTAATACTACAGTAAATATGAACATTAACGTTACACACGTTTAGTATGATCTCAAATGGTTTTGCATGCGTTACGCAAATCATTTTAACCACCAATTTGAACGAGAACCGGCTTCAAACTGATAAATTAGTATAAGGTGTACGATCAAAAACAATTAACACACAATTAACACACATATATATATATATACATATATATATATATATATATATATATATAGGTCTGTTATGGTTAAAACCATAGACTGTATAACAACAGTTAAAACGAGGGGGGATCTAAGGCGCGCTTTTGAGTTTATTGCATGAGAAATACTAGATAAATAATCTGTTTTAAGGCGATCGTACAAGCCTTTGAACCCCGATTACTAAACCTACACATTAAATTATTGTAAATGCAACAGTTGATGGTAAAATGAGTTAAACTGGAAGCGTAGACAGGTTTGCATGATTATGTTTATGTAACACAAGTGTCTGCCTGCTCGTCCACTAACAAAGAAAAGGAGGAACCTACCACGTGACGGGCGCGCGATCCGAGGGAATTCGGCAACTATTCCACCGAGCTTTGGCTTCAACAGCACAATAATGTCACCAAAGCACGAAATAAGCCGTTTGGTAAAGCAACCCCGCCGCTTGTGCCATATCCGTGTCCGCTTCAGGAACCCTTTTCGTTATCGGCTCCGGAATCACGAAATGGGCGACACTAGACAACACCTTGCTGTCCCCTTCAGTGGATTATTGATAGAAAATGTATATCTTTCTTTATATTATGAATCGATGTTTTGTCTCAGGTTCGAGTTATTTTCATATACGCCTTTATTTACAGATTGGAGGTGGCATGGACCACCGGTTTCGAGATTATTTTCTCATCGTTGCAGGGAGAAACGCACGAAAGATGGCGCCTCGTTCGTCTCCCTTGGATTTGAGTCTCTGACAAATACAGCTGCAGCGCGAGCAGCGAGAAGCCTGCCTGTAGGCGGGAGACATGCTCACGCGCGCCGCTAGAGTGAGCGAGAGAGCGCGGAGCGGCGCTTCACTGACTGGCCTCTAGAGGGAGACTGTGAACGCACTGAAATGTTTAGGGAAAATCGTGGTACCAGAAGTAAAATATTCGAATACATTTTAATTTACAAATAAATTAATGATTCAGATATTATTAAAATTATCTTCCGTTTCATATAAATAATAACCACTCTAATTATGGTCATTATTCTAGGTTAATATAAAAAATTTCTGTCTGTCTGTTTCTATCTATCTATCTATCTATCTATCTATCTATCTATCTATCTATCTATCTATCTATCTATCTATCTATCTATCTATCTATCTATCTATCTATCTATCTATCTATCTGTTTCTATCCGTCTGTCTGTCTATCTGTCTGTTTCCATCTATCTATCTATATAGATAGATGTTGATCATTTTATTTTATTTTGTAGTTTGATGTAAAAGTGTGCCATCTGGTGTTTGATTGGAGTCTTTCCTTTATGTCTTATGTCATGACGAGGTCAGTCATGGGGATAGTGCATGAATAAAAATGTTATATTTCACCATCCTGTTAACAAAATTACAAAAATGTAAGACTAGAGAGGATATGAAAATTGTATGGAATATGTTTTACGCACACACACACTTTTAAATGGATAGGAATTAATAAACATTAGTTTTAAATCCACCCATTTTTCATGAATGAATATTTATTTACAACAGACATGCTAGATCTTGATTTACATTATTGTGAAATAGAAACATTGCTGATATCTTGTATTATTAATACCCAAATTTATGCAATATGTACCTTTCAAGAAGGAACATTCCATTCTGTTCTAATTTTGCCAAAGTCACCTTTCCTATGTGACTCCTGCCCTCTCGGACACTTTCTGCAGCCTGTTTCTCCTCCCTCTCTTCCTCCTCCTTCCCACACAGCCTGGGAAGTAATCCTATATATATTAGTTGTTCACCGTGTACTTCCTTAAAGGCTCTTCTCAGCTCTCTGACATTGTGTGACACAAAGAAAGAAAAATGCCTGAAGAAGTTCCTGCTCAGTGCAAGGCTCCCAAAGATGAGCTGGACAAATGGTGAGTCAAAGCTTAATAAGGATATACATTAATGCAACACTGAATTTTGAAATTTTGCCTATTAAAAACTGTTACATGCTTTGTAGCTCAGCATTTATTTTTGTTCATACACCAATATCATGAAACCTCCCTGAATATAGGTTATCTGTAGTGGTCTGTGAATTACATTTTTTGAAAAGACTATTAAATGTGTGTTGGATTCAGTATTGAGCACATGGTGCCGGAGGGTACTAGGTTTTGAAAGTGATGATGCAAGTGAAAAATTACCCATGTTAGCCATCGTGTTACTAAGTTAAAGCATGCTGCTGTAACACACGTTCCCCTTGTGCTTGCATCTGATGTCAACAGAGCTTTGGAGATGCATATTCCAATAGTTTCAGTCTTTTTTCAGCACTGGATGCTTTCACGAACAAATTAAGCTTTAATTATTAAAAAAGCAGAGTGCTTTCTTATAGGTCAAAAGGTCATAGGTCAATGCACTCACACAATGACACAATAATGTGAACTTTACGGTGTGTTGCACAAGTTGTACCATTCACAAGAGAAGCGCTGTCTACTTTATGACTATCTCTCAACTGATTTACTCGCATGCATGCGTTGTAAATTGGGGTCATCATCTGTGGTGCATGGCTTCTAGGTTGGTTGGTTGGTTACAGATAAAATGGAGCATTTGTCAGAAACAGAGCATTGCATTATGTAATAAATTAATTATATAATCATTCAGACTTCATCTGAGATTACAAAATTAAATGAAACAAATGCTTGAGTCTTTGGAGTATGAATATGCATGAATCCATACATGCCAAAATGCAATTAGAAACATGTCTCATGTTTTTATGCAACATTCAGAGCAATATGCCAAATTTAGCATGAACTTTAGTAATGTATTTGTGTGATGTAAATATAGCCTGGTTTCAAATAGGCTCACACATGGAATGGTGAGGGAGTGGAGGTTTGCTCACAGCTCACATTACATTGCCTGTATTGCAATGTCTGCATTATTTATGAAGGTAATAGTCACCGTCACGTGCAGATCTGGTCTAGACTTTGAAAGCATCTAGTGTTTAAGAATTATATATTATCTTGTCTATTCGATTTTAACCTAATGATAGACTTCTAACTAGCGATCTGTGAAGAAAATGTCCATGTCCATTTTTTTCAAGAATAGTTTTTTTCAAAGATATTTCACAAAAAAATAAACATTTGTTTGAAACGTACTACCCCTAAGGCCATCCAAGACGTAGATGAGTTTGTTTCTTTATCAGATGTAGCATTACATGACGTTCACCAGTGGATCCTGAATGGGTGCCGTCAGAATGAGAGTACAAACAGCTGATAAGAACATCACAATTTTCCACACCACTCCAGTCTGAAATACAAGTTATATATCCATATTGCTTTCTCCAGTGTAAAAGTCGTCTTGTTTGAATCAGGAGAGAAATGTGCACAGATTGAGCACCGTTTACAAGCGAGAAAAGTTCTAAACAAATATGTTGGTGGATTTCGATGTGAGAAGAGAACAGGAGATGGACTTTTCCGATGTAAGAAGTGTTATTATGGATTCAATTAGGCCAGAAGTGATGGTTAATCTGACATTCTCTCTGACGGCACCCATTCACTGAATTGATCCATTGGTGAGCAAGAGATGTACAACTACATTTCTCCAAATCTGTTCCCATGAAGAAACATACACATCTATTTTTGCATGGTCTGATATATATATATATATATATATATATATATATTTTTTTTTTTTTTCGTACAACAAAATATAGTTTAAAATAGCTTTAGTTTGCTTATAAAATAAGTATATAATGTCGGCTAGCCATATCTTAAAAATAAAAATAAAAAAAGCATGACACTGAAGACTCTTTCATGTGATGATGTAACAACACCCTCTGACTCCAAGGAATGTGACTTTGATCCTGACATGAGATCAGTTTCCAAAACATCAATGCACAAACACATTGCACAGCAAAATCATCTTCTCATGGGTGCAGACTATTTGACTGTTCACTGAACAGACTGTATATGTGTCCAGTGTTCAGGGGAAGGGTGCAGAGGGCTGTAAGGAGCTGCTGGAAGCTTTTGAGGCCTGTGTGAAGGGGGCCACGGCAGCCTCTTGAGGGGTCATGCATTTACACGTGAGTATCAAATACTGTTATACCCAATATATTTTTAATTGTATTATGTTTTTATTATTATTATTATTGTGGCTTTTCTGAAATTATGAAATGTATCTGCAGTTTGGTGTAGCACAGTTTATGAAGGGTTTCCTTACTGTGAAGTGACCGTGTGTATATTTCTCTTCTGCCTGGATGAATGCATTGATTTGTTGATTCTGATTTTGTCTGATTTTCCTCTGCTATTTTTAACTTAGGTCCATCCTTTCTGGGTCCTCCAATGTCTTCGCATTCCCTCACATTGCACTGGACCGAACCATTCTAAAGACAGTGAAGGGGATGCAAGTGCTGGAAAGCAGTGGAAATGTTTATTTTGATCCTGGGAAGTCTTGTTGGTGTCCCTCATGTTTTCAATTATATCGGTTACTGGGGAAAAAAGAAGAACCCAGTTTTATTATTGTTTTCCAGATTTCACACTGTAAAAAACAGTGCATTTCAATTGATTTTGAATAAAATACTATAATTGTTTCCTTATTTTTGCATTACTACACACAGGCTGACAGATTTTAACACATCATAAACCATGAAAAGGTTAAGAGGCAGCCTGCATAACTGTGAACACTTAATAACTGAGACTAAATAGCTTCTTAACAGGATTGATCTACCTTTATTTGCAGTGGTCTGTAGACAGAGGCCGAGCACCTGACTATCAGCACCATCTACTGAAGAAAATCTGACGGTGTTGACAAAACCACTCTCATACTTTTCATCACATATCAATCATGCTCTAGTCATGTTAGTTTATAGTATACTGCTAGCGAGGACCTGTGAAAGGTTAAAAAAAATAGCAATTTGTGTGAAGGGGTTCACATATCATGGTTGTGACAAAATATAAGCACAATGATGTAAAAAAAAAAATATTTGCAATTTGTATGAATGTATTCACATATGGTTGTGACAAAATATAAGCACGATTACACAAAATAATAATTATTAGTAGTAGCAGCATAAAAGAAAAGAAAAACGATTAGCATAAAATAATAAAAACTCATTTGAGCCTGTGTGAACTTGTTGAACTCAAGTACTCATACTAAAACTTAGTGTAACTCATCAAGTCTTACAATTTTGATATTGTTTGATTTTATTATTATTATTATTAATATTAAACATTTTCAGTTTTTATGTTGAGGTTGATGTATCACGGTTGTGACAGACAAGCACAATGACATAAAACAACAACAATGAACAATAATACAAATGAAAAATAACAAATAAAAATAAAATAATAAAAAGTAATAACAATTAATCTGAGGCTTTGTGACCTGGTTGAACTCAAGCACTTGTCAAGAATTAAAACTTTTCAACTTAAAATGTTGATATTGTTTGGTCTAATATTTTTATATAATAATGCAATTATTATTATTATTATTATTATTATTATTATTATTATTATTATTATTATTATTATTATTATTATTATTATCACTTTAATATAATTGGATGTATAATTAAAATAAGGCTATAATAATAATAATACTTTTTGTTATTATTATTAAATATTTTCAGTTTTTATGTTTAGGTTGATGGTTGTGCAAAATAGCACATTGACATAAAACAACAACAAGAAACAATAAAAAAAAAAAAAAAAAACAAGTTATAAATCAAAATAAAATAATAAAAAGTCATAAAATCTTACCTGAGGCTGTGTGGCCTTTTTGAACTCAAGCACTCTTCAAGCATTACAACTTAATTAAACCTAAAATTTATATTTTTTATTATTTATTTTTTATGTATTTATTTTATTTTTGTTAATTTTTTACGTTGAAAATATGTAAATTATATGTAAAAAGATACATTTCCGAAAATTAATTAATAAAAAAAAAAATGTCATTGCTCGATTCATGGATTTATTGGAGTAGGCTACGTGTTTGGTACATGAAGATGCTTCTGATTCAGTGCCAATTAAGTATCATTCTACTATTTGTATCGGGAGGGACAGATCTGTGGCGCGAGGTGCAGTGGAGGGAGGGGTCGATGATGACGAGGAGGAGGGTGTGGGACCCGGATGCTGATGCCAGGAACCAGAGCGGAGAAAATAACGTTTTACAACGCAAAGAAACCGTCAAGACACGCAAAATATCAGCGCGCGTATCAGTCACCATCAAAACCACAAAACCCCTTCCCCCAAAGCGACCGGCGAGAGCGGACACACGGCGCAGAAGAGAAGGAAGAGGATGCTGCGGTCCGCAGCTCAACATCAGCAGCAGAGATGAAGCAGAGCTGCCAGATCCGCTACAGTGATGCGAGAGGATGCAGAGCGACCTGGACCTCCTCGTCTTGCTCAGTGTGAAACGGCAATAGATTTACCTGCTTGTTTAACAGCATTTGCGAGATTCCGGCTCCTTTACTTGAGGTTTAGGCCCAGCACAAGTGTACTGAAGGCTTGTGTTCACTTATATCCACAAACACTACCGTTAGTCAGGAAGAGATTTTGTCACGAGGCGATGGCCAGCTGGTAGATACATCTAGAAACAGGAGCTTACTAACAGGACCTGGCTTTCTGTAATGACTGGAAACGAAAAGCCTGATCAATTGAGAAGGGTGACTTTGATTGGCAGAGCTGTGAGTTAGGCTGCTTCTATGGACCTGACTGTATCTCTGCATTGCAATCAGCATCTTACCCCTTATCTAAATGACAAACACAAAAGAGTTCAGAATAATAAATAGGCCCGTATGACATATATTAAGGAACCCCGAGCTCAGCATGGATATATTTCCAGGTTGCTTCAGACCCTTGGAAGACTATTTTAGAAAAACTCAACTCAAAAACAGTGCGCTGTGATAATATTGAATGCAAAATGTCTAAGGAACTGTCAGTGACCCAGACAGCTCAGTATGTTGGGCCATATCGACTGGAGAAGACTCTCGGGAAAGGCCAGACAGGTAAGGAGACATTGTTTTCATATTAGATTATTTCTGCTCCTTTCAAAGCAGTTGTCGCTGATGAACTGTCTTGTGCATGTCTGCCGTGTCAATACAGGTCTGGTGAAGCTCGGGATTCACTGCAGCACTGGCCAAAAAGTAGCCATCAAAATAGTCAACAGAGAAAAACTCTCAGAATCCGTGTTGATGAAGGTAAGGAAACAATTAACACTTTTTTTTAATCCTCTGGTTTTTGTAAAGTTTACACAGTTATTAAAATTAGTTTTACATTTTAAAATTAAATGATAATATTCTAAATGTTGAAAGTAGCCTACTTTGTCACAGTATGCTACAGTAGTGCATCAGATACAGAATATTTCAATGTTATTTTAGTATCACTGAGATACTATTGAAGTTTTTATAAATATTTTGAATTTTTATTAATTATTTCCACTGTAAATTTTATGTAAATGAAAAAATAACGCACTTATCGCCTCTGAAAAATCTAGTTGAGGTTGCTCAGCATATTCAAATTTACTCAGAAGCAAATTTATTAAAATTTAATTATGATAAGTGATCTTAACTAGATTTTTCTGAGGCAATAAGTTTGCAAGGATTCTTAGTAAGTTAACAAACTGAAATTTACAGTGTGTTTTCCATTTTCTTTTTAGGAAACGTTTTAGTTATTCATTTTTTGCCATTTTATTAGTTTTTGTCTATATCATTTTCATACCTTTTTATTTCAGTTTCAGTTATTTTTTCTGTTTTTCAAGCTAATAATTTTTTTAATGAAAATAAAAAAATATGTTGACTAAAAAATACATAAGTAAATTTGTTTTAAATATTTAAATGAAAAACATTTATGACAGATTTATCAAAAGAATTTGCTATTTTGAATTGAATTGCTATTTATAAAGATGATAAATAGATAATGCAAGATAACGAGTGGTAAATATAATCTTTCCTTTTACTCATTCAACCAGGTGGAGAGAGAAATTGCTATTTTGAAACTGATTGAACATCCACACGTGTTGAAACTCCATGATGTTTATGAGAACAACAAATATCTGTGAGTTGCCACACTTTCGCATGCTTTCTTCAAGGCTTCACTCAACATTGTTCTTCCTGCTCTTCATTTGTTCCTATCTTGAAGCATTTTTTCCAACTCTTTCTCTGGTTCCATTCATGCAGATATTTGGTACTGGAGCATGTTTCAGGAGGAGAACTGTTTGACTATTTGGTGAAGAAGGGCAGACTGACACCTAAAGAGGCACGAAAGTTCTTCAGACAAATCATATCTGCTCTGGACTTCTGTCATAGTCACTCCATATGGTAAGACATAAATAACTACACACACACACACACACACACACAGTTTTGCTGAAAGTGATTAAATTCCACACAGACCGCATCACAAATACAATTTATTTGTAAAATATAGAAATGTAAGAAATCTTAACAAAAGCAATAACAGAATGTAAACAATGCTGAAAAAACACTGCATCATATAATTTGGGACTGAAAAAAATAATAAAAACAATCAAATCAACTTTCTCAAGGGGGCATTTTAGCAGTGATTATTAACCCTACTGACACAGTTATTGATAATGGTTTGTTTTCAACATAATAAAGGAGTTTTTATTCCCTCATATATTCATATGTACATGATGATGCAGGTGTATGCCTTTGTCAAAGACAAGAATAAATTAAAAAGACACTATATATGTTCCAAAGTATGTTTTCTGTGGCGGGTTGTTTGCTGGTGAACGACATGTTCAGAGCCGGTTGTCCTCTATTGTAGTCATAGAGACTTGAAGCCAGAAAACCTCCTGCTGGACGAGAGGAACAATATCAGGATTGCAGACTTTGGCATGGCCTCACTACAGGTGGGAGACAGTCTGCTAGAGACAAGCTGTGGGTGAGTATTGTGTATGCGTGTGAGTATTAATGCTTTTTGCTTGCTTTATTGCACTTAAAGCTGCATTCATTGCAGTATGAAATGGATAATTCTGATACTGCATGCTATCTGATCCAAACTGTTTTAAACTATGTTAAAGTACAAAATATACAGGTTTTGAACATTAAAGCACACTTAAGAATGTGTGAATGTCGTTGAATTAGATGTCAAAATGTCATACCTAGCTACCACTAGACATTTGTTTAACAAAGGAAAGTTGCTAAGTGAATTTGTTTGGCAATATAAATACATTTTAGCTTGAAAAGACTTTAAAGGGGTCATGAACTGAGAAACAAACAAAACATATATAAGATGTCTTTGTGCTATAAAAACATCCTGTAAGTTCCAGAACTAAGAACTTTCTTGTTAGCCTAAAAACAGCTTATACTGAATCCAGTTTGCCAAAACGACAGCTTATGGACTGTATGACTCTATGATGTAATAGTGTGGCTAAACATCACCTCCACGTTAGAAGATCAACACCTGCTTCTACATCACTGCCAGTTTAGCCCCGCCCACTGATTCATGCACGTTGTGTAAATACTGAGAGGTGAACGCAGGTCTATGCAGAAACCAAGTGATAAAGATTGCTCAGAAGACAACAAGACGATGTACAGTGCAGTGTCTTTGCATTGCCTTCTGTCTGATCCCAACATTAAAGGTCCAGTTTTTCGTGCTTTTTTGAAGCTTTGATTGTGTTTACAGTGTGCAATATAACGTGTTCATGTTTCGAGTGTAAAAAAAAACAGTTTTTTTCACACAATTTATTTATCTTTATACCGCTGTTTTCACTGTCATAAAAACAGGCGGATGTCTTCCTTGTTCTATAAAGTCCCTCCTTCAGAAATACGTAACGAATTCTGATTGTGCCAGCGGTTCCTGTGTTGTGATTCGACACCATCTTAGCGCACGCTGCCCTCCTGGAAACGCAATTGGGCTAGTTTTGAGAAGCAAGTGGGTAGGATTTGTTTTGAAAACCTGGCAATCCTGATCTGAACGCACGTGCTGGAGATGTACTTCTAATCACAGGAGCGCCTTCACAGACGAGATGCGCATGAAAATCGCATTTGATTTTTGGCACAGCCCTAACATCTGGTTAACAAAGCTAAACAGCGTTGCCCTTTGTGTAATGAGTTACAGAAACTGTTAAACGCACCAACTTAAATAATAAAATACACTTACCGGTTGTGGTCCATAAACAACGACTTCTCCAGACAAAGAGGGAACTGCTCCATCTTTCAAGAATAAGCTTTGTGCGAATCCGGCAAAACTGATTGAGATTGAGGAAGCTATTCTCAGCAAAATGTGCTGCACATATAGTTTAACATGTGGACAGATACTATTTATACTCTAACAACAACATTACACACTAACTAAAGTTTGAAACATGGGATCACGAAGAACAGGATCTTTATTTTTAGGATTCTGTCCTTTGTTCACTTAATTTTGGCATGGATTTGTTTACAAACAAGGCACAATTTAACTCGGATTTTCAAAAGATTGAAGCCAAAAGATAATGCTTTGCCAAATGTTGGATCTGAGAGTAATGTTGCAATACACAGGTGTGAGTAACTGTTCATATTACATGATCCTTATTGCTTTGTCTTTTAAACAGATTTGGTTTGTTATGTTCTGAGTTTTTATGCTTCAGTGCAGCGTCCATCTGTGAAGGACATTGGCTGTCAGACATACACAACTGTTAGCTGATCATAGCAGTGGCATTTACTTTCAAGTCTACAATCTACCAATTCTAACAGAGCATTAAAGAAACAGGATATAAAATAGCCTATTCTAAATTATGATGCTTTTTGATGCAAAAAGTGAACCTCCGAGAACACTACAAAATAAAAAACAAAAGCAGTTCATGGCCCCTTTTCTACATTTTTTTACTATTTACTGTTAACATGTTTTACCACTGCTAGATTG
Organism: Carassius auratus; assembly: GCF_003368295.1. Classification (NCBI taxonomy): domain Eukaryota; kingdom Metazoa; phylum Chordata; class Actinopteri; order Cypriniformes; family Cyprinidae; genus Carassius; species Carassius auratus. The sequence goes on from NC_039254.1 coordinate 16,463,377, forward strand.
TTTTAATTTAAAATGTTCTTAGCATGTTTTAACACATTGTTGACATGTTTTATCACGTCGCTAGAATGTTACTAGCATGGTTTTAAGCATGTTTTGTCACCTTGTTAGTTAGATGTTAACATTTATCATGAAGCTATCATGTTTTACTTTGTTTCTAGCATGATTTACTATGTTGCTAGGATTTACCATGTTTTTATATATTGCTGCCATGCTTCATGAGTTTGCTAGCACATTTTACATTGTTGCATATTGATTGCATGTTCGGATGTTTTTAACCGTTTGTACTTAGTTTTAACATTAGGCATATAGGTGTTGTTTAGCATGAAGCTAGTATGATTTAATATGTTGCTAGCATGTTTTTAACATGTTTCATACCATTCGCACATTTTATTTTGTTGCTAGCATGTTTAAGTACATAGCTAGCATGTTTACATGTCATATCATGTTTTAGCACTTAGCTAGCATGTTTTATCATGTCCCAACATGTTTTAGCACTGCTAGTATATTTTTACATTGTATTGGGCATTGCTAACATTTTTAACCTGAAGTCATCCAGTTTTAACACGTTGCTAGCTTTTTATATATTACTATTTGCTTTTATGCTTCATCACAAATGCACCAATCATCATAAAACTCCAAATAAGAAGATGCTTCATCACATTACTAGCACATTTTAGTTTGTTGCTAGAATGTTTTAATATGCAACTAGCATGTAGTTTTTCTTAGCATGTTTTAACATTCTATTAGCATGTTTTAGCAATTAGCTAGCAGGTTTTATCATGTTGCTAGCATATAACATATTCTTTGTTTAGTTTTAACCTTTTGTTAGGTGCTGTTAACATTTTAGCACAAGGCTGGCATGTATGCATGTTTACATTGCTACCATGTGTCATCTCATTTCCAGCACATTTTATATTGTTGCTAGCATGTTTCAGAACATAGCTAGCATGTTTTAACACTTAACTAGCGAGTTTTAGCATGCCCTAACAGCTAGAATGTTTTAGCTATGTATTAGGGATTGCTAACATTTTAAACATGAAGCTTGCCCATTTTAATATGTTGCCAGTATATATAGCATGTCCTGGCATTTTAGCTCATTCCTAGCATGTTTTAGCACACTGAGATGAAACAAACCCTGAAGATCTGTGCCGAATTAGTTGGTTAAAGCTTGAAGGCTTAATTAATTTTAAGTCTTAGAAGAAGAAAAAGCTTGAATAGTAGATCAGTACTGGATTTTCAAGCCAACATAATTATACATAACTTAATACAGCTTCCTATTCCTTATTGTTCAATTACATTTTGTACAACCTCTTAAGCTCAAGGGGTGTGCTTTTGCATTTTTTCCTGAATTTGACCCAGATTTATATAAATAAATAACAATAAGTAAATGAAACAGCTTTGTTATTTTAAAACAAACTATACTTTCTCACACCCATCCATATTCTGTTTTCCCAAACTATTTGCAGATCTCCTCATTATGCATGTCCAGAGGTTATCAGGGTAGGTGTATACATCTAAAAAGTAGTAACCTGTATGTTTAAGAGCATAATTCTGTCTGAAGGTGAACCTTTGATCTTACTTCTACCTTCGGTTTCTGCTGCAGGGTGAGAAATATGACGGCCGACGGGCTGATGTATGGAGCTGTGGAGTCATTCTCTTCGCTCTGCTAGTGGTGAGGAAATCGCTTCAGCTCCCTCTGTTTCTCTCAGCTTGTCGGAGAGCATTTTACTTTCCCTCACTTATCACTTATTACTCATTTTTAGCTCATAGGCTGCTAAGCAAATAACTGAAACACTCCTTGCATGTCACTACCATCTACCATTTCTGTCTGCTGTCCTCAGGGTGCACTGCCCTTCGACCACGATAACCTGCGGCAGCTGCTGGAGAAGGTGAAGAGTGGAGTCTTCCACATGCCACATTTCATCCCTCCCGACTGCCAGGCTCTGCTGCGGGCCATGATCGAGGTCAATCCTGAAAAAAGAGTCACGGTGAGGGAGTACTGTGATTAAGCTTTCTCGTTGGTTTGCTTGGATGTGGTGAGAAACATACACTACTCCACAAAAGCACAGAAATGCAGAAGCAAACGTTTGGCAAATTTTTTTGTAAATGTATGATGCTGGATGGATCGTTTGTACATATGTACTGTGGCTTCTTTCCTTCAGTCCCTCATTACTGTGGTGGTTTGTCAGCTATAAAAAAACCAAAGTTTAGTTTACTTAATACTGTATGTGTTTTATGGATTACGGTCTATGTTTAATACTACAAAAGTTTAAGGTCTGTAATTTTTTGTTTAATATATATATATATATATTTATTTTTTGAATGAATGAATGAATGAATGAAGTCTCTAATGTCCAAACAGGCTGAATATACTGGTAGTTGATCAAAATACAAAAGAAAAAACAGCAATATTGTGAAATAGTATTACAATTTAAATGAGCTGTTTTCTGAGGAAGCCAGTTTCTACCATGGAATAATTTTTTTCTTTATTTCACAGTTCAGACTTTTTTCATGATTTCAATATTGCAAGATTATCTCACAATTTCTCACAGTTTATTTCACAGAATTTTGAGTTTATATATTAATTCTGACCTTTTTCTGAGTTTTATTATTCTTTATTTTGTTTGTTTCTGCCACAAAATAAAACATAAAAAGGTAACTGTGAAGTTTTATCCCACAATTATCTAGCAATTGTGAGTTTTTATTCCATAATTTGAACTTTCCTTCTAAAAATTGCAGGTTTATATCTCACAAGAGTTTATATCTTGCAATTTGAAGACATTTTGAGTGTGAATTGTGAACTTTGTAATTTTTTATCCTGTGGTGAGCATTTAAAAACGTTTAAAAATGTAATCTATTCTTGTGATGCAAATCTGAATTTTCAGCATCACATGTCACTGTGTCACGGTATCTTTCAGAAATCATACTAATATGCTGATTTGCCAGACAACAAACATTTCTGATTATAATCAATGTTGAAAAGAGTTGCTGCCTAATATTTTTGTGTAAACCGTGATGATTTTTGTTTAGGATTTGGAATAGAAAGAACAATCATTTATTTCGATTCAGTGGTTTGAAGTGTGTATAAAACTAGCCAAGTCACACCACCAAAACTAAGCTTTGTTACATCATGCCATTGAAGGATATTTAATGATTTGTGGATTACATTTAATAGATAACTTGTAAAAGGTCTCTGTATGCATGTTTGGGCTGAGTTCTTATTGCATTTACACCAAAACCTTTATAACAGTGACTCATTTTGTGCAGCTGATAATTCAGATTTAAAAAAATCTTCAGCTTATAATGTTGTAGCGCCATCTGCCTGTGAACAGACTCTGATAAATACACCATCTGTTGTCCTTCTGCAGCTAGAGGCCATCCAGAAACATGCCTGGTATCAGTAAGTATTGATTATTTATTTATATTCTCTCTATCACTGTAGTCAATCCACAGAGATTCGGTGAAAGTGTATTTATGGATGAATTTCATGAATAAATAGTTTGTATTGAAACGATATGAAATGATTTCATCTCACGTCTTTAATAGCAGCCCAAACTGCAGATGATTTGTGCAAGCAGCTCACATTCGTATGTGTGTTTGTTTGTTTGTGTGTGATGAAGAGCTGGACGTAATGAGCCGTGTCCGGAGCAGCCGCCCCCGAGGCGCGTGAGCATGGGACGGATCATGTCTCTGACAGAGCTGGACCCAGATGTGCTAGACAGCATGTATTCTCTGGGCTGTTTCAGGGATCGGGTTAAACTGGCCCAAGACCTGCAGTGTGAAGAGTGAGCGTAACATTAGCACTTTTTGCATCATGTGCATTTTTCATTCAGAAAACATAAAAATCGAGTTCATCTTTAACCCTGTCAAGCCTCAGGTATGATATAATAGTCAGATCTTTTTAAATGGAACTATGTATAGAACATTCTAAAAAAAAAAAAAAAAAAAAAAAGTTTGCATACATACTTTAGCATTTTTACAATTATACTAAAAACTTGCTTTAAAAAAGTATGATTTATCAATCAGATGACAGAAGGCATGTAGTAAATTGTGTACAGCAGTTTTTTCAGCAAGGTTTGGCTCATGTTGATTATTTAAAGCCCTTAAAAAGTAGGCCTTACAGTAGGCTTGATAGGGTTAATATTGTTTTTCTCTTTTCTGTCTCTCGCTTTTTTCCTCAGAGATAACCAGGAGAAGATGATCTATTATCTCCTGTTAGACCGTAAAGAGCGCTATCCTAGCTATGAGGATGAGGATCTTCCTCCCAGAAATGACATTGGTAAGTGTCTCTTTCATGAACACAGTTAAATAAAGTCAAGAATTTAAAGTTACTCACTCATGTTAAACCATATGTATTACATTTATACATTTGGCAGACACTTTTACCCAAAGCTAATTACTGCATGTTGGGGAATGAAGGTCAGGTGTGAAATGTTAAAGTGATAGAGCACCCAAAAATACAAATGCTGTCATTTACTCACCTCGTGTCAATCCAAACTTGCATTTCTTTTGTTTCTGGAACATTAGAGGATTTTTTGGAGAATGTTGGTAACCAAACGGTTTCTGTTCCTAGTGACTTTCGTTATATGGACAAAAAATATATTGAAAGTCAGTGGGAACTGAAACGCTTTGGTAACATTTTTCAAAATATCTTATTTTGTGTTCTCACAGAAAACAATACAAGTTAGGAATAACATGAGGGTGAGTAAATTATTATAGTTTTTTTTGGGTGGCCTATCCCTTTAATGTCAAGAATGCAAAGAGCACATAAAATACACCAGTTCTTGACATTGCAGCACATTCAATGTCAAACATAAATACTAAAAAATCCAGACACAGGTCTGTTTATGTTTACTTTATAATAAAAAATTTCATTCTTGATTTTTTTGGAATAAAAAATACCTCTTCATACTGTTCATATGTGTGTTAACATTTGATTTACAGGTGTTTTACCAGTTCTTTTTCTCTCAACAATGCAGTTTTGATCTGCTGTCACTTTTTTCTGGAAAACACAGTGTATTTCATTCATTCAGTGTCACTCTTAAAAATAAAGGTTCTTTTTTAACATCTAATTCCATGAACAATCTTTAACCTTCATGGAATTTTTGCATTCCGCAAGGTTCTTTATATTGAAAAAGGTTTATTCAAATGTATAAAATGGTTCTTCTAATGGCATTCGCTGCAAAACCCATCTTTTGTATAGATGTTATGCATTCCCTGGTAACTGAACGCATGACCTTGCTGTTGCTAGTGCTATACTCTACTGTTTTGTGCTACAGGCAGACCGCTCTGTAAACTCTGTGTTCTGTATATCTATATAGACCCTCCACGGAAGCGTGTAGACTCACCCATGTTGACACGTTACGGCCGCTGCCGGCCAGAGAGGAAGAGTCTGGAGGTGCTGAGTGTGACGGAGCAGGGCTCACCCACAACCCCACGCAGAGCGCTGGACACCTCCACGCACAGCCAAAGGTACGCATGCAGTCGTATTCACATTTAGCATATATGGATGTTTGGAATTTAGCATTACTGACTCTTGACTGCCACGCTCGATCCAGATCTCGATCTGTAAGCGGAGCATCAACGGGCCTCTCATCTAGTCCTCTGAGCAGTCCTAGGGTAAGTACCTGTCTGCCAACCTTATTTCTCTACTAAAGAGATAGTTCACCAAAAAATGAGTTTCTCAGCAGCAATGTTGTCAAAAATACAGATTTTTTTTTATTAATACAGAATAGTTGAATACTAATTTTCTTGCACTAATGATACATCAGTGTACCGGTTGCACTTTCTTACTCTTTTTTTCTCTCTGACAGTGTGTTAATGTGCACCACAGTGTGTATTTTAAATAAGCATATAGTCCATTGTACTGCGTGCTTAAGAGTTCATTTACACGTGGGCAGCTCATGATCAGGTGTTTTTAGTGTCTCAGAGTGGCACAGTTTAAAGTAAATGCAGCTGCTTTGCATGTTTAATGTATTTTTTTTTGTTTCACTCTTTACTGTGAGACAATGGGCCAGGACGGTGTTGCCACCTTGTGGAGCAACTGATTAATGCAAAACAAATTCAATGTGCATGTGTAACTTATGCTTATAAAGCATACATGGTTATAAAAATCATGTTGCGTGCATAGAGTACGCGTGTACCAGTGATGCACGGGTTGATCCGAAATGAGCGGGTGCCTGCGGTCACCCGTGGTTACGTGTCATCCAAAAATATTTTTAATGATAATCGGGTCGCGGTCGGACAGGTCGTTTGAAATAAAGATGCCAATTAAACCTTTGTAATTTATATAGTATTAGACACAATTTTGAAATACATAGGCCTACACTTTATTGGCTGAATTACTGGTGTGATTATAGAGTAACCACCTGTACCACTTTATGCTGTACTGTACAGCAATTTTACCCTTTGTCCCGCCTCACGCAAATTCAGCATCTGTCCTGCTTTTTCATTCGACCCTGCCTAATAAATACACGGATACGTTCATAGGCGTAGTGTTAATTTATGTCCAATAGTTCAGAGGAGAGCAATAAAAGTGTTAGTCGACAGATTGAGTCGTACGTCAATCAAACTGTTGACTGGTGCACGAACGCCTCCTCAACATTCAACTATCTCAAATTGGAGCACGCGTGCGTTGTTCGGTCAGGTTAAGCAGCCATGGCCAATGTGGCCACGAAAAAGAGAAGCGAATGGACCGCAACATACTCTTGGTTAAGACCTGTATATGGCGAAGCAGAGAAAGCTTTTTGCATTTAATGCAAAAGCAGTTTTTCTGTGGGACATGGTGGAGAATACGACATGAAGCGACATGATGCATGTGAGAACCACAGAAAAAATGCACATCATCAAGAAACATGCAAATCAGTGCAATCGTTTTACAATAAACCAAATGACCCACAGGCTGACTAAGTTTCGGCAGAAGTGACGAGCATTTATCACGCCGTACATCACACTCATTCATCGCTCTACCAACTGCAGTAACAAGTTTGCTCCAGTATTTTTTCCAGATTCTGAAATAGCTAAGAAAAAGCTGTAGAAACTTTGGGTGATATTTTGGGTCAGGTAGTGTCTTAATCTTTTAGTCGGTGGGTTTAAAAAGAAATATAGGCAATATATTAGAGAAAGCTTGAAATGTCTACTTTAAAACCAAAATATTCAAATCAAACATGAATAGGCTACTCTCTGATTATGTATGTTAATTCATATTAAATGTGCATTTCTCTCTGGTGTTAATGGTGAGTCCGCATCGTCAACTTTATCTTTGCAGCAGAAAACACCAGTTTATTACTAAACAATTAAATGCCTCCTTGCTAATTTAGACACATTCATAATCATTACTGGTTCTTTGTGGCAAGATTTATGTGTTCGGTCATAATGCTTATTATCCTGTAGGCTAAAGCCTATTTAAGTAATTAAATTAATATAAAGGGGCGAAGCATTTACTACTTGTAAAAAATGCGGGTCGGGTACAATATTTTCTTTTTCTTTTTTAGCGGGCAGGGTGGTTTATACATTGACCGGCGCATCACTGGCATGTACTATTCTGATGAAAATAAGTTGTGTCATGCGCACTGTACACAAACCCTCACATACCTGTAAAAACTGAAGTACACTTTAATCACACACTCACACATCATCTGTACACCATCACTGTGCACTAAAGCCGTATCACCTGCCATTGCTCATTTTCACTCCTGTTTCTCTCTCCATCTGCCACGGCCTTCACTCTTCCACCCCGCTCCTCCTCCTCCTCCTCCTCCTTACCCCATCAGAGCTCTGTCTTTACCTTCAGCGAGCCGGAGGTAGTTGCCGTCACCAAAGCGGGAAGCGGCAGCACCAACGCTCATCCAAACCGATCGCATGAACCCAAAACACAGACGCTTCCATCTAAAACTGCACCCGAACGCCTCCAGTCCATGAAGTCCTTCCCCTTGCCCTCCTCTTCCTCCTCCTCCTGCTCTCCCTCCCCTTCCCCCTTCCTGTCGTCCATTCCCCGTTTCCTCTTCTTTCCTTCTCCATCTGCGTTGCTGAAGTCGGTTACTAAAAGCCTGTATCCCATGTCTCAGGTCACCCCTCAGGGCTCTCCCCTGCCCACCCCGCTGGGTACCCCTGTGCATCACCCCCACCCCTGCACCGCTACCCCACCCTCCTCCTCCTCTTCCTCTTCTTCCTCCCGAGCTGAGGGAGGAAGTGTGGGCGTGGGCTCACTCTCCTTGACCCCACCCTCTAGTCCAGGGGGAGGCGGCGGCATGGTGGCCAGTAGCTCCGCCTACTGGAGGACACGCCTCAACTCGCTGAAGAACAACCTGTTGGGATCACCGCGGTTCCACCGCCGCAAGCTGCAGGGTGGGCCCCGATGTCTTTCCTTTTTAAGTATTTCATCAAATAGAGGAGAAATTTTCAAACATTCTGATGCCATGGAGCCCTAAAGAACCATTTTTGATCCGATAAATAAGAATGTTTCTGTTTTGAAAACATTTGAAAACATGAATTATATTATATTATATTATATTATATTATATTATATTATATTATATTATATTATATTATATTATATTATATTATATTATATTATATTTACCCCTACTATTTAGCTAACACTGTATAATTTTTCTGCCATAAGAGTAATAATTCTATTATTAGAGAGCTTTTAGATGTGCTCACTTGAAGAAAAACATCAAACTGTGGCTGTCAATAGAATAAAATTATTTATTGCATGGTAAACTCCATTATTTATGACACTGGAAACCAGAATTCTATTGATTGATTGATTAATTACAACCGTATTTCATTTTCTATGACCTTTTCTGCAGGTCACATTGCAGCAAGGGTTATTATCATGAACATAAACTAAAACTAAAACAAAACCATGAAAAAATAGTTGCTTGAAATATAATAAATGTTAACAAAAAAAATATTTTATATAATACTTAGTTTCTATTTTTTTTTCAAATAGTTGCCAATATAAAATTTACAGTTTAAGTAAATAAATAAAAATAATAAATAAAAATATATAGACATATTTAATAAAAATTAAGTAAACTTAAAACATAATAAAAATATAATATAATTCAAAATATGCTATTTAAAAAAACTATAATAATGTATGATACTAAAATATCACTGCCTGCAGTCCTTTGGGGGTCCCTGGATCTCTAACCTCTGAAATATAAAATAATGGTTAAATAATTTGAATTGAATCAATGTCAGGTTGTATTTGATCTATTCTTCATTCTTACTCTTACTTTCCAAACAGTGCCAACCTCAGAGGACATGTCCAGTTTAACACCAGAATCAAGCCCAGAGTAAGAAACACTTGCCAACCCAATAAGCACATGTATATTGCCAAGAGGTCTGTCAAATAATCTGGAAAAATCATTTGGAAAGCATTGCATTTTATTTGAAAGGACTCACTGTTTGTTGCACAATTTTATGTTTCATTAATTTGTAAAAGGGTTTTTTTCAAGGTCTCTGACCATTTTTGTTACTGTGTAATTTGCATATGAAAAAGAAACATCATCGATACACATACAGTAAATTCTAAATAATAAATATTGCAAACAGTGCCCTTCAGTGTTTAAATGCTATCCTGCAGATCCTAAAAATGAAATGTGCCAGATGACAATGCTCAATGACGTCATGGCGACTTGCGTGTGCTATTCAGGGAAATATATTAACGATAATGATCTCCAGCTTTTAATTCTTCAGTGTGCTGCATCACTGTGATGAGTCTTACAGATTACCCAAGTGTCTGTCTGTCTGTCTCTCTGTTTGTGGTCCTACAGGCTGGCTAAAAGGTCCTGGTTTGGGAATTTCATCAGTCTGGAGAAAGAAGAGCAGATTTCTGTGGTCATCAGAGACAAACCTTTTAGTGGCATTAAAGCGGATATCGTCCATGCCTTCCTCTCTGTGAGTCAGCTGCTCCGTGCATGATTAGGCAGTTTAAGAAACGAAATCGCTCGCATATTCACTAGTAGATTTTTTAATATTGTGAAAGTCTCTGATGCTCCACAATGCTATATTTATTTGATCAAAAAATACAGCAATATTGTTTAACATTATTACAATTAAAAATAACTTATTTAATATATAGTAAAATGTCATTTATTCATGTGTTCAAAGCTGAATATTCAGCATCATTACTTTAGTCTTCAGTGTCACATGATCTTCAGAAATCATTCTAATATGTTGATTTACTTGATTTCTTATTGTTATTCATGTTTAAAATTGCTATGCTGCTTCATTTTTTTTTCAAGATTCTTTGATGAATGGAAAATTCAAAAGATGGCATTTATTTGAAATACTTTGCAACATTAATTAAACGTATCATTACTTGTTTTATACATGTTTTTGGGGAATTGCAACATAATCTATGGCAAAGTGCACTGTTCTTTTAGACAAGCAAACATGCGTGCTTTGTTGGTTTAAAAATGGAAAAAATACACTTTAAAGATGTGTCAGTTTTCTGTCACTGGCATCAATGAATGGAAATGCAAAAATAATTGCAAGATTTCCTGAACCCTCCCCCTCACCTGCCAGTCAAACAGATAGCCACGCCCCCAAACTCACACCACTGGTTGAACCAAAGTTGCTTTTAATTAAAATTTTCCAAATAAGTCTATACATTTATTATATAAAGAGATAGAAATCCCAGACTTTTGAATATATCAATGTTTTCTATGGATTTTAAACATATTTGTAATTTTGAGTATAGCAATATTTGATATGTGAAGATACTATAAGACGTTACATTTACTGTGACCAAAAAAACAAACAAACAGCAAACCATTTTGGAAACCTAATACAAGATGCATTCATGCATATGATTGTTGCATCACATCTCACAATTTTAAGACATTACATCAAGTTAAAAACTGTTTAGCTCTTTAAATATCTATAAAATATTATGCATATAAAAAAAAGATGCATCATTGTATTATTTTACAAAAATAACTCAAATATTTTACTGTTCTGTCCCACACTTGTGCAATGTAGAGAAATAAATAACCTGAAATTACAGCTATATTCTGCATCTCATTAACTCAACCCCATAAATTGTGACAAAAACCAATCCAAATTCACCCATAATAATTGAACATGACCACACATTTATAATGTATGCAGCAGTAAGGAACAGTTCTCTCTCTCATGTGTTTGTCTTCAGATTCCCTCGCTCAGTCACAGCGTAATCTCTCAGACCAGTTTCCGTGCGGAGTACAAGACTTCTGGAGGTCCGTCTGTCTTCCAGAAACCCGTCAGATTTCAGGTAGACATCTCCTTCTCTGAGGGGGAAAGAGAACGAGAGCGGGACAGAGACAGGGACGGACAGAAGGATTATGGGCTCTACAGTGTAACTTTTAGCCTCATATCAGGTGAGAAGAAGTACTATCTGTTTGGTAATGATTTGCGTGTCCACTTCCATTCAAGTGTATCAGAGCGTTTCATTTAAGGTACAGAAACAAAACAAAACATGAAATAGTGTTCACTCAATTTTACACACTAAATAAAGTTTCATCAGGAGACATCATCTCTATGTCTAGTTGAATGCTTTTGATTTTCAATGCATTATTATTATTTATAATTTTGAAGCAATATGCAATGTCATACGAATATTTAAAAATGTTCATGAGACTTTAGATTTAATAAAAAGTAGCATTATATAAACTATTATGGATATTATAAAAGGTTTAAGATACAGTGGTTTCATTAGCCTTAAATGATTTCCATTGAATGGAATAGAACATTTAAAATGGCATAAATAACTTGTTACTGTTAAACCTGATCTATTTAAATGCATTTTTTGCAGTGCTTTAAATATTTATATTTTTTATAAAATTAAAAAATGTTAACGACACCTTGATTTTAATAAAAAGTATGATTATATAAACTGTTATATAAATGCTCCATTGATTTTAACATGCAAATTTATACATTTACACTTGTTACTTTAAATTTTTTATTTTAATGCATTTTTTCCAGAAAATAATTTTTACAGATTTTCATGAAACTTTAATTTCATAGAGTATGATTATATCATTATAGCAAGTGAAGATGAAATGTTGTTACATTAGAGTTTAGAATGGAAATCATTTTCATTCAAACGAAATGGAACTTTATTTGATGTGTTTTCAGTGAGCGGTATTTCTTATTTAAATGTTCATAAGACTATGCTAAATAATAAAAGTATGATAAATAATAAATAGCAAGTGTTAGATACAATATATTTCCATAAGCCAGGGGTTCACTACACATCACTGAAGTTATATGAGTATGTGTGTGTGTGAATTTGAATTTTTAGGTCCAAGTCACAGATTTAGACGAGTTGTTGAAACGATTCAAGCCCAGTTGCTCAGTGGTCACGATCAGACCATGACGCAGACTCTTTCAGGTGAGAACAGACACATGTCATAAATTCATCTAGCATGCTTCCACTCTTCTATAGCCTTTGTTTGCTCTGCACTAGATGAGAAGAACAGTCGCCCTCCTAGAACACCAACCAGACAGAACTCCCGGCGCTCAGAGGGCGGAGCCGACCGCTGCGAGTGGGTGGAGTGTGGAGAGGGCGGGGTTTTACTCCAGCGCAGGGGGTCTGGAAGAGAAAGAACCCGCCTACTTTCCTCCAGTGGAACACAATCACAGCCCTGAGCAAGAAATGTTCAGTCAGGACTTTACTCAAACGTTCCTTCTCCCCTTCTCACCTCAGAACAGCATGATGGTCAAATGTGTTTTTAAAGGAGCTTTTTGAAAGTCTAATGAAACCAAAAACTGATACACATTGTTCAAGAACATGGGATCTATTGAACAGTCAGGGAACCGAGGAGCACTTTGTTCTCAAACGTATTTAATCGATCATCCTGGACAATGCTTTGATTTGTGCTGTATTTTCCCTCACGTGATTTGGATGTAATGTGCAGAACTTGGCTTTTTAATGACATTGGTGAAAGGAAAGGTTTCGGTTGGGGGCAGCACACCATCTGTTCCTTCCAGACCAGGTCTCCGTTTCACCAATCGAGTAATTATAGCAACAGAGACGTTAGTCCAATTTATTCTGAATTTTTATCCTCCCAGAAAATATGTAGAGATTTAGATCCAAAAGCTATCAGCACCAAGAGTGCTCAGTCATATGCAATAAAAATCAATAAGCTACAAAAGATTCACATGCTGGATCTTTTTAAAACATGATTACCTCCTTGAGCGGACAGACTCATGGTGATTTTATGACCGTTGCTCACCAGCCCTGTGTCATTAGCTAACTTCATTTTCACTCTCTGTAGAAATGCTGCATGCTAAATAACGTCAAGCTTCGGCCCCTAATGCCTGCGTTTCTGCGTGCGTTCACCATCCAAATCTAGCCTCGGTTCACCCTTTTGGCAGCTCAAACGTAAGAGAGCATCTGACAAACGGAGGATTCCGGTGACTGTAGTCTCCAACAAGAGTTCACATGTAGAGCGAACGGGAATCAGTCCAAAATGTGAAAGGATCACATTCATCCAATTTCTCTGTTGCTGCAAGACTTTTGGGTGAAGCCAACCAAGTGAATGTCGTTGATTTTATTTGTGGATTTTGGTTTATTGAAAATAATTTATTTGTATATCTTTCCTGAGGATTAAAAAAAAAGTCCATTAGGTGTACATATGTATGTTTAAGAAAGAATAGAATGCCTGAGGTATTAAAAATACATGTTTTTGGGGAATTGCAACATAATCTATGGCAAAGTGCACTGTTCTTTTAGACAAGCAAACATGCGTGCTTTGTTGGTTTAAAAATTTAAAAAATACACTTTAAAGATGTGTCAGTTTTCTGTCACTGGCATCAATGAATGGAAATGCAAAAATAATTACAAGATTTCCTGAACCCTCCCCCTCACCTGCCAGTCAAACACATGACCACGCCCCCAAACTCACACCATTGGTTGAAGCAAAGTTGCTTTTAGTTCAATTTTCCCTGCACTCTTAAAAATAAAGGTTCTTTTTATGGTTTCATGAAGAACTTTTAACATCCATGGAATCATTCCATTCCACAAATGGTTCTTTAAATGATTAAAATTTCTCACTAAGAAAAACTGTTCTTTTTAAGAACAGTCTACTGAAAGGCTCAAAAACACCCCTTCATTTTTAAGAATAAAGCTGGAATAGAAGACAATATTACAAAAATTAAAAATCACACACTTCACCTTTAAGAAGAAAAGGAAAGAAAGACTTCCTCTGGGCATTATCTGATGAGAAAATTGTGCTGTACCTTCGACCTCAAGAGGAAATTGAAAATTTTATGGTATTTGAAGAAAAATAAAACCATTGTCTAGGCCACAGACCTTGCTCGTGCCATCACGAAATATGTACATTCACATCAATTTGTCTCTAATTATGATTATGACACGGTATAAAATAGGAAATTGATCTCTAAGATCCAGCGTAATATATCTGAAAGAGGCACACTCTCTGTACAAATGGCTTCTCTGCTCAACAGTTGTCATGAATCTGCTAAATGTGATCCAGTTTTGTGTGTCTTTGTCCATTTTAAGTTGTCTTTGTGTCAGCTGTTTTCCATTTTTCATTTATTTATTGTGTGGAAATTGGTTGCCACTAAAAGGCTTATTACATAATGTGACCGATGGACCATCATATCTTATCATATTTAAATAGTTTAAGCAATGTATCCAGTTTTGGGCAAGCAAACCGTGATCATTAAGAACCAACCAGTCCAAATCTAAGAAAAACCACTTTTCATTTTTGTTGCAAAAAAAGATAGGAATAGCATATGTATTATATTTTTGCATCAGGGAATGGCACAACTATCTGGACATATCATAACTTGTATTGTCTTAGTTGGCCATCAGTTGGTTAACATATGTATTTTTAGGAATAACAACAGGACGAAATATCTAGGAACAGCATTGCCAATGCAATATTGATTTTCATGTTGAAACCGGCCAGGTTTCATTTGCTTTTCTGTCTGTGGTTATGTATGTATGTATGTATGTATGTATGTTTGCTTGCAATGTTTTTCCCAGCCCTCAACAGAATTTTAACTCTATGTTGGCATCTCATTCGCTGAGAGTGAATGGATCATGATCGTGCATCTGGACGTTTGTGCACAGTGTGTGTTCACGATGCACAGAGAGTCTCAGAGAGTCAGATCACATTGTTCTTTCGATTTCAGCTTTGAAAGTGTGTGTGTGTGTGTGTGTGTGTGTGTGGGAGAGAGAAGCGAAATGGATTCAGGAAGGTCTACGTAATCAATTTAATAGGCGTCAATAAAAATAACCAACAAAGTTTACAAACCCACAGCTTTTGTTTTACTCATCTGCATGTGTTATTATACATACATTCAAATTATGCCCACCCTACAGTTTGGTAAAATGTATATTTTGGTTGTAATAAAATTTGTATATTTATTTAGGCCTATATTAAAAAAAGAGAAGTTAGATAAAAAAAAAAAAATCTTATTTACAAGTTATTATATATATATATATATATATATATATATATATATATATATATATATATATATATATATATATATATATATATATATATATATATATATATATATATATATATATATATATATATATATATACATATATATATATATAACTATTATGACTGAAAAGTAGGAGCGTCAGTAACAAAATACATAATGGAAATTCATTTTTTTCTTTAAAGTTGGTTGAGGGATAACATTTTTTTAAAAATAGGCTCTTTACCGCTCTAATTAATTTTTACTAATAAAGAATATTAAGCGCTCAGTATGTAGTAAAGACAGACATAATTTCATTTTTTGTATACTTAATTTTTTACATTGTTTTGCATAGTTAAATATGATTAGTCTACCTTGAATATATTAATATCTATCATCGCTGTTGGTTTTGTGTGCTGGAGTGGCTCTGATTTGCAATTGATCGTATTTCCTTCAGGAAATGCAAATCTTTTTTTTTATTTTTTATTTTTTTATTAGACTATTCAAAACCCAAATGGAACTTTTTCCCGTGGGCCATTTACTCTGGTACGTGTTTCACATCCATCTTAATTAGATAAACTTGAATTAAATGCCCAGCAGGGTATTAAGGGGCTTTCTTTGACGTGTTTTTCACCTATTGATTGGCCTTTCATCGAGCAGACGGCTGCTGCTGTGTTCTTCTCTCACCGCTAGATGGCAGTGATCTGCTGGTGTTCATTACAGACATGGAGAATGACATCCGCGCATATTAACATTAAAAGTTCATATTTAATTTACCATAAGCAAAAAGTTGCCAGCTAAACTTGTGGTGACTGTGTGTATTTTACATAGACAGCAGTGTTGCTTATCATCATGAATATTAAAGTCTTGCTATCCCCCTGGTTTTGAGTTTAAATCTACACTGAAACACCTGGAGTTTATCCAATTTCAAAATGTAAATTTATAATAATGTGATAATAATAAGATGAACATACAAAATACAGATACTGTAGAAAAGACATTTTGTTCATAGCTATGCTTACTGCCAGCCTTTATGCATGAGTTATAAGTTTTGGGTATTTGTAGATGATTAAAGTTTAAAGCCACATTGGGACATCCAAATTATGTGGCTAAACAGCTCAGTTATTTTGTTTTACTGTTTGAATCTTATTTTAATGTAAAAATATTGCATGGGTAATGGGGACTGTATAAATGTATGGCTTTCATACATTGCATTGTGTTGTAACATTTAACAGATTATGTTCTACCAGTACTTTTCTGTTTTTCTGCTGATTTATTTCTTACAGTGATTAAAATTGGAAACATCAATGTATAATACTTGCTTGTAATCAAACCAGTCAAACAAAAACATAGCTTAGGATTTAGTTTGAAACAATTTTAAATTGCTAGTAAAGTTTGCATATATTTACATAAAAGGCACTGAACTATGGAATTTTTCCAAGACTGAAATCGTAGGCCAACTTTCTTCCAAAAGTTATTCTAGTAAGTGAAGACAAAAAAAAGTGCAGATTTTTTTTTTTACTCAGACATTGTAAGTGAATTTCACAATTACAGCAAGTAGCATGTTGAATTAAACACTATGAAAGTAAAAAGACTTATATTTTCCAGTAAAACATACTCCATGAATATACGTTTAATACTTGCATTTGTACAAAATGTACATTTTGTGTATATTAAAAAAAACTTTCACTAATCTTTATTTAGCTACCACTCTGTAGTTACATCTTAATTTACTAGTTTTCAGATACATTACATTACATTAATTTTTAAAACATTTTAGAGTTACTTGATAATTGGCTATTTTCTAAACAAATGTAGTATTTAACTTTTAATTTACATTTCATCTGTAATTAATCTGTAGTATTTTTCACAGACAAGGTTTAAGGCTAGTCCCAGACTAAAATGCATGTTTGAGCCGTCTCAACTGAAAATATCTTGCTCTTACATATTTTAAAATGTCATTGCTGTTGTTTTCAAGATGCACACATGAGGTTTTTTTTTTGAAGGCATTTTTTTTTTTTTTAATAAAAGCTGCTTCAATAACTTAATTTAACTAAGTCCTGGTTTAAACTAAGCCCCATCCATGAAACTATACTTATAATTAGATTAAATTATAAAATACTTGTAATTAGACAGCATTTACTTTTGTATGGATTCAATATTGTTTACAAAATAGCAATAATTTATTCATAATTTATTGATTCTCCATAAATCCTCTTTTTAATTTTCTTTTCTAAAATAGCCCACTGCTTATATTCAGTCAGAAAGTCTTCTGGTTTTCTGGACCTACACATCATTTGACCGCAGTAAAATTCACAAATTCACAAGTTTTTTTTATTTTTATTTTTGGTTACATGGACCTCTTTCACCTAATATATTTACTTGATGTACACCCGATAAATTAAAAAACATTTTATTATTATTATTATTATTATTTTTAATAATGAAGTATCATATTTGCATTTTCATTGGTTCTGCAACATGCAGGTAAACATATTAAATATAAAATTTTATAGTTAGTTTTTTTTTTCATCTTAAAATTATTTGTTTCAACTTAACATTTGTATGATTTAATTAATTATTAGCTTTTCAATAAACTCATAAACCCCCTGCACCTCCGTCACAATCCCAGTTTGGGAAAGCTTGATGTAATAAAATGCACTTCACTTTACTTGTCAGAATATATTTTCTTACTCTTTGATATATTGTATATCAATATGGTACAAGATTATCCTATTTTAAATCAATGTGGAAAAAAACTAGTTAGGTTGAAAATAATCTAAAAGTAGTCTGATTAAATATTAACTAAACGTGTTATGTAATTACGTTACCAATCAAAAAATTTTGTCATGTAATTTGGAATCAATAACGAATTACAGTTTGTAAGTACACAGCTCTGGTTGTGAAATATGTTATGTTTTTAACTTATGACTGAATAAACATAACCACATTAGATTAAGTGAATAAAAGTATTTTAATTGTCAGAACAGGAAGAACTCTCCCATTTTGCCTGTTCACAGGGTAGAGAAATGCTTAATACTGTTGGTATAACTGTATTATTACAATGCCATTTCATTCAGAGTCGGGCAGCAGGCTGATTTCAGCCTACAATGCATTGTAACCTATGGGACAAAATTGTTGATTTTTCTTTTATGCCAAAAATCATTAGGATAAAGATTATGTTCAATGAAGATATTTAGAAAATTGCACACCATAAATATATATAAAACTTCACGTTTTATTAGTAAAATGCATTGATAAGAACTTAATTTGGACAACTCTCTCTCTCTCTCTCTCTCTCTCTCTCTCTATGTATATATACACACCTATTTTTTTTTTTTATAGTTTACAAATAGTTGTATCTCTTCCAAATAATGTCCTAACAATCCATCCATCAATGGAAAGCTTATTTCTTCAGCTTTCAGATGATGTATAAATCTAGTTTTGTGGTCCATGGTCGCATATGTAAACATATGCTAAATCATTTGTCACCGTTCATGGTCATTGTCAAAGGTGTGGGGGGAAGACTTCACCACAGCAACAACACGAAGCCCACAATAATGACGCTCTGTTCACTTGAAGGCCAGACATCGTGCATCTGTCTCCCCCTTCTCTAGTCTCTGACCATTCTCGAATAAGAGAGAGAGCAATGTGTTCCGGGAACAGCTTCTGTTCGAGGAGGTGAGGTGGACCAGAGCATGAGAGAGACAGAGGGGAGGGAGAAGAGAGAGAACCAGCCGCCTTCAAAAATGGCGTCTTCTGAGGAAAATGACTAATATTATGAAAAAGGGAGGCCTCGAGCTCGACGTTCAAGCGAACCGTGCGGGATCTGCGCGCGGCGTTGCTTTAAGACGCCGTTGAGTCGCACGCAAAGCGCAAGCGAGCGAAGGGAAAAGGATCGGGATTCGACCGAAAACACATCAGCAGCACCATCTTATTTTGATGCGTCGACACAGGGCTAACTTACTTAGCTCGCGCTACTAGCTGTGGGTGGAATTTAAATGTAGCGCGTGCTATTATTCTCAAAATTCGCTTGCAATATTGTTGCATGCGTAATGTAACGTTAGCAGGCGTTTAACGGTCGATGCACATTGCATATTTCATACAAGTAAAGTAAGGGGAGGAGAAACAAGGGAAAGGACGTATACGGTCATATGCGTCCATCGGTAATTTATCGGTCAAACCGAATTCCTCGCAGCGTGCCAGGAGCATGGCATTACTTGATCTGGTTTTAAACGAGATAAGGCTGAAAAGGAGGTGAGTTATTTCTTCGGAGGTGGTCGGTGAACACCCCCTCTATCACGCACTCATCTCCTCCTCCCCTCCATTTCCCTCTCCCTTTTTTTCAATATGCTATTTTTCACTCGTATGGACTCTCGCGAGTCGTCTCTGACCAGGAAGAATGATTAAAAACTGACAACGGCGGCGCGATCTTGCTGTGCAGAAGAGAGTTTTGCACCGAAACCGTTCGCTCGCATCCAGCCGCGCGTTACTGCGGAGCGATGGACAGAAATTACCCGGGAGCTGGCTTCGGTGATCTGGGCGCAGGAGCCGGATGGAGCTACGAGAGATCGGCCAAAGCGAGGTGAGCATGCAGCCATGCTGAAAACACAGAATCATGTCCGCTGTTCGGGACAAAACACACCGTGCAAACCCGTGCATTTGCATCTGACTCTGACGATGCATTTGCGTAGGATGTCAGAAGGTATTAGTGTAGCCATTGTTATTCAAATAAGCGAGGGATTGCAGCTTTGCAAATTCAAGTGTGATTGATGGACTAATGTGCGGTTTGGGGAGGAGAGGGAAGAAAAAAGGTGGGGGGCGGGGTGAAGTCTGCTCGCACGATTTTAGTACAGACCCCCTCGTAGATTCATTTAGGGTCAAGCCCACCGAGCAAAGATCGCTAAAAAACGCGATCCGCTTATATTTGCAACCGTTTAAACGCTCCCGTTGATTAAAACACGCCATGCCAGAATTAAACGTAGCATTTTCGTTGGAAATGCACGTGTGCGATATTAGCGTTTTGTTGAAAAACATTCCTCGTTGGTTTAGAAATCGTGGAAACAATGCTACGCGGCCTCTGATGATGAGGAGCTAACCTCCCCTTCAGCTGACGCTAGCTAACCTCATCATGCTATTGTCGCATGTGGGCCTGGTATTGATCTAAAAAAAAATTGTATCTGGAACCTATGTTAGGTTTTACTTCAGGCCAGAGAAAAATGATAAAAACGCCCATCGTTTCCGTTGAGACATCCGTGAAGCGAGCTGCGCTGCTAACGAGTTAGCCTCCAATGCTAAGCTCCCTGTCACACACCAAGACGTGAATTCTAGTCAACAAAATAAACAACGCATTGTTTCTTATTTTTATTAAATGATCATAATTAGTGTTGCATTTTAATATTTTCGATTAAAAAGTAATTTACTTAACGTACATGACGACTTACAGTTCGAAGATATAACAGTGACGAGATAATAATAATAATAAAAGCCAGTACTATTCACGAAACAAGTTATTAACAATATAGAATAGTCCTTTATATAGCATGACAGTGGCTGATGTCTGATGGGATGTATTTCATTTGTCATATAACATTCATTTGTTTTATTTGTAAGTATAATTTAATATCTCAAAAATGCTGTCCAGGTGATTTATTATATAGTCTTCGTAATATCTGAGAAGGAGAATGAATGAGAAAATCTCCATAATAAGTTTAAGATTAAATGACCACGTTTCTGTTGTACAGCCCACAGAATCTAAATATAATAATAAGAAAAAGAATAACAATGTTAATCATTTGGAATATAGGATACATTTACAACAAAACATTTTTTAAGAATATTATTGTGCAGGTTTTGATGACATGCAGTTCAAATTAGGATTTGTAAATTTTTTGTGTGTTTGTGTATAAATTCAATATCTCAAAAAGCTATCTGAGAAGTAATTTTAATGAGATGTCCACAGTTATTAATAGATAAGGTAAAGATAAGTTGGGATGTTTCAGCTCCAGATATGTAAATATTAGATTAAGTAATTATGTCAGATATTTTATATTATTGTTTATATTTTAATATATATATATATATATATATATATATATATATATATATATATATATATATATATATATATATATATATATATTAATGTACATGCATAGAAACATAGAACAGTTTATCTCACATACAATTATGTTACACACATTCACACACATATTTGCACATATAATACTTGCTTGAAAGGGAGTGGAAAGAAGTAGAACATAATTTGCCCCCACCCTAAATTCATTCCCATTTATTACACCATATGGTTGCTGCCATTGTCATTTTTGTCATATTATAATATTTATTTACAAATACCCAATAACAATAGGACCATCTCAATAGACACAATAATACAATATAATAATCCTCATTATCATAAACATTCTAATATGTCTCATTATTTATAATAATCATATAAAATATAACCATACCCTATTATATTTTTAAATCACAGTTTTATAATAACAATAGAAAATAACAATAATAATAATGAAAATGATAGTTGTCTGCTACCATCATAATAACAATACATCAATACTAAACTAATAGTGCAATTTTGTTGTATATTACAATTATATATTACAAATCTATGTATTAAATAACATAACAGCAGATTATAAAAGCTGGATGACTGTTCTTTTTGAGTTCTACAACAAATAAACATTAATAAAAGCCACTTTTTTTCTCATAATGCACTTAACACATTGTGTGCTGTGATTTATTATATAATCCACGCTTATTACAGATTATGAATTTTACAAGATTATTTGTTTAAAATTATGAATTTTGTACCAATTAGAAATTACAAAAACCTAATAGAGTTGAATTACAAGTACACCAGTCAGTGTAATACCCCTTACAAAATTGCTACTTAAATATTGCTGTTAACGAGCTTGGTTATGCACTAGTTTACTGTACAGAGATTACCACAGGAAAAATGCAAACTGTTAAATAACGTTAACACTTGCTTCAAGCATCGTTGATGACTAACTCCCAGTCCCTGTTGATCTCTGGTTCATCAGCTTGGTGTACGGCAGCTCTAGATCAACACATCCAGAGTCTGAACTTCTTCATCGCCAAGCCTACGCCACTCCCCATCCCCTGCAGGGTTATGCTACCAATCACCATCCTGGAGGATCTGGCCAGGGTGGGGCCTGGGGTGCAGCTGGAAGGAGCCTGGGTGAGTGACATTACTCTGACTTGACGTTCAAACATCTGGTTTGGTTTTTTCGTATCATGTTGACGTGTATAGAATCACAGAACTTGTGGAATATCTATGTATGCTGAACATATATTGATGTTGCCATTGATTTATGATCAGATAAACTGATCACAGAAATTTGTTGATCACAGCAAGCCCAGAAAATGTTGATGCGTACTGGTTTGGTAGTTCATTTTCGATGGTCGTGACACTACGCATAGGAAGATGCACTGCATTCCTGAGGTTTTGAAGCACAATGTGCCCAATTGTAGCTTTTATTATAGAGTTATGTGTTAACTTCCAACTACCATGATTGATTTGCCACAAAGGATTTGTAAGTCAGCACTAGTCTTGTCACACATCGTACTAAAATTTCAGTGGTCCATGCCAATGTCATCCAAATATTCAAGCAAAATCATTTTAAAAGTTAAATATTAATTTAAGCAATTAGGCTAGTTATTGAAAGCAAGTAAACAAATGGTAATAAAATAACGAAACAAAAATTACAAGCAATTGATAAACAAAGATAAAAAAAAAATGAATTAAACAGTGCTTACAGTAGTATGGGCAAATAAATGATATTGCTTATTATCATGATAAATATCAAATCATTATTTCGTTTAAAGTTTAAAGGCAGATTAAAAAAAACAATTCTTAGTTTTAGTGCATGTTCTAAAGAGTGATATTATTTCAAATCAAGAGACAGGTTATATATAATAATACTTTTTTGCCTCTTAGAAATGCACATTTGATATTAGTAGTAGCTGGAAGTAGGAAGCAGATGCAAATTTTTGTTCATTATCAAAATCAGCAACTTCTGTAAATATTATAGCAAGCTCATATTTATATGGTTTCATTAAATTATTCTGATGTTTTTTTTTTAAATCAATCATTGGTCTTCCATAGTAGCATGCGTTTAAATCCTGATGATCACAGTTAAAACCACACATATAGCACCTCAATAACTTAGTTAAATATAAATATATGGTTTTTAGGTATTTGTATGAGAAACCATAATCTAAATACTATAGCTTAAAAAAATGCAACTGCAATTTAGGGCTGGACGACATAGCCAAAATTTATATCCTGACATATTTCTTAATTTCGGTTGATGCGATATAATTCCAATATCGATATGAACACTTAAAAAAAAGCCTAGTAAAAACGGCCAAGAACGCCCACAAAAGATGTCTGTGCATACAAACTTATGAAAAATGAAAAGCATATACAAATTTAGAAAGAAAAAACCCCCAGCACAAATAAATTAATGATCACCTTTTATTTGTATTTAGCCTTCATACAAACAAGAAATGTGAAATCACTGTTAAGTGATCCTCTCAGACTCACCTAATTAATATTAATATCTTTAATCTAATATTAATATTAATATATAAAAATATAGGGTAACATACACAACCAATCCAAAGTTTTTGAACAGTAAGAATTGTATTGTTTTTAAAGAATTCTCTTATGCTCACCAAGCCTGCATTTATTTGATCCAAAAAACTGCAAAAACAGTAACAATTTAAAATATTTTTACTATTTAAAATAACTTTTCTATTTGAAAAAAACATTTTTAAATATAATTTATTCCTCTGATTTCAAGGCTGTATTTGTATCATCATTACTCCAGTCACATGATCCTTCAGAAATCATACTTATATTCTGATTTGCTGCTCAAAAATAATTTATTAGTTGAGTATTAGTAGAGTTGAATTTCAGGTTTCTTTGATGAATAGAAAGTTCAGAAGAACAGCATTTATCTGAAATAGAAATCTTTTTTAACATTATAAATGTCTTATTATCACTTTGATCAGTTTAAAGCACCCTTGCTAAATAAAAGAAAATTTCTTAATAAATCATACTGACTCCATGCTTTTGAATAGAATGGTGTTTATAATATTACAAAAGCTTTTTATTTCAGATAAATGTTGATCTTTGGATCTTTCTATTCATCAGAGAATCCTGAAAACTGTTTTAATATTAATAATTATATTGATAATCTGCAAATTAGAGTGATGTACTGTTTGAGTAAATGAATTACTCCGGGATATTGGTTGGATATTGGAGTGTCAGCCACTTTAAAAAAGTTAACAGCTTAAGTAATTTGTGGATTAATGCGTACTGGAGATGCGAACCATTTAAAACAATTCAGTTTGATTTGGTGAACTGGTTCAAGAAGGTCCGTTACATCGAATGATTCGTTCGCGAACCGGACATCACTAAACTGCAGTGAATGCGCTCACAACAGACCCGAAAGAGAAGACAATGCTGAATAAAGTCGTAGTTTTTTGCTATTTTTGGACCAAAATGTATTTTCAATGCTTCAAAAAATTCTAACTGACCCTCTGATGTAGGACTGGACGATTAATCGAAAAATAATCAAAACCGAAATACATAATCTCTAATGATTTTTCCACATCGGTTATTTAGTTTTTTTAATCCTGTTAACACTTCCCCCTTAAAAGCATACTAGCGCATGTGTAACCACATGACTCTGCTCTCCCGTCAGTGCCATAAAAGCAAAACACGTGAACGCCGGTTCAACACATAGTGGTGGCACGCGAGCGTTGAGCATTTAAGCGATGAGACGATCGGGTGTGTATTATTATTTCGAGCTCCCATGTTCACGCAGCTGCATTGTGGCACGAACACTCATATAAACAGTAGCTATGAAGATCGCGCGCACAGAGGAATACAGAAACTAGTTGTCTGCGCTGAACTTATTATAGCATGTTTGTGTGCAGCGCACAAGAAGCACAAGCGCGTGCACAGAGAGCAGCGGTCGGCGGTCGCGTTGCGGGTTCCCAGTTTGTGTCCGTTCTCGGACTGTTCTGTGTATTTTAACTGTAGAAAAGGTTGTTCCGAGTCGAAACTATGATACAGAAAACTACTGTAGTATATCATCATAAACACAGCCGTTTTTGTCTTACGTGAACGTAAACCAATGAGAAAGAAAATACACATGTACAGTATTTTTGCTTAAAGAGACAACAGCCTAATAAACGCACTGTCTGTCATTAATGTTAATCAAAGAACAAAAGAAAATCATTCACTGATCTTGACTGAATATATTTAATAACTTTACTTGATTAATCTTTATTTTATTTATAAAAAGAAAACTATGCAGTGTTTTTAAACTTTTAATTACAGTTTCTGTACCTGAAATTTAGTTAAGTTGTATTTGTTTATGATATGGCTAATTTATTTGTTTGTTCCTTTCTTATTACTGACCTATCTTATTACTTGTCTTTAACACTTTAATATTTGAAATTTATATTAATCTAGTTGTTTTTGCTATGATGTTTTTTTTAATCACAGGCAAAATTCCTCTTGCAGTGTTTTATGTTTGACTTAATTTTTTTTATATTGGATTTGTTATCTTATTGGAATCAAACGATACCCAACCCTAGTAAGAAATGTTACGAACATAGATAAAATAACTGCTGATAGTCAATCATATTTACAATACAAATCTTGTCAGTGAACTATAAGAGCAAAAAAAAAAAAAAAAACCCAAACAAAATAATCGTTCATTAATCGTAATCGAGTTAAAATGTTCAATTAATCGAGGTTTTGATTTTAGGCCATAATCATCCAGCCCTACTCTGATGTCACATGGACTACTTTGAAGATGTTTTTCTTACCTTTCTGGACATGGACAGTAGACCGTACCAAAGTCCTTTCAAGCAAGTTATGCCATTACAAAGTAATGTACAATGCAGTAATGTAACTCATTACATTTGAAATAAATGTAATTTGATTACAGTTACTGATGTCAATAAAATTAAGTTACTTGCGTTACAAATGTATTGGTAAGAAAAAATATTAAATTAAATAAATTAAAATGCATTTCTAATCACGTTTTGGGGCGGCTGCCTCAGCTATTGAGCATGTGCTTTAATGAATTACTGGAGAACTCGTGCTGTTAAAATGGACGGAGATTTTTGTTCAAGATCGGGAGGGAAGGTAACTTTTGGACAGGTGAAGAGCTGTAGCAGCGTGTGTGGTGGAGGAAATGCTGCCCTTGTCGACTGTGGAATCGCAGTCATTTTAAGAGACTTGCTTACGATGATACCCGTGACGGACAGCTCTGTACCCTTGCAGGACCGAAAGACATTTGCAAGGTATCTAGATAAATGCTATGCGGATATAGGGCTGTCACTTTTGTGTAAAAAGCATTTTCGATTTTTAAGACATAAGTGTTCATTGAATCGATTGTAAAATCGATTTTCCATGTCTAAAAAAAAGACGTTTCCTTTTTCAACGCCACATATCGGACTAACGTAAAGAGAGCGCTTGGAAACGAGTCAGCAATATTTATTATTTATTGGCATTAGAGCTGTAATTGGGCCTTAAAAGTTAGGCCCGACAGGACCCGAGCTCGACAGGTTTCGGCCCGAGCCAGAGAAGTACATTTTGATTGACAGCTTTTTAAAAGCCCGAACCCGTTTGCAGCCCTACATTCAGATGTGCGCATACACACACAGCTCTTTTGCCTTTTGTCAACAATGAGTCATTTATACATGTTTAACATAATTTATTCATAACTAACATAGACTAGGCCACTTGGAAGTTGGAATAAAGAAATAAAATAAGTCATCTGTAACATCGTAACATCTCAGCACTCTAAATAGACATAGACTCATTTGGCCTATAACTAGACCAACGCACCAATAAAAACGAGTCTTTTTTTAACAGATTAAATTAAGATAAATTTTAAATTAAGATGAGTATTTGGCAATAACGAAACTAAGATAAAGGCTCCGCCGGGTTTGCTTCTCCACATATCAGCTGACATTTAATAAAAGAATAATGCCAACATTAGCGTAAATACTCTGTCCACATTATGCATTTAAGCCTTAGTGGATATATAGTTATCATTTGAAAAACCTTTACTCACAGAGATTAGGCTAGGTCTACATGTTTTTGTGGAGGAAAATGAATGAATCCACTGTATTATTCTCATTATAAACATGGTCAAAACTTTTCCACACCCCAGAACTTTGCTTTAGTTGCTGGTGCAACCAAAACGTATTTTCGCTGGAGGCAAGCCTCCGTTGCATCTACTCAGCATCCATTTCACATCTTTCTCGCGCTAATCGAAACACATCACATGACCGCTCATTTACCTCACAAACCGGAGCGCAAGCCCGAGCCCGCGTAAGATGATATAAATTAAGCCCCAACAGGAGTTTTTTTTTTACATCTATATTTTTTTAATTGCTTAATTATTTTTAAATTAATAGTTTGGTCAAAATCGATCCCCTATTTTCATTTTCAAAACTTTTTTTGGTTCGTCCTATCGTTTGTGCAATCGATTTTCGAACGAAAAGTGACAGTCCTATGCGGATATGGAGTATGAATTTAAAAAAACATTCGAGCGTTTGGAATATGTCTCCACAACTGCAGACATCTGGACTTGTAATAATAGAAGCTTCCTTGGAATGACAGCCCATATGTAGGCCTAGTTAAGACATACTGTAGATACATTTAAAAAGACTACAGTTTTCATTGTTAAGCAAGTTTATGTTAAGAATGCTAAGTTATAGAAATGCATTGGATCTTTAATTCAAGTTGCTGTTTTCATATTTCTGTAATATTTTTCAGTCAATATTAAATTAAGTTTCACTTTGTTTGTAGTTTTTTTCCTTAATAGGTTTTCAAAGTAACTTGAAAGTAAAGTAATTAGTAATCTGATTACTTTTTACATGCAGTAATCAGTAATTTAATCAAATTACAATTTTACAGCAGTAATTAGTAATTTGTAGTGGATTACTTTTTTTGAGTAACTTACCCAACACTGCCGTACACACAGTTTCAGTGGAGGCATTGAGATCTCTCGGACTAAATTTAAAATATCTTAAACTGTGTTCCAAAGATAAACGGAGGTCTCACGGGTTTGGAACAACATGAGGGTGAGTTATTAATTACATAATTTAGATTTTTGGGTGAACTAACCCTTTAAAATCACAGTCATTTGTTTTGTTCGCTGAATTCAAGTGCTTTAAACTGGATCTCACAGCGCTGTTTAATGGGTTAGTTCACCCCAAAATTAAAGCTGCTGTAGGTAACTTTTGTAAAAAATATATTTTTTACATATTTGTGAAACCTGTCGTTATGTCCTCACAGTAGAATATGAGACAGATAATCTGTGAAAAAATCAAGCTCCTCTGGCTCCTCCCAGTGTGCTATTGCCATTTGCAGAAACTCCATCGCTCCCGGTAAAAAATAACCAATCAGAGCTGCGGTCCGTAACTTTGTTTGTGTTCAAAATGTAGAAAAATGTATATAATAAGCGAGTACACCATGAATCCATTTTCCAAACCGTGTTTTTAGCTTGTCCTGAATCACTAGGGTGCACCTATAATAAGTGTTTATATTCAGACTATTTTAGATTGCTTCGGGGGTACCGCGGCGGAGTAACCCAGTACCTTTGTGATTCTTCATAGACATAAACAGAGGGAAGTAGTTCCGGCTACGATGTTCTTCCGCAAGACGCAAGCAGTTCTGTTTATTAACCGCTAGAGCGTCAAAAGTTACCTACCGCAGCTTTAAAATTCTGTCATTAATTACTCACCCTCATGTAGTTCCAAACCCATAAGACCTCTGTTCATCTTTGGAAAACAAATTAGGATATGTTTGATATATTCTGAGCCTCCCATAGACAGCAATGTAAATAACATGATCAACGTCCTGAAACTTTGCAAGGAGATCGGTAAAGTAATCCGTGTGACATCAGGGGTTCAACCGTAATTTCATGAAGCTAGGAGAATACTTTTTGTATGCAAAGAAAACAAAAATAATGACTTCATTCAACAATTTGTCTCCTCCACAAATTGTTGAATAAAGTCATTAATTCA
Organism: Carassius auratus; assembly: GCF_003368295.1. Classification (NCBI taxonomy): domain Eukaryota; kingdom Metazoa; phylum Chordata; class Actinopteri; order Cypriniformes; family Cyprinidae; genus Carassius; species Carassius auratus. The sequence goes on from NC_039254.1 coordinate 16,492,942, forward strand.
GTTTTCTCTTAATTTGCGTTAAATATAATTATTTTTTATTGATTTATTGCCCTAGCTTGTAGTTTTCGAGTATATAACAAGTATCTAAAAAGTTATCAAATGCAATAAGAAACTAAAGAAAAGTAGTCTGCACTGCATGACTAAAAAATATAATATATTAGTATGTATGAATAACTGCTGTAAGAGTTTCGAATGAGAAGCAGGTCTGTTTACATTGACCAAATCCATTGTGTTTATATCAGTACTCTGCAAAGACAAGTGTTTTGACCAAGTATGTACATAAGACGTGATCATTTGAAAGCATAATATTTTGTATTACACAGTTAGTAGAGAGACTACTATTGTTACATTTATATTTTTGTTGTTGTATTGACTTTTTACTGATGCACCCATACATTTGATGTCCCTTATTAAGAGGATATGTGACACTGGACCACAAAACATTTCTTAAATGTCAATTTTTCAAAATTGAGATTTATACATCATCTGAATAAATAAAATTTCCATTGATGTATGGTTTGTTAGGATAGGTAAACATTAGGCCGAGATACATCTATTTGAATTTCTGAAATCTGATGGTGCAAACAAATCTAAATATTGAGAAAATCGCCTTTAAAGGTATCCAAATGAAGCCCTTAGGAATGCATATTACTAATCAAAAATGAAGTTTTAATATATTTATGGTAGGAAATTAACAAAATATTTTAATGGAACATGATCTTTAATTAATATCCTAATGATTTTTGGTAATTGCTACAAATATACCTGCACTATTTGTGACTGGTTTTGTGGTCCAGGTTCACATATATCTTTTCTATAGAATAGCTGCTTTGTTTACTAAATGTGCTCATTACATGCTTTGTTTTTCCATATGTCTGGTTTTCATAGGCCTGTCTGGACTTTTTGATGCTGGGCTGCACCATGCAAGTCCATCAGGCCCAGATCCATCGGTTATGAACCTTATATCTGCACTAGAGTCCCGGGGTCCACAGCCGCCTCCCTCTGCCTCATCCCTTCTATCTCAGTTTCGCACTCCATCATGGCAGACCGGTAAGCTTAGCTTACGGAGTTATATGAAGTTTGCACAAAATTTGATATTTGATAAGGATCAGATCAAGCATGCACAGTCACTATTTGCATCAGATATGTTAAATGTATGGAGGAAATGCTGGTAAACTGTAAGTGCATTCAGCCAGCACTGACAACACTGTAGCCAAAGCAATAACTTGTAAGCCACATATTAAAGGGGTCCTATTATGCTCTTTTCCAAAGTCTTAATTTTGTTTTGGGGTTGTACTAGAACAGGCTTTCATACTAGGTTGTTCGAAAAACATTATTTTTCACTTATTTTACATTATTACAAAACCTCTCTCCCCAGTCTGGCATGAACGGCTTGAATAGTTCCTGTATCAAATGAAGGCCCGCCTTCTGGAATACGAGATGTGCTATGATTGGTTAGCTGGGCCAGTGTGTGTTTTGATTGACAGCCCCTGGCGCCTGGTCGGGAAATGTCCTGCCTCTTACCAAAGCTGCCTGGTGTGAGCTTCAGTTTAAATATTGTGTCAAAATCAAATCAATTTGAGTATGATTTAAACCTGGATGATTGTAACCACTCTAAGCTCGTCTCTCCTGGGAACACTAGCTGAACACTGAAAAAGCATAATAGCACCCCTTTAAAAAATATTTATTGGCTCTTGTAATGACTCCACATGCACAGATGTTGAAAACCAGCATTGCCTTTGCACTCATTATGTTTTTTTAAACTATTATTTTAGTATGTGTTTTCATAGCCTTAGCTTTTGTCTTTTCTTTGTGTTTTTTTCTCTCTCCAAATTTTAGCCATGCACACTCCTGCCCCTGCAGAGCTTTTCATCTCTGGTGCTCTTCCTGGATCTGGATCCTTTTCATCCTCTTCTGCTTTGTCTGCCTATCAGCACCCAGCGCCATTCTCAGGGCGGTCCTTTCCTGGTGTGACCCCCTCATTGTCCTTACAGGACACGCCCACTTTCAGCCCCACCTCCAATGGCCTCCTGTCACCCCATGATCCTTTACTCCACATCAAGACGCCTTCTCAGTCAAGTCTGGGCTTTGACCGCCTGTTGTCATCACAGGGTGCAGCTGCAGCTTACCGTGGAAGTCATGATCCAACTGGGGGTGGGGTGACATCTGCTCAAGCATCCTCTGCAGCCTCAGTTTCTGCCCGCCATTTATCTTCTCATCAGTTCAACTTGTTGTCCTCTCAGCTTCAAGACCAGTCCTCCCAGTTGTACAGTGCCTCTGTGTTTTCCTCTACCCCTGCTCCACCTCAGCCAACATCCCAAGAGCGGACAATACCAAGACAAGACAGTGTAATTAAACACTACCAACGTCCCTCTCCAGCACAAGCACCCTCATCTACTCCCCACCCGCTTCAGCACTACCTTAGCTGTGGGGTGTCAGGATATCAGCAAGCCACTCATACTCGCCATGCTGGCCTCTCTTGTAGTCCCCTAGGTGAACACAGTCCTTCCTCAGACCATAAACCCTCCCCCAGGACTGAACAGTACAGACCGATAATCCAACCTTCTTATGGCTCCTCTTCATCCTCATCCTCTGGTGGGGCTGGAAAGGGGACTAAGAGCAGTTCGAGTAGTGGTTACTCCTCTTCTGCATCCTCTTCCAGAACCCCCCACACACCACCCTCTGCCTCTTCTGCTTCATCCTCATCTTCCTCCTCTTCCTCCTCTTCTGCATCTGCAAGTGCTCGTCAGTCTAATTCCATTCCTACCTCCACTTCTGCTTCTGCATCCTCTCGACAACAGCCACCAACCCCGACTGTACCCTCTGCATCACAGTCACATTCCCAGCCCAATCAGAGCTCCTCTAATTCCACCCAGCAAACCCTTCCCAAGTCGTGCCTCTCGGGCTATGGGTCCCCAGTGGCTCCAGTCAAGTCATCGAGTGGTCTAACAGGCCAGACTCCCCCTCAGCCACAACCCCAGTCTTTCTCTCCAAGTCAGCCTCCCCCATCACACCTTTCCCAGTCATATGGGGGATTCAATTCTCCACAGACTCATGATCTTCCTTCAGCTAGGACCTCTGGAGTGGCTAAAGGGTATGGGAATTTGGGAAGTCAGTCATTTTCAGCCGAATCAGTATATGGTACTGATTCAGGTTATGGGTCTCTGCCACCATCCTTAGCGGGTGCTGGAAGTCCCTCAATGGGTTATGGTGCATCAGGACACTCACCTGCTCTTCTTAGGTCAGGAGCAAGTGGTGGAACAACTGGTGGTAGTAGTAGTGGAGGCAGTACAGGAACTGGAGGCAGCGGTAGCGTGGGAGGTGGAGGAGGTGGTGGATCTTACCACATTCCAGATTCAAGCCCATCTCCATCTAGCAATTCTGGAATCATCCACCCTGGTTTGCATTCTCCTGCACCGTCACGACCTGCCCAGTCACCTGTTGGAGCAGGATCCAACAAATATCTATCTTCCGTTCTCTCGCCTTCATTTCTGCCTTCTCCACAAGGGTACCCTGACACTAGAGGACCTCGATCACAACCCTACCACCCCTCTGCTCCTCCCAAAACAAAGTCTAATAACAACATGCTTGGTGTAACAGAGTCTAGGTCACAACAGGATGATGATGTAGATGATGATTTCCTCATCCAACACCTTCTTCAAGCCCAGAGTCCTGCTCCTCAAGCATCCCATCATCATGCTCCTCAGAGCCATCATTCCTCACAGCCTACCCAGCAGCCTCCAGTCCTTCCAGCTCAGGATGGAAATAAGGGGCTTGCTTATGAGATGAGCAAAAGCTCTGAGGAGAGGTACCACCTTCAGAGTGTTATTCGAACACATAGTGCCACCTCTAATGCTGCTGTCTCTGGCACAGGGAGTGGAGCTGGACTGGACGGTCAGTTGGAGATGTCCCTAAAGAAACAGCAACAGCACCAACAACAACAGCATCAACAGCAACATCAGCAGCAGCAACAACAGCAGCATAAACAACCACATCAACAACAACCACAGCAGAAGAGCAATAGAACTGTAAGTGATGGAGGACAAGGGAGTTCAGATCAAACACATTCCCATCCTCACCATCATCATGATTCTCTGGGATCAGTAGTGCATTATGGGCAGGGTGATCCGTATTCCCAACACTCCATTCCACAACACTCCACCTCCCACCATCAACACACTCCACATACACCCACCCACCCACACCTGCACTCTCACCCACACATGGATCTTCAGAAAAAGCCTCAAGATTCAGGAGATATGACTTACATACGCAAGACACCAGATGTGCAGCAACACCACCATCAACATCAACAGGCACATCAGCAGCAAACTCAACATCATCAGTCACATCCACAACAACATCAACAACAACCACAGCAGCAACAACGTCACTCTCAGTCACAGTCGCTTATGGACTCGCCCACTGACCAGTCTCACCAACCCCCTCATTTGTTGCAGTCTGTGTTGTCCCACACCCGCAGTAAGATAGACGCTCAGCAACAGCAGCATTCTGTAAGCCAGCAGGCCCTTATGGAAGCCACTGGGGGAGTTGTGTCAGCAGAGACCCATTCCCAGCCCCAGACATCCCAGCTCCAACTCCAGCTTCAGTCCCAGGCTATGGAAGCAGCTGGTCATTATGGTCATGGTACCCAGCAGCAAGACCAGAGCCGCCCTAAGTCTTCACTAGACATGCTGGAGCATTCCCTCTCTCGGACATCTAGCCAAGAGGAAGCAATGGTGGATGAGAGGACAGGAGGTGAAGGAAGCAGGGGAAATTCTGGAACAGGAAATGCAGGAAGTGTAGAAAGGCGTCAATCACAGGAGCAGCAAAGACTTTCATCTCACCACCAAGCGCAGCACCATGCCTCCGAGATACACTCATATCTTCCTGAACCAGACATGAGTTTATCGACAGCTTCACATGGACACCACCTATCCCACCATCACCACCAACAGCAACAATCGTCACAAGGCCCTCAACATCCTAACTCCCACCATCAACACCCTCACCCCTCCCATCCTAATCAGCAGAGACATCATCACCTTCCTCCACAGGCCTCCTCAGCAGCTTCTCAGCAACAGGAACAGTCTCACCCCTCTCATACCTCCCAGATTCCACAACCTCAACTTGAGCAGCATCAGGGTGAAGCCCAATTTGACACCAGAAATTCAGCAGTGAAATCAAATCAAAACCAAAATCAAAGCCAACATAGCCAGAGGTTTGTTCCTTTAACATCCATCTGCTTTCCTGATGCTCTTCTCCCAGATGAGGACCGCTCATTCTTTCCTGGAATGGAGGATATGTTCTGTCCGGAGGAGTACAAATCCACTTGCTCAGGAGGAACTGGGCAGGGTCAAGATGGGGTTGCACCTGGCCAAACAGTGCAGGAAGGAATGGAAGGAATTAAAACAACACCTGGAGGAGGAGACAATACAGGTCCAAGTTACGATATGCTTGGCCATCACAGTGACCAAGGGTATGGACAATATTGCCATGATCTTTCGGAACATGACAATGGAACCATGCATTTGGATCTTGACTCCTTGAAGACTCATGAGCTCCCATCTACAGTCAACACAGAGCAGCTTGGACTGATCCAATCTCAACCAGCTGGCCTTGGAATGGGGACAACTGGAACAGTGGGGGAGGCATCTGGTGCCAAAATGGGAGGTACTGGGGGATCTGGGTCTGGATCTGGGGGTCTGACCTCTCCCATCTTCTGTTCCTCTCGCCCAAAGAAGCTCCTAAAGTCAAGTTCCTTCCATCTACTGAAGGAAAGACCTGATCCAAACTCCTTGCCCAAGAAGAGCTATGCACAGGAATATGAATTTGAAGATGATGAGGATAAGGCAGATGTCCCTGCTGACATTCGCCTCAACAGCCGAAGCAGACTTCCTGATCTGATACCAGACCTCGTGTCCAGTTGTCGCAAATCAAGTGGTGTGGGTGGAGGAACCTTAAGCCCTCTCATGGGTGATCTAGATTTTGGATACCCATCTCTTGGTCCCCCTCCGCAGTTAATGCCTCAAGATGGACCGAAGAAAAGAGGCAGGAAGCCCACAAAGCCTAAACGAGAAGGACCTCCAAGGCCACGTGGACGACCACGTATACGCCCATTGCCAGAACCTCACCACTCTAGGGGTATGATGGGAGAGTATGGAACAGGATATGTTCCTGAAAGAGGCAGAGGCAGAGGAAGAGGAAGAGGCAGAGGTAGACGGGATGAATCTATGATGGACATGGAGATGGCCAATAAAGACCAAAATCAGATGTATCAGCAACACATGCAGCAGCAAATGCATCACCAATCTCAGCAGCAGCCACAGCATCAAGAGCCAATCAAACCCATCAAGGTAAGCTGTTAAAATGTTAAAAATAACTTTAAAATATATTCCTAAAAATTTGAGAGAGGTTGTTGAGAATTAAAAAAACCATAGTTGAAGATGAAGACAATATATTGGGACCATATCAGTTATCAAGCAAAAGTGGTAGTTTTTTTTTGTTGTTGTTGTAAAGAATTGTTCAGTATTTAAAATTTTATATTACATGCTCATTTCCCTCTATGAGCCATAACGTTAAAATAATTACTTGCTTATTAGTGTCTGCCAGAATGTTATTATCAGTGCATTCCTAGTATAGTGACGTTATCACAAAATCAATTTATAAAAATGGAATTTACTGTATGAAGTGGAACACCATGGAATTTGCAAAATGTTAGACAGTTAAATCAAAAGTAGGTCAGCATACTTAAATCAAATTGCAATATGGACTAGGGTCAGTGAATATTATTCGGCAAAAATACTTTTTAAATTTGAATCCAGGATGTTCTGCGTGTCTCTGTTTGAATGAATGCCGCACTACATTACACTTGTATTTTTTTTAGCTGCTGCCATCTTTAATATATGAGTACACAAACATAATTACTGTAACTGCTTTGAGAGTCACTTCAGGAGCATTTGGCCATTTATTCTGAGAAAATCAAAATAAAAGTTTGGTTATTTATCACTATTAATGTGATTATAGTACTGCTACTAATAATAAAACTGTTATTGAGACATTCATTTTTTAGGAATATTTACCAGAAAATTTACTAGAAAAACATAAATACGCAACACCGTATTTCTGAAAAATAATGCTTTACAAATTACAAATGCTTATTTATGATTATTTTTTACTAGTTATTAATATTAATAGATTATTGTATATTATTTATTTGAATTAACTGAATTTGGGAGAAAAAAGTATTGAAAGGGAAATGTGGCCAAGTATGGTGACTCATATTAAAAATTAATGCTCTGCATTTGTCCCATCCAAAGTGCACACACACAGTAGTGAACACACACAGCAGTGAACACACACCCAGATCAATGGGCAGCCATTTTTTGCTGTGGCTCACAGGGAGCAGTTGGGGGTTCAGTCTTGGTATTGAAGGTGAGAAAGAGCGCTGTACATTCAATCCCCCCACCAACAATCCCTGCCGGTACGAGACTCAAAGCCTTTTTATTAATAATATGAAATTTAACCATTAAAATAGAGTCTAGAAAATTTTAAATGGAAAAAACGTAATCCACAAAAATTAAAACGGAAAAAAGGGAATTTGGAAAAAGCTAAAATGAAATTTGGGGAACAATAAAATTGAGATCATAGGCCCCTACTAATAGTTCTTGAATGATGGGACAACTGCTTTGAAAACATTACGTTATTTTCTGTAATGTCTTGTTTCCCTTTATTAGATTAAACTTCCTATTGGAACCATGTCATCTTCTGATGCCTTGTTGCGGACAGACTCCTTGTCTGGCACTGATCCGGCTCTCTCTGATGGCTCCCTTGGTTCAGCACCTTCTTTAGGATTGAGCCCTGGGACTCCCGGAGTGCCTGACATGAACAGACCTCAAGACAAAAAGTCAAAATCCCAAGAGGTATGAGAATGCAGTGTAAACAAGTGTTTGTGAGCATGTTTTTTATGTTTTTTTATCTAACGATAAAATCTGTACTCTACTATTAGTTGGAAGACAAAGACTCGGAGAAGACTGGCTTTGTTGCCTCATTTCTAGATTTTCTTAAATCTGGAAAAAGGCCATCAGGAATGTCAACGGGCTCAGCTGACAGCGCTGGAAATGAAGATGCGTCTCCTGGGAAAAGTGGAGGCATTCGCCCATTATCCCCTCAACCGCCACCTCCCCCAGCTGCTGCAGCCGTGTCTGGATATGGAGATGGTGAAAGTGATGGAGGACTGTCTTTGGGTGGCTGTCCTAGCCCATGCAAACGCTTGGATGAAGAGCTGAAAAGGAACCTCGAAACATTGCCCTCCTTCTCGTCCGATGAGGAGGACTCCGTCGGAAAGAACCAGGACCTGCAAAAGAGCATCTCCTCTGCAATCTCTGCTCTGTATGACACTCCTCAGCTCAACTCCTCAATGCAGCCTCCTTCACTTCCACCACCCCCTCCTCCACCTCCTCTGGAACCACTGACACCAACACAGCAGCCACCAGTCCTCAGCCCTCAACCACCACTGCATACACACCCACCCTCAAATGCCCAAACCCACTCTGTTGAGCCTGCAAGATTGCAAAGAGAAGAGCAGGAAGAAGAAATGGAAGAGAAATTGAGGGATGTAGACGAGATTGTGAAGCAAGACGAGGAAGAAAAGGAGAAAGTCCCAGATATGGAGCAGCTGAGTGTCACCGAATTTGGAGGTGAGGGTAATTTTTGGAAAGTAGGATAATAATGAAAGTTGTCCTTTGGAACACAAATTAAGATATTTTTGATGGAATCCGAGAGCTTTCTCTAACCCAGAATCAACAGCAAGGAAACTAGCAAGTTCCAGGTCCAGAATTATAATAAAGACATGTAACTATAATTTTCTGAAGCTACAAGATTACTTTTGTGTGCAAAGAAAACAAAAATAATGACTTTATGCAACAGTTTCTTCTCTTCCAGTCAGATACTCACATATGTGTTGTGGTACTGACCGTAAATGGCGGTGGAGTGTTGTTATTTTTGTTTTCTTTGCACGCAAAAAAGTATTCTCGTAGCTTCATAAAATTAAGATGTCACATTGACTATTTTAATGATGTTACAATTATGTTTCTGGGCCTTGTAGTAGTTTTCTTGCTATCTATGGAGGGTCAGAAAGCTCCTGGATTTCATCAAAAATATCCTAATTAGTGAAGGAGTGAAGGTTTTATGGGTTTTGTAACGACGTGAGAGTGAGTAATTAATGACAGAATGTTCATTTTTGGGTGAACTATCCATTTAAAATAAGTCATTATTAAGACACTGTGGAAAGCTGAACATTTAAGAGTATTCTTCTCTCTTGCAGACTCACCCAAAGAAGCTATCGAAGCCCAAGCTCCCCCGTCTCTCCCTCCAGTTTCCCCATCATCCCCTTCTCCCTCCTCCACCTCCTCGCCATCACCTCTTCCGCCCCTCCCCCTTCCCTCTCCGCTTCCTCAAAAGGAGGACAATCTTTCCCCCTCTCAGAAATCACCACTACATCAGTCCTCGCCTCGACCCAGTCCTGAGGCTTCCTCTGTGCCTGTCCTCTCTCCTCCTCCTGCAGAGCCTCCTCTATCCTCCAGCCCACCTTCGCCCAGTCCACCTCCGGTACAGGAATCCATCACAGAGCCCGCCTCTCCTGAAGAGCCCCCTGCGCCTCAGATTTTACCATTGCACTTAGCACAGAAACAGAGCGGTGCTGCCATTGTTGGTGAGACTGATGAGGATGAGAGTGAGAGCGGAGGCGAGGGTATTTTCAGAGAGAGGGATGAGTTTGTGGTGCGGATTGAGGACATCAGGAGTCTGAAGGTACATCAGTGCATTCAGTTTCTCGTTTAGATCTTTGCCAGCATGTGTATTATACAATAATGTATTGTTTGCGATGTGGTATGTAGGTTTAATCTGGTGTGTCTCTCACTAGTTGGCCCTGCAGACAGGAAGAGAGCCTCCTCCCATTTGGCGTGTACAGAAAGCTCTGCTCCAGAAGTTTTCCCCCGAGATTAAAGATGGACAGAGACAGTTTTGTGCCACTAGTAATGTGAGTCATGACCGATCACATCATTTGTGAAAAGCTGCACAGAATGTTTCGGCTGTTTCTACTGTTTATTTATTAGTGCTGGCAAGCATCACAAAGTTTCTACTGGTAATGTTACTATTCATTTTCAGAATGAGCAGACTTTCTATTTTTGTCTGATGGACCTGTCCCTTTAAGTGAAGGGTGATTCTGTGCTTTGTTTTGTTTTTGCATTTGTATGAGGTGAATTTTGTGTCACTGTGAGTTTCTAATGTCCTCTTTTGTCCCCTTCTCCTCTGCTTCCTCTCAGTATCTGGGTTTCTTCGGGGATGCTAAAAAGCGCTACCAGCGGCTGTATGTGAAGTTTCTGGAAAACATAAACAAAAAAGACTATGTGAGGGTCTGTTCCTGTAAGCCCTGGCACAGACCTACTGTCAACCTGAGGTATTTCGACCCCTTTATCTTGCTGTCTTGTCAAATCAATGAGACAGTGACTTCACAGACAACATTTGAGTATGAAGGCATCTCCTTAACAAGGGTTCAGACTACCAAGGCACCAATGAACTATGCCTAATGATCTAAAACAGATTCGAATGAGCTTTATTGATACTGTTACTTAAATCTTTCCAGCTTCCAAATGTACTTTTTTCCAGCAATATTGATTTTTTTTTACACCAGCCATTAAATTGCATACACAGGATTGTGAGAAATCATAGGCAAATGTATCTCTTTAAAAGCCAGCAGATGCAGGCATCTTCATTGACAGGATATTGTACAAATGTTAGATAGCAAACCTTGTTCCCTCATCGTTTGTACATGTGAAGGCAGCATTTTTCAGATTTCAGATGTTTGCACTGAAAAGTATAACAATCCTACAAATTTTATGAGAACAGGGAAATCCACTCCACAGTTATAAAAACAAGGAAACAGATGAACAGTATCACTGGAATCACTTTTTTCCCAGGAGATGAATGATAAAAACATTGACAGCCTATCAGAATCCAGCAAAACCTAAAGCGCTTGAGCATGCTGTCATATGTTGGTGTGGATGCTGATATGGTTACATTTGATGGCTCTTAATGTTTATCCATCTAGGGTAGTGTAGTTTGAATGTTTGTACTGTTGATATGCTTGATAAAGGTGTTTTTTTTTTCTTTTTAGGAGACATTCTCAACCACTCCCTAAGTTAGCGCCACCCCCCAACAACCAGACTCCCTTAGAGAGGACAGAGAGAGACAGAGAGAAGATTAAGGAGTCGCGGGAAACCCGTGAGAAGAACAACATTCGGCCAAAGGAACAGCGGGAAAAAGAAAAAGTGCTTAAAACCAAGCAGAAGGAAGAGAAGAAAGAGAAAGAAAAAGAGAAGAAAGCTTCTCCTCCGCCGCCGCCACCCCAGAAGCCTGAGAAACGGGCAGCGTTGACAGAACGAGGGAAGGAGAAGAGGGGCGGTGGACAGGAGAAGAAGACTGAACGCTCTGCCAAACCTCAGCCGCCAAAGGTGAAGGCCGAACCTCCGCCCAAGAAGCGCAGGATGTGGCTGAAGGAGGTCCCCTCGTCCTCAGACTCAGACTCATCAGCAAGTGAGGATGAAAGTGAGTTTACTTTTAATGTGTAAGGCGTGCATTTGTGAAAAATTGACAGAAAACAGTCACAGTCATCTTAAATCTGTATTTTTATTTTATCAATAAGACAGCTGAAACTATATTCATTTATTATATTTTACCCAGACAAAAAAGGAAATTATGTTTTGCATAGAAAAGAATAAAAAGCTCAGGTCAGTTCAACTTCGGTTCAACTCTTATATTATTTATTTTATACCATTTATATTATAACAACATACAAAATTATAATAGACTAATTAACATACATAAAATTTAAAGCCCCTAAAATAAAATATATAGTTTGTTGCATTGTGACATTATTTGCTTGATTTTTTTAAGTTATACTTATTTTCATAATCTGAACATTTAATTATAAATAATTTCACCTAGTTTTTATTTTTTGCTCTTGATGTATATGCAGATATTAATAAAACATTAAGCAAAATGCAAAAAATGCATTACAGACAATTTTTTCTAAGAAACATCAAGAATAATGGAAAGATTTAAAAACAAAATGTTCATTACTGTAATCAAAATTTATTGGAGGAGAAATTGCTGAAGGCATTGATTTTCATGAAAATACTGTCTGAAAAATGTAAAATATATGCTTGATTTTTTTGTGTAAAATAAATAATATTTTGGGGGGGATTTTCAGGTGAAATGTGACTTGTTCGAGTGCAGTTTGAATGCAAAATGACTTTTCAGTGAGTATGCAGTGTGCAGTTATTGATGTGTGTCTGTCCGGCAGTCTCGGTGAAAGTGGGCCTGAACACACGAGCAATGCGTGAGATGTACCGGAGCTACGTGGAGATGCTGGTCAGTACAGCACTCGACCCGGACATGATTCAGGCTCTAGAGGACACAGAAGGTAAGCGAATGTGATTTCCTCCCGAACTGACCGTAGCGCTCTCTCATCATCAGAACGTGCGATCAGACTCACCCATCTCCTGCATTACTGCTTGTTTCAGACGAGCTCTATCTTCCTCCGATGCGCAAGATCGACAGCCTTCTGAGTGAGCAGAAGAGGAAGCTTTTGAAAAGAGTCAGCATCAACTCTCAGCACCAGGTACTTCACCTTATATTTTTTTGCTTGCTTGATTTCTTTTTTTCTTTTCTATTCAACTGCTCAGTTTCTGTTTCATAACACTTAAATCGAATATCAGATTTTTTTATACTTTTACAGCATTTACATTTTCTCATGTATGCTAACTCAAGTCACAGATTCCTTTCAAATTTAAATGACGACTTTAACATTTTAAAAGCTACATTTAAGGACCGTCCCTTGTGTCTTTGCTGCACAGGAAGCTCTTCACACGTTCCCTCAGATAACAGCGGAGCCCCTGGACTCGGGGACAGTGAGGGTCAGACTGAGTGGTGAATGCTACAACCGCAAAACGCTGAACCGCATTAAAAAGAGTGTTCCCAAACCACAGGTCAACAAAACATTTTTTTTTCTGAATCTGGTTTGATTATGGCAGCTTCACAGCCCTGCCCCTTCATTCTGAAATAGAATGAATATTCAAGTTTATTTGTATAGCGCTTTTTACAAAATAAATCGTTACAAAGCAACTTTACAGAAAATTATGTTTCTACAATATTTAGTAGTAGCTAGTAGTTTGTGCACATTTGACAGGATTTTAGAAAAAATAAAAATAATAATAATACAAGACGTAGTCAGCTAGACGATGAACTATCAGTATTATTAATTAAGTTATTATATGATTCAGTCACACATTTAGCAATAATTGTTAGTTCTGTTTGTTGATTCAAGGTAGCATCATCTGGGGTCCTCTGAGGGTCAGCATCATCTCTTCTCAGGTGTTCTGGATCCAGACTGGAGCTTGTTTAAATCCTAGTTGTAATCCCCTAGATGTTTAAATCCTAGATGTAATCCCGTGGCGAAACATAGAAACAAAATACAGACATCATTAGCATAGCTGCTGATCCAACAAAGTAAAATTAGTTTAACCCAAGTTAATGAATAAAAATGCACCTTTGAACAGATGCAACTACACTCACAATTATAGTGCTGTCAATTTATTCTTGATTTGATTTCATTTATTATTATTTATACATATATATATAAAGCTTTTATTCATCAAGGCTGCATTATATTAATCAAAAGTGAAAATTCCAGAAAATATGTGTCGCTGTTTCCACAAAAATATATAGCAGCACAGCTGTTTTCAAATTGAGGATTGATCCGAAATGTTTCTTGAGCAGCGAATCAGCATATCAGAATGATTTCTGAAGGGTCATGTGACACTGAAGTCTGGGGTAGCTATTCTGAAAATTCAGGTTTTTATCACAGGCGTAAATTACATTTTAAAATATGATCAAATATAGAACAGTTATTTTACATTGTAATAATATTTCACATTATTATTGTTAACTTTTACTATTTTTACTGTTTCAAAAAAAAAAAAAAAAAACATGCAGCCATGGTGTGCAAAAATATTTTCTTAGCAACCCTAGATTTTCAATGGTAGTGTATTTTATTAGTCAATAAATGGTGATGCAAAATTATATTATTCATAAATTTAAATTATTTAGTTTGCTTTATTAACTAATAATATACATATACGTGTAATAGTATCTTTTTTTAGCTTACTTGTAGAGAAACAGAACATAAACAGCATATCATATAATTAAATACATGCAATTTTTTTTTTTATATAATTAACAGTGACTGTGTAGAAAGGATAAAAGATGAACTAACATGTCACCCTTCCTGTCTCCTCCAGGACCTCAAGTTATCAGCAGAAACATGTCGACTCTACAGTCTCTACCACTCTCTGCATCATTATAAATATCATACCTTCTTACACTGTAAGAAAGAGGTAAGCATTGAACTGCATTTCCCATAAGCAGCTGTAGCAAACAAGCGCCATGCAAATCTTCAGTGAAATACTCTGTCTTTTCTTTCAGACGAACACTATAGAGCAGGCCTCAGAAGATCCCGGACAAGAGGAAGTTGTTCAGCAGTGCATGGCCAATCAGAGCTGGCTGGAGACGCTCTTCAACTCCTTCTTAGAGCTGATGACCCTCAGCAGCACCAAAGCTTAAGACAACGGAGAAACGTTGAGGAATCAAGGAGGCCTCGATGTACAAAGAAGCTGGGTTTATTGTTGCCTAGCTCTCCTGTCCTCCTCCTCCTCCTTACAGAAATCGTTCTTTTAAACGGCGACAAGAGAGGAGACAGTAACTTTATTAACTCTTTACAGACGCCTGTAAAAATGCAGGATCTCTCCTGGACGTTCAGGCAAATGGATGTGACCAAACTGAGATCCGATTTAACCGAATTTTCACTGAATCCGAAGGAAATGGTACACAGAGCTACGGTTGAAGGAATATACTGCGGGGAGTCTTTATACTTTGGGATTGTGGGAATTACTGACAGGAGGAGTTCGCCTGGCGACGACACTAGGAGGAAGTTTGAGACTGAATTTTACATGAATAATTTTTTAAGACAAAAATGTGTTTTTTTTCTTAAACTAGAGCGAGAGAAGAAGAGAGAGACGGTTCTGTTTTATAAACGAGCGCTGATGGGAAAGCAGTCGCGGGAAGATGATGCGTGCAACAACATGTGATGACATTTTTATTATTTATAAAGACATTTTTAACAGGTGTGCGCACATACAATACAAACCAGTGATGCTTCATATAAAAACGGTTCAAATAATGCTCCTTCAGATGTTATAAATGCCACATTCTGAGCTGTCTTCCTTTTTGCTCATCCAAGGTGGGTAGATACCATGGAAAATGTATTATCGGTTTTATCTGTTACAGAAAGAGAAGAGAAAGACAGAGTAGAACAATTAATCAAGCTACGCAAACGGTATTATCGCAGTGCATTCTACAGAGAAAATAAACAGAATTGAAAGCGAGAGCTAAGCATCTGGTTCCCATTAGGGAGGGATTATGTATTAGTACTATTTAAAATGAAAATTAGTTGTTTTTTTTGTCTGTATTCTGAGTATTATTTTGGAACAATCTAATACTGTGCTTCTTTCAAAACTAAAGCCTTTGTGTATATATTGTACAGCTCTTGACAAAAATCTCCCGGTTCTTCTGTACAAGGACTATCCCTGTATTTGACAAACAAATAAAACCATCAACGACTACATTGTGTGGGATGAGACGCTGCTTTTCTCCTCGGGTTTAGGGTGAGAAGTCTCCCTTCTCTGGAAGCGAACTGATGTGACTGACCAGTTTAATAATCACACTGAAGTCTGATCTTTTGAAAATGTTTTTGGCTTCAACCGAACTTTCTTCCCTAAACGACTAAATGCAGAGGTTTGTACTTTTTCTTGAACTTTGGCCATGACTTCATTACAGTTCCTCTTTTTCCTGTTGTTGTTGTTTATTATTTCTGTTGTTCTGCACATCATATGTTCTCTATATCTTCTCTTCTCTATATCTTCAGTTCCTTACCATTGCAGCAGGGTATTTCCAGCCAGGAACTTCAAAAGTCGCCTTTTCTGATGATAGTCAGAAGTGGTTTGGAATATTTTCCAAAAGTATAACAAGAAAGTACAACTCTGACCTACAATTGACATAAACTAGCAAATATGCCAAGTCAAAAAGTACATTGCCACTGGGTTATATTGCATTTTTCATGACCTTAATGACCTTTACATTCTTAGTTTCATAGACAGATTGAGAAGGAGGACAGTTTTGTTTTGATGATCATAATATGGTAACTATTCATAACATGAAATACAAATAGGCTTGTCCTGGTTTTTATATATATAGTGCTGTCAAACGATTAATATCATCCAAAATAAAAGTTCATGTAATATGTGTGTACTTTGTATATTTATGTATATATAAATATAACACACTATAATTTATTTTAAATGTATATGTATATATTTATATAATTTATATGTAAATACACATATAACATTTCTACATGTATGGGTGTATATTTATAATAGACTGTATAAAAAAGGTATTTATTTTAATATTAAGGTATTAAACGATTAATCGTTTGACAACCCTTATATATATATTATCATTGAATTAAACAATGTCAGGATTATTAAATGATACAAGGGATGTACAGCTCAGCGTCAAATTCACATCTGATAAATGTACTGATTACTATCACATTAAAGTAACTAATTAAAGCAAAAATATGTTTAAAAACGTCGTTAATGATTTTTAGGTTGCTCAAACCCTATTATGTATTTCAATAATAAAAAAGAGCACATAGAGATCTTCTGTTGAATGGTCGTCTCGCCATCTAGCGCTCATCTGAGGCAAGAGACTCGGAGCGTCGCGTGCAGTGACGTCAATTTGGGAAATCGAAACTGACATGGATTTCCCGAGTAATGTTTAACACCTGATCGTTTGACACAAACTGTTGAAGAAAGTTCGGTATTAAAGCAGCAACTGAGGAGAGAAAGCCGTCTCATCGTCCAGACATCGCTGAAGAACACAAGAGGCCACAGAACGCGCTGTCGCTTCACACGACTAAAGAACGGTAACTTAATTGTGTTTTATTTATTGTACTCACGGTTTACTATATGAATGTATTATATTTATACAGAACGTCTTACTAAAACAGGTCCTTTTTTAAATAAAATGTTATCTGTGATATGTAATACAGTGTTTATAATTGTAGAGTTAACAATATAAGGTTCATGAATTCAGATAGTGACTGACAGCTGTATTTAATGGGTTTTTTTTGTTGCAGTTGTAAGGATATTTCAGTATGGTTTTGGTTGTGTTGTTTGTAGGTGCAGGTACATTGGTGGGTTGATTGCATCATGGCTCAAACAAAACCGCTCTTTGTTCCCTGGCTGTGTGAACAAATCCAAAGTGGAGGTTATCCTGGAGTGTGTTGGATCAATAAAGAACAGGGACAGTTCAGCATTCCCTGGAAGCATGCTTTAAGACAGGACTCCAACAGTGATGATGTCCTCATATTCAAGGTGAAAATACACATTATCTGTCATTCATCATTAATACATTTCTATATAGAAGACCCTGTTTTAGGACAATGATTGCTGTACCTTATTTGTGGCATCCCTTGTGGAGAGAAGTGCGTTTAATTATATTAAATGTGCACTTACAAGTAGGTCTACAAAATGTGTAAATGTACGTGCAGGTAATATAATATTTATGAAACTTTGTAATAATGTCAAATTAAAAGTTTCACTTTAAGGTGTTTTGTAGTGCTCTAAAGTAACATACCGTACTAAAACACAAGTACGTGATAGTAATTTTAACTGTAGTGGTGTGTTACTTCTGAACAATATTTTTAAATGAAATAAATTGCAACTTTATATAAATCAATACACATTTGTAGCAGTGTTACAAATGCTTAATTACAAATATATGTAGATACATGGCACACATGGTTTATTTTTCATATTTCATATTTTTGCTGATACTCGTCAGTGCATTTGGCCAAACATTTTAATCACATAAAACATTTATTAATTACATTTAAAGAGGTACATCCTACTTAAATGGGTCAAAACTGCATTTAATGTACATTTAAAGTGTAATTTATTTGCATGTAATTGCAAATAATGTGTAGTTAAATGTCTTAAAACATTTAAATTCAGTTTTGTACTTAAGTCTACTGTTTTTAAGTTTTGTTTTTAACAAGGAATGGTATTTTACATGAGTAAAAATAAGTATTATATATTATTTCAAGTACCCCAAGTATGCTATGGTAATTCAGTGGTATATAATTAGTACGTTATATTCTACTAAAGAATTACTAGACTATCATTACAATCAGCATTTATACATTTAAATTTATTATCATCAGGCAAAACCACATATTACATTTAATGCATGTAATGCATTGTAGAATTTTTGGAAGTATCTCGGAGTAAATACTTATATCAATATAAATCATTCAGTACAAAAGTATATTATCATTATCATCAGAGCAGACATGCTGTAACCACAGTGTGTCCCTTTCTTCTGATATCTGTATTTTGTCCCGTCAGGCCTGGGCTCAGACGAGCGCTGCGGGAGATGGCAGGATAAATGGAGATAACTCTGTCTGGAAGAGAAACTTCCGTAGCGCTCTTCGAGCAAAAGGCTTCAAGATGATACTTGACAACAAGAACGATGCCGCTAATCCACACAAAGTCTATCAGTTTCCATCTGAAGCTCATTCTGCAGGTAGAAAACATCACATTTGTGCTTGCTGCTATTAAGAAGATTGATTGCACTGTTAAATCAGATATTTGTTTTCTCTCCTCTCCAGCTTTAGGATCCGAGGGCTCTCAAGAGACTGATGCAAGTATCAGTTTTTTCTTCTTTAAAGCACTCTCTCTCAAGCCTCTGGCATCAGATAAGACATACACACACTGACTTGGGACATCTGTTTTTTATTTTTTAGTTCTCACCAGATCTGTATTTGGAGGATAGCGACGTGTTTACTAGTAAGACAGCATTTTGCATTTATTATATACATTTGTGATGCAGGCCTTTCATCGTGATGACAGTGTGTTTTACTTTATATTTCTTAGCACATCCACCCCAAGGCTTGGAGCAAGATTTCACAGGACTAAACCTTAAAGAAAGTCCCTCACGAGGTAGATTGAAGAGACTAGAAATTATATTGTATTTTCATTATAGCAGGTTGTAGGTAGGACTAAGTGTTATATGCTATAGATTAATTGATTTGATTACCTTTATTTTGGGTCTTTAGTCTCCGTATGGTTGGATAATGTTCAATATAGTATTTTATTCTATAGTATTATAGTATGTATTTTTTTATTTTTTTACAATCATACCAATAAACCACTTTTATTTATTTGAAACGATAATTGTTTTATTATATATCCATCCATCCTAGAAGGAATTAAGTTTATTATATATACTTATATATATAGATTATTATATTATACCTACATGCTATCTGTCGAATGGATATGATTTTTTTTAACGTCTCTTATGCACACCAAGTCTGCATTTATTTATTAATTTAATTAAAAACACAGTAAAATCAGTACAATATAAAATAACGGTTTTCTATATGAATATACATTTATAAAATGTAATTTATTCCTGTGCTGAATTTTCAGCATCATTACCCCAGTCTTTAGTGTCACATGATCCTTTAGAAATCATCCTAAATTTGGGATATAAATTTCTGCAAACTTCAAAAATATTCCAGAACACTGGTGGTTTTTACTTTCTGTAATAAGTGCAGCATTGGTGAGCAGAAGACACGTATATACTGATTTAAAGGGCAGTGTACTGTGTATTGTGTATGCGTACAGTCTTCATTTTTGTTCCAGTTCATGAAGTTTGGAATCCTGATCAGTTATATCTGGGGCTCGGAGATCAAGGACTCTTCCAAGAAACCAGTCCATGTCCAGAATCCCATTATCACATAATGGATACTCATGCGCCCTTTTCTTCGGCTGAGGGGGCGACGGCTGCGTATCAACCAGATGTTGAAGGTGTAGGTCATCAGGGGAGTATTCCTATGCCAAAACTGGGTAGGTGGATCCCAAGATCATCAAATATTCACATCTACTACTGGTGTTTGATTACTCACACAGTTTTATTTCTATTCATATGTTTTCCTCACAGAGACGTTTTTTCGGATTAAGGTTTATTATAAAGGGAAGATGGTAAAGGAACAGTTGGTGGAGAATGACATTGGTTTCAGATTGACGTATCAGGGAAACATGTGTGTATTTTTAGACATGATTCAGCACTAATCTACAAATTAGCACCACTGGTTATGTTTCATTCAGATGAGAACCTAACAGTATCCTGTTAACTCCCACAGGGACGAGTCCAACTTGATGGGCAGGGCTGATCTACCAGTGGTCCGGCTGCCTAGTCCCGAAGCTATTCTGGATCAGATCCAGGCCAAGCATACGAATGAAATTCTGAACAATCTGGGGGGTCTGGAGATCAGGAGATTGGATGGCGTGGTTTGGGGTCACCGCTGGGGATTGAGCAGGATCTACTGGGGTCTCTGCAAACACGAAAACAGCCAAACACCCAGAGAGCTCTCCAAAAACAAACCTGAAACCATCTACTTCTTCAGAGAGTATATATCAGGTGAGATCTACTGTGTGCTTTCTCCCAGCCATTTCAGTGAGTAAATACATTTTTGAGAATCAAATTGTTGCGTGATAGAAGTCTGTTCCCATATATGAACAAAATGGTTCACATGGGTCAGGTAGCATGTTTTTCTCATAAATTAAATTGAAAATATTCAATTGTGTATTTGTTCAGACATTGTTGAACGTTGGTGGTTACAAATATTTAGCAGATTCTTGTATGTTAGTCTGGTCACTTGAAAGGTGTGCTGGATGTCATTCGTTCAGGTTTGATGGAGTTTATGCAGACAAGCCAAGAATCTCCTTCCTGCACTCTTTACTTCTTTCTGGGAGAGAAGTGGCCCGACCCCAAAAAGAAGCCATGGGAGAAGAAACTCATCATGATAGAGGTTAGGCCTGAGCAAATAATAAATTTTTTTAAATATATATTTGTAATATTTATATATTTAATATAAGCCATGATCAAAACACAATCTAGTACACGCTGTCTGTCATCTGATTGAGAGATCACACATTTATAGCAAATATAACGCCTAAAGTATAATTGTAAAAATGTTGCATTAAATAAAATCTTACTAAGACATACTATTAGGAGATATAGAGTGATTAATATGCATTTTATGTTTATACATTTATGCTGTTATAAAAGTCTGTCTGACTCATGTTACCATCTGACCATATAAATATCAACATCTGCACCAAATGTTATATCTTTGCATATAAAATGTATGTTATAAAAGAAAAAAATGTATTATGTTTCATTTTCAACTTTCCCATCTGCTCTCTCTTTATATGCTGTGTTTAGGTTATTCTGACTTCACTGGAGGATTTGAAGACGATGGCTGTTGAAAACGGGGCGTCTTCACTGCAGTCGGTGGAGCTCCAGCTCTCTCTGGAGCAAATGATGGAGCTGTGTTAGAAAGACTTGACTGCACACTTTTACTGGGCTCCTAAACTGAAACCGTTTACTTAGCGTTGACTCCATGGATAATTGTATTTATTAAAGGTGTGTGGACTAATACTGGAGAGCAGGATTTCAGGAATAGTACAAAGGAATTGTCACTGATTCTGAGGATAAAAATACAAAGATGAGTTTACAAGTGCGGTCAGTTTTCAAATAGATGTTGTATTGTGTGCTATGATGAAAGAACGAGGATTGAAACATTTAAAAAGTGCTCAAATCCAAGTCAAATGTGCGTTTCGAGTCTGTTTTACACTACTACGGTTCTCTTGATGATGTCTTTTTACAGTATGCTTTGTAGTCTTGGCCTGAATTTGATTGTGGTTGTATCTTTGGCAGTCATCTGAGCTGTTGTTCCACTGACATGTCGTGTTTCTTCAGCTTTCTTTTCAGCTGATATGAACTAAGAGGTTGGCACTTAGTATTGTGGTCATGTAAAACCTGGAAATTTCAGGGATTTCAATGTGTTTTCCAGGCCTTGTTCTTCAATGTCATGGATATGTCAAGAAAATGTATATTCTGCATTATGCCCTGTTCCAATCATTTAATTGGAAAGATATTGATTTTGAAGAGTAAAATTAGTTTGTAAGCTGTAATGTCAGATTTTTGTGTGAATCATTTGAGCCAGTTCTATAACTATGATTCAGTCACATGTAAGTTTAACATTTGTCTAACAATGTCCTGCCACCTGTTCAGGACAATAGCGAAAAGAAGTGAACATTTAAAGAACACAAAGTCCTTCATAACACATAAATACATTGACTAATTGCATAATTATGATGCAATCTTTATTATTTATATATATATATATATATATATATATATATATATATATATATATATATATATATATATATATATATATATATATATATATATATATATGAAACCTACCTTTCAAAAGTTTGGTAAGATTTTTCAATTTTAATAACAAAATGCCAACCAAAGCTGCTTTTATTTGATAAGAAATACTGTAGAAAATTTGAAATGTTACTAAAATCAATTTGTTTTCTATTTTAGTGTCATTTTAAATATTTTAATATGAATATTTTAAAATATTATTATTGCTGTTATCGAAGCAGATTTTTTCAGTATTATTCTCCAATCTTCAGTGTGACCCGGTCCTTCAGAAATCATTCAATATGCTGATTTGCTGCTTGAGAAATATTTCTGATTATGATCAATGTTGAGAATGTTGAGAATTTCTGTGGAGACTTTAAAAAAGCATTTTAATGTTTTATCTTCTGTAACATCACAAATATCTTTACTGTCACTTTGATGAATTTATTGCATCCATGCTAAATAAAAGAATTTGTTTATTTAAACAAATCATTTTGATCCAAACTTTTGAGGTCGGTCATGTGTTAATTAAAGTGTCTTAAAGGTGCCATCTGTCATGTCTGGCACAAAAAATAAAGTCATACTCCACATTCCATACCAGATGGGGGCAGTATGCCTCAATAAAGTGAATTGGTCTACTCTAGAGTAACAAACGAGAAATGGCATAGTCTCTATGCTCCGCCCCTACCTTCACAACAACACTACAGCCATAGCCGAAGCCTAAGAGGACGTTTTGCCTCCAGAGGAACGTTGGGTGATGTCAAGTGATATTGAAACATGACATCTTCAAGCTACTCCCCTTCACCTTTACCACTGAATATGTTCATATTCGTTTTGTTAATATTACATTATTATGAGTTGTATATACACATTATTTGAATTAAATTAATTTGACAGACAGCATTCTGTCAACATCATTGGTAAACATCAGACATCTGATCAAAGCTAGCGCCAACCAACGTAACCAGAGCTGCCAACTCTCAAGCATTCACTGTGAGACACACACAATTGACTCTTTTCACACGCTTTCACGCCACACATCAATTTTCTCACGCACAGAAAAACCACGAAGCAAAGAGGACACGGAGACCAACAGACTAGACAGAGCAGGTTAGTTATGAAATAAAACAACGGGTAAGTTATAGATAGCTAATTATCAAACGCAGCTACGATAAGCCATCGCTAACATTAGCACGTTTATCGAACAGCCTTCGATACATTTCTATGTTATAACTTCCCGAAAACAAATACACAAACATATAAAACAAACTTCTAGCGAAATACTAACAGCATCTAACGTTAGCTTACCAATCCAAAAGAAATGTTGCAAGTTCCGAATGGAACCTCATTTCTTTCAGGTCAATCAGTTTTCTCCAGCGATTGAAAGCAGTGCTGATGTTTACTCTGGTCCTTTTCTTATCGGATTTGATTTGTGTTTCCGAGCACGGTTGTTTCCCTGTAGCGGGTGACGCTCTCTTTCCTGAACTGAAATGAAGTAGTGTGCTGTACTTTCCACACGATTGAAATCAGGTTCAAGTACACGCCCACAAGCCGTGCGAGTTATTCGTGTATTGCAGGTTGGCTGGTGGTTATGTTGCCCGCATACCGCCTCCCATGGCCGAAACTGGTATTACGACACTTGTCGGGCCGGGGCTAGTAATGCTAATGCTAATTAAGGTTGATATCTCTGCAGCACTATAACTTGACATTTTTTTAATGACATCATTGCCCTTATTTCTTCTCATTCTTTTGATGCGTGTAGGTCATGTTATGGATATTTTTACCTCAATTTTTGCATATGGCACTTTTAATTGATTCGATATATTCAGGTATGTCTAGATGAGGTTATGCCATAAACTGTTAAAACTAGATATACATTCTCCAGATAATCATGTTCTTCCTCTGATTTCCTCCACTGAAAGGTCCCTGAGCTCTGACAGCGGCACCAGCTGACCTTCTTCGTTCAATTCCATTGGCTGAATCATATTATCCCCATTTAGGAAAAGATATGAGTATTAAAGTATTAAAGATACTATTTAAGAGTATTAAAGTATTAAAGAGTATTAAAGCAGTATGTGTGTATGGGGTTTTCAGTGGTTTTAGTTCCTCACTTTGAAAGTTTGTTAAAAAGACTGATGAGCCGGTGAGGCTCCTCCTCTTTCTCCTCCTCTGTCATTCCCTCCATCGGCTCGGGCTGCTCCTCCTCCACCTGTCCCGTCACTGGATTCACTCGGTTTTTGATTTACCAGTACTCCTCGCTGTCCAAGTCTGAATCACTAGAGTACTGTGTGTCTGATGATTTGACCTTTGACCTCCTAGCAAGCCTCTAGTGGCCAGGAGCCCAGCAGCATTTCCATATCCAGTGTACTTCTGTAGTAGATGGGGAGGCCCTCTCTCTCTCACTAACAGACACACATGCGCATGATGCACAAAACTCCGTATTTGAACAGTCAATAGCAATACATACATTTTGGAAAATAGAAATAGATACTTGTTTCAGCTGTGCTCTGAGTCAACCAGAGTGTGTAAACCTGAGCACAAAGAGCAGATGCAGACTAATACAGTGTGTTTTATAGATTAATGAATGATTTATTCTCAACATATCAAGGTAAAAGATGATTCTTGATGATAACGTATTATTTTCTTTCACTCTCTCTTTACCTGCTCCAGTTTTCTCTCCATGTACATGAGCAGGTTGTGCACACAGAGTCAATGTTGGCTCCATTCATCTGGTGTGAGTCTGGAGCCAGAGGCGCAGATACCAGAACGTCTAGACAGCTCAACGGGAGAGCAGACAGCATATTCACTGCATGCCTGAGAGCACCAGACAGAGAGAGAGATCAGGACAAGCATGTGGCGAAATCATGATTCTTTCATATGTCTGGAGATGATCGAGAAAAGCAGACACAGACAAACATGGCTTCCAGAAGAAGTGACACTGGCACAGTTGAGGCACACCGGCTAAAGAGGCCTACATGTGGTCAGTTTAGAGAAATGAGAGAGAGATACTTTGAAAAAGTCACATCTAATTCCTCTTTTTTTTATTCCACAAACATATGTTACTGAGGGAAGACTGTCAGTCAAATTAATATGTGCACTACACATTTGATCGAATTTTCATATTCACGAGTCAGTCTATGCCTGCACAACAGTTTAGTCTTAATGTGTTTATTAATTTAATTTAATTTAATTTAATTTAATTTAATTTAATTTAATTTAATTTGCTATTATTATTCTAATATAATTTTTTTGTCTTATTTTCATCTTATTTTTTTCTGTTATCTTTAAATTCTTGTTTTGTGTGTGTGTTTGTCTTAGTTGAGTCAATTATTGTCTTTGTCAGGCAAATTAAACTCACGAGCAAAATTGTATGTATTGCAATTATTATACTATTATTATTTTTGGAGTTATTTTTGTACTTTTATCTTTCACTCTATCTCTCTCTCTCTCTCTCTCTCTGTGTGTGTGTGTGTGTGTGTGTCTTGATCTTGTCAATTATGCCAATAAAGTACTTGTATCTGTCGGCCAAATTATTAAGTGCACTATAATGTGATCTGATTATTAATGCACTGTGTACTACTAACTCTGTGTACTGTGTACTAAAGACATAATTTACATTTTATGTTAGAATTATTATTCTATTAATATTATTTTGAATAATATGAGCATTATATTAACAATTATTTTAATATTATTTTATAAAAAAATTGCTATTCTATTATCTTAATAAATTTGTGTGTGGTTCTTTCTGTGTGTTTTTGTCTTGAACTTGTCGATCATGCCAGTAAAGGTTTTTGATCATTTTAATTATATTTGACTTCCACTTTTGTGTGGAACGTGTCAAAAATACCAACATTTTCAGTTAGTGGAAAATGATTTCTACAGATGCTGCTGACTGGGCTTTCGTTACGTATGTTATTATTTATGTTAGAACAATCAACAATATTTATCAACCCTAACCCCTGTAACTAATCTGCAGCTTCCTGCTCCTCCTCACACTCGGACAGTGACACAAAACTGCAGCCAGGTGGCGATAGAGAGACGCATTTGAAAAAGCTGCCTTTTTGTTTCGTGTGGACAGTGAGTCCATTAGTACATTTATTTGTGAGGTGACAACCTCAGCATCTGTACTGAATTAATGTTTTGTCATGTGACAACACTTTAGCACATTACTAATTTGTTGTCAACATTTGTTGCTTATTGTATACTGTTTCACACCCTATTCTTTAAAAATTGTAGGCAGTGTATACTGTGTACTGAGCAGTGAGCAGTAGACAAGTGTGCCATTTCAAACACAGCCTGTATATTTTCTGAAACGATGACGCCATCAGCCTACGCCACGTAACAGCAACAAAAACATGAACAAACACAGAACGATTGTCTTTTTATTACATAATATTAACACAGATTAATAAATGTATTTTTCCATGTTAGTTAGTATACCGCATGCAAGGTTTATGCGGTCTTCTTCACCATTTTTAGTGTATCTCTGTGGCAGAATTACAGAGCCACATACTGGTCTGGCATGTATACTACATCATTTTGTGTCAGTTTTGAGGATTCCTGTGGACACAGATATTTCTTGAGACAAGGAAAAAAATAAGATGGGATAGGTAAAGCTCTGGCTTCATGTGGACGTAGCCTTATACAAGGCTACATCCACACTCATATACTCTTCCTTCCACTGCACTGATAAACTCTTCTCCAGCACTGCGGTCAACAGCTTAAGAAGAGGTCAATGCATATACACTAAAAAAGTTTGGGGTTGGGGTATTTTAATGTTTTTGAAAAAAAAAAAGTATCTTCTGCCCGCCTGCATTTATTTTATACAAAATACAGTACAATTTTGAAATATTATTACAACGTAAAATATCTGTTTTCTTTGTGAATGTATTGTAATATGTCATTTAATGCTCTGATCAAATTTGATTTTTCAGAATTAAGTGAAGTGACATTCAGCCAAGTATGGTGACCCATACTCAGAATTTGTGCTCTGCATTTAACCCATCCGAAATGCACACACACAGAGCAGTGAACACACACACACTGTGAGCACACACCCGGAGCAGTGGGCAGCCATTTATGCTGCGGCGCCCGGGGAGCAGTTGGGGGTTCGATGCCTTGCTCAAGAGCACCTAAGTCGTGGTATTGAAGGTGGAGAGAGAACTGTACATGCACTCCCCCCACCCACAATTCCGTCCGGCCCGAGACTAGAACCCACAACCCTTCGATTGGGAGTCCAACCCTCTAACCATTAGGCCACGACTTCCCCTTAAATCACTACATGATCCTTCAGAAATCATTCTAATATGATGATTTGCTGCTGAAGAGATGTTTCTGATTATTATCAATGCTAAAAACATCTGTGCTGCTCAATATTTTAGTGGAAACTTCCATACATTTGCTTTATCAGGGTAGTTTCAAGGAGAAGACGTGCTGAAACTCTTTATTTAGCTTTTCTGTCAGACCCCAGAGGAGACTGAAAAACAGCAAACAGTTGGAAAGAAGAGAAAACAGCATGTGGCATGCAAATATTGCAAATCTATTTCGTTTCAGTGAATATAGTGTCCTTCAAAACACTTCAGTAACACATACAATGTATGAATTTTATTGCATTCATATGCCTTTCAAAACTAACTTTACTTTCTGCAATGACTTGTAGCTGAATGGTCAAGCTTTTGCTGGTTAGCATGAAGATGTATATGGAATCTAGTCATAATTTCTTTTATAAATATGTGAATTAAATATTAGCTTCACCTCCAGATCTACTCTGAGAGTCACTTCATCAACATTTGACCATTTCATCTGATAAAGCTTTGGTCATAAATCTTGAAGAAATTATGACAAATATATTACTGCTGTATACTAAAATGTACTTCTCAGTGTACTACTACTATTGTTATTATTTTAAAGGAATATAAAGGGTAGACATCTGTTCTTCCAAGTTTTGGCACCTTTATTTGCCAAAAAAAGAAAAAAACTGTTCAAATTGTATTTGATTACATTCTAAAAGACTAATTAAGATGGTAAGGTTTTACGCATTCATTTGATTACCAAAATGTTTTTATTAAATCCTAAAAAACTAAATATAAAAACAGATGAGTTCAGAATTTCATAGGGCATTATTACTGTAATAATAATAATAATAATAATAATAATTGCTAACATTCAATTTGTTTGTGATTTTACATTGTTTCAATCTTCTAATTGAATTGAAATCAGTTAATTTTTGATTATTTAAATCTAACTAAACCATTAAAACATAATCCCCCAAAATTCAAATAGAATACACAGAATAAATTAACTAAATACAAATTTTTTTCATAAATTATCCCCCTGCTGGTAGACGTCGTAACTACACATTTTGACAACAACAACAACAAAAAAAAACTCTTTCTCCACACAGACAATTCAAAAGAGCTTTGCATAGTGAGGAAATCACAAGTTTAATTTGCATTTTTCAAAGAACTCATGAGGAAGGACATTAGCATTTGAAACTGTAAGTTGAAAAGGCTTGTACCTGAGTTAGCTGGCTCTCTTGTGCCCAAGCACTATTGTACACATTTTCATGAATGCCTTCCTGTTGACTTCATCATTAACCTTTTCTTCTTTTTCCTCCTCTTCTTCACCTCCTCTCGGGCGTGAAAGCTTTGAAGACACTGTTCCTCCTGCGAGAGGGTCCAAGGCTCATGTTTGAAAATGTGCTGGCCTTGTGCTCGCCACACCAATCGTTCTGACTCCAGACCACAGGGCCATTCACATCGACGCTTACGGCCTCAGAACCATCATCTTCCTCGCCACTGTGATCATCCTCATCCGCTCGACCCAATTTGCTCTCAGAAATAGCCTGGATGATATCATTATAGGGGGGTGATTCTCCAACTATGATACTTTTTGGACCTGGACATTTTCAGAAAATGAAACATTTTTTATTAAAATATTACTGGCATAATTTGTTTCCCCAGTATGCCTAGATACCTGCCCTGAAGTTGGCTGTGCTGATCTTTATGGAAAAATATGTTTTTTTTATTTTTTATTTCAAGACATCGCAAAATAAATTGTAATTTCCATTTAAATATTTGTAGTTATAAATATATTGGGTTACACATTAGACTTGCATCTTTCCAAATTGTAAATAGATTTATTTCTCTGAAATGCAACTTTTAAGATTTTACAAAGTTAACACCAAAAAAAAAAAAAAAAAAAAAAAAAAAACGGTGAACACTAAGCCACCGAACCCTTTCATTCATATTTCTGACATTTTCAAATCTGATATTTTTTAACTCATACACATATACTTTACCCTTAACTGCTAAATAATCGACACTACCATCATTACCTTAACTTTTATTTATTTTATTTTATGTTTTACCAAAAATATTTGTGGTTGTGGAAATGACAAGGGAAAGGCAGGTTATGGTGAAAATAACATTTCAGATATAAAACCTGTAGTAGAATTATAAATGATGGAAATGCAAAAGTGAGTCATGACCTTAATGTGTAGGACAAAATAGAATATCAAATTCAAGTTTGAAGTTTATTCTTATTTTTATTTCAAACAGGGATAGTGAATTGATGAACAACTGGCCTAAGAGTAGTAGTAATAAAAAGATAACTATTATTATTTTTTTTGTCGCTGTAACAATGTTCTTTCGTGGGAAGAAGGAGGCGGGAGCTGGCGGACAATCAAATTACTTTAATAATAAAATAAAGACAAAACAGCGCGGCAGTCATCCGTGAGGGGCTGCCGCGCTGTTTTGTCTTTATTTTATTATTAATTAAATCAAAAACCAAACACAACTAAAATCCAGGCCTGGTCCTCTATCGTCCTTCACTGTCCTCGCTCCTATTTTATATCCTTCCTATCTCCTCCGTGGGACTCGAGACTGGTAAGTGTCGCAGGTGTCGCTTATTTCCAATCACTCCACTGGCCTCGCTCCATTCCCACGACTCTCGGCCCAGCCCCACTCACAATGTCAGTATAGGCAAACTACTTTGGAGACAAACTACTTCTCCATGGAGACAGATGTGGAAAAGACGGTTGTGGAAATGACATTTTCCACCTTTTCCTCTAATATCTCATGTTTGACTAGCCTGTTAGCATTAGTTTTAGAGTTAGCATTAAATAATCTCAAATATCACCTGATGAAATTGTAAAAATCCAGAAATGTTTCCGTCTGAATTAATTATGAGCGGTTCAGAAATTACATACAATAAACATACTTGCAGTATTTCTCATATTTACCTTGATATATCTCCAATTTATTAACCTCTGCTGGGACCATTCTTTTCCTCTGGAGTGTCAGTTACTATGGTTACTGAGTATACATATCTAGAGCACTGAGCCTGGGATTGCATTTAATGCAGAGGTGTGGAAACGACAGTGAACCCAAGGGACAAGTGTTTTCCACGTGTTTAAAATATGTAAAATTAAAAAGAAATATATAAAAAAAAACATTAGATTTGAATGAACCGGGTTATAATGTATACTTTCTGTTTGAATTTAAAATTATATCAGTGTTAGATTTTAAGTGAGATAAGGTTGAAGACTCAAAGTCTGGCCTAGGGACAGAGGAAAAATAGTAAAAAAACGCTTATGAAATGCCTCCTATTTTATATAAAACAACAGAATTGAACAATGATTTTTTTATACATATAAAGGTTCCCCTACACATGTAGTAAGTGTTATAAAAGTGGAAATAATAATAATAATACATTTTATTTGTAATGCGCTTTTCTTAAACCCAGAGCGCTAGCCAACAACAAATGTTTTTTAGTTTTTATATCTGTCAAGGACAGAAAAAGTACCATAGTTGGAGAATCACCCAGGGGTCAGCATCAACGTCTCTATCTTCTTGGGAATGGGTGCGTGGCTGATGCTGCCCAGTTGTGATAGAGCTAGAAGCGCTCTGTCAGTGATAAGAGGACCCAAAACCTTTTTGTCCCTCAAGAGAATCCGTAAGGATCTCAGCCATGCTTTAGCATACGCCCTTGTGGTTCAGTCTGGAGGAACCTGATCAAAACTGCAGCCAGAGCCCGAGGGAGTGAAACTAGTTAAACAAGGGCAGAAACTGGTTTTAAAATTAGGCTTAGGTGTTTGTTTATAAGAGCCAAGGTTATCTGTCTCAAAATGACTTCTGGGCTTCAGGATTCACCATAGTCTGAATCTGAGTCTGACACATAGTCCTGCACTTTATTCTTTCAGAACTGCAGAGAAAGAAAAAAAAAAACAACAACAAAAAAAAAAAACTGTGCAAAGTATTATGGCAACAAATCACAAGTTATGGTTGTCGCTAGCAATGCAGAAATTGTAGGAACTTATTGTCACAGTGTCTGGTCTGTGTATCCCTGGGTGTCCACTAGTGGTCTCACTTCCCCATATAGTCACCCCACTGCAGGTACTGCATTTCCCACAAGCCTTTGTATGGATTCATCACTGTTAATTGCTCCCACTTTCATTGTTTTCACCTGTCCATATATACCCTGTTTGTTTCTATCATTATCATGGAGTCCCTGCTTTATGTCACCCTGCTTTTTCGTGTTCCCTGGTGTTTGTCGCGTTTCATGTTTTTGGACTGCTTTTCTGGATATTAACCTTTTGCCTGACCGGATAATGATTTTTTGATTCCCCTAAATAAACTGCATTTGTATCTACCAGTTTTATGTGCGATTCGCGACAGAAGGACTCCATCCAACCTAGATTCATCAGTGTGGGAATTCAAATCCGTCCCCCCAGAAACCATGAACGAGCGGAGGAAGAGACTCCAGAGCTTTACCACCCTTTGTCAAGGGGGGTGTGAGGTGGGTGGTCTGGCTCAGGTGTTATGGGCCATGGCGGTAGGGCTGGAAAATAACAATAAAGGATTTACTAAATCACTGCCTGGACGACCCTTTTCCATGGTGGGAGATGAAGGGGCTGGAGGTCCTGGACTTTTGTGGTTTCACCAAGTACCTACACTATCATGGTTTATGGGATACACCATCTACACTTGTGTCTCCAGACAAGATGGCTGAATCTACGCCTGTGTCTCCTAACAAGATGGCCACCAGCCCAGCTCCACTGCACAAGATGGCCGCCAGCACAGTGCCACTGCACAAGATGGCCACCAGCCCAGCTCCACTGCACAAGATGGCCACCAGCCCAGCACAAATGCAAGGTGGCCGCCAGTACAGTGCCACTGCACAAGGTGGCCGCCAGCCAAGCGCCACTACACAAGGGGGCCGCCAGCCCAAAACCACTGCACAAGGTGGCCACCAGCACAGTGCCACTGCACAAGATGGCCACCAGCCCAGCTCCACTGCACAAGATGGCCACCAGCCCAGCACAAATGCACAAGATGGCCACCAGCCCAGCGCCACTGCACAAGGTGGCCGCCAGCCAAGCGCCACTACACAAGGGGGCCGCCAGCCCAAAACCACTGCACAAGATGGAAGCCACAGTTGACTTTCCAGAGTTTCCAGTTGACTTTTTCCAGGTCCCAGTGGATGCTCCAGAGTCGAGTCAGGTCCCTGCTGATCAGGTCTCCGTTGACTTTCCAGAGTCGAGTCAGGTCCCCGCTGATCAGGTCCCCGTTGACTTTCCAGAGTCGAGTCAGGTCCCCGCTGATCAGGTCCCCGTTGACTTTCCAGAGTCGAGTCAGGTCCCCGCTGATCAGGTCCCCGTTGACAAAGAACTCCTCATCTGTACCGACTCCATCTATGCCTGTCTAAGCTTCACATGCCATCTAGCTGGATGGAAAAAGTATGGATTCAAGACAGCTAACAACAAGCCTGTCAAACATCAGGAACTCTTCCAAGCATGTGATAATATTGTCACCAAACATGACATGATCGTTTATTGGAAAAAGGTCAGAGGTCACTCAGTTAACCAGGACAAGACAAAGATCTCAATGACCAAACTGATCCCCTCACCAAAGCAGGTCCATTACACAGAGAGTCCTGGACATTTCCTGCCCTCCCACCCACTCCATCAGTTGCAGCCATAGCCCGCTGCCACCACGCAACTCCTTAATTCGCCGCTGATGATTTCCTCACCCTCCAAGCATTGGATCCAGTGCTACAAACCATTGCCACTCACATTTCGGCCCACTAACTCATCGCATTTCATTTCATTTCATTTCATTTCATTTTTCAGCAAACTCAGTGATCCTCTGAGAAAACTAATCCCGTCCGAATGCGAATGTCTGTGATTGCCGGTGATATTTTATTTCACAACGCGTTTCCCTGTGTGTTTTGGCCAACGTGAATTACCGTAGATGCTCTTACTGCGCGGATGTTTGATATATTTGCTTAGCGGCAAATAAATAATAATAAAAAAATAATACAAATAATAAAATCAAGAGCAAGATGGCGTAAACTGTTAATACCGGCTATTGTAATATCAGCATCAGGTAAGATTACTCACGTTCATTTATGTACTCCGTTACATAATGTTTAATTACATTTAAAAAAAAAAAAAAAAGGAAAACAAGTTTAACTAAAGGAACCACACATTAACATGGTTTTGCTATACTAGCCATTTAGTATTTATTGTGTAATAATACTAAGGCAATCATTCTGAATGAATGCAATGCACGCATACAGAGCGCGTGATCTCTGTGACGCCCAGATGCACAAATCAGACCCTCCCACCTCTGTAATAAACACGGAGATACTAGTCCAGTCCGAATTGGTACATGAAAATCACAGACGTCAGGCGGTAAGAATCGAAACTCAAACGTAGTTTAGAAAACTAGTCCCGTCCGAATAGTGCTTAAGTGTGTGTTTTGTGTTTTAACAAACAGTAACAGAGCTAACAGACCAGGAGGAGAGAAATATATCCCGTATATATATATCATGTAGAGTTTTTATCCAAACCATCATTTTAAATCTCAATGTAAAATCAGCATCACAGCATAGCTCTAAATCAGCTAACAATTCACATTGTTTTTTTGTTGATGAAATTTTAACAGTGTCTCAACATTTGCAGTGTCTCAAAGTGCAAAGTAAGTGTCTTAGTTACTTGCTAATCATGTTAATGACATGCTATAAACATGCTAGTTACTTGTTAATAATGTCAGCAACATGTTAGTGACATGCTTGTCATGCTGGAAACATGTTAGTAACATTCTAGTAACTTGCTAATCATGCTTATGACATGCTAGTCACTTGTTAGTCATGCTAACAACATACTTTGATAATCATGCTAGCAACATGCTAATCACTTTGTTAATCATGCTAGTGACATACTAGTCACTTGCTAATCATGCTAGCAACATGCTAGTTACTTGATAATCCTGCTAGCAACATGCTAGTAACTTGTTAATCATGTTAACAACATGATAATGACATGCTACACAATTGCTAATCATGCTAGCAACATGCTAATAACTTTGCTAATGAGACTGAAGGTCTGGAATTCATGGCAGCTTTCATTGGCCAAGGCCCACCATGAGGTCATTTGACCAACATGTCGTACAACAAATCACGGTTTGTTTTGTTCATCATCACGTTTCAAGATGTGGAAATGTCGCCATAAAAACAGACAGGTATGTAAAACTCCCTGACAAATTATTAAGGCCCCTATTATGCTATTTTTAAGGTTGCTTATATTGTTTTATGAGTCTCCTAAAACAGGTTTACCGTCAAAATAGAAGTCAGATGTGCAGTCAAAATAAAAGTCCCACCTCAAACACATCGTCCAAGCAGAAAAACTTAACAGCCGATGACGATATTTGAAAAATGCCAAATATCGCCTTGCCGAAATATCAGTCGACCACTGGTGTTGACCATACATCCTGTAATTAGAGAGGTGTATGAGATTATTTAACAAACATATTTTTCACAGGATGACCCAGACAAGCATGGAGCAGCTGATTTGTGAAGCATAACCCTATTGTCCTGACACCAAATCAAATTCTGCAACTTACTGGTCTGCTTAAGGTTGCTGGTCAAATGACTGAATTTCTAGTGCTAGTACACAGAGCAGCAGTTGGTGACACAAGCTCTGATGATCTAGAGGCGAGGTCTGAACTTCATTCAGCATCTGTTGAATCCAGTCACCGGGTCACAGTGACCTTCAGGAACATGTCTACAAAAGAAGTATAGGTGAAATGAGGGACTCCTCTTGCCCATGTTTTTCCAGTATCCTTAGTGCCTCAACTTTCCGCCAAACAGCCACCAGAACAAAATACTTTTGACTGCTGCATCTTTTGATTTTGGAGATTCTCAAGTGCCAAAGGAAGCAAAACAAAGATTGCGTGAGAAAATGATGCAGAGAAAAGGGTTTTCTCTACATGAGTGGGATGTTGGATGTTCCAAAAAGCACCACTCATAAGATAAGGTTGAATGACTCACGCCCTTTTAGAGAAAGATCTTGTCGTCTTGCCCCCGCTGATTTCAAAGATGTGTGACTGCACTTACAAGAACCGCAGAGCAATGGTATTATATGAGAGTACTGAAGCTCCTATGCAACGTCCATTGTTGTAGTGCACAAAAAGTCTGGGAAGATTAGAATGTGTGTGGACCATCTGACTCTCAACCAATGGACTGTATCAGACCAGTATTCGGTTGTTAAGTGATGACGTAAGAAGTGCTGTTTCCGGGTCCAAGCCTCAACTCGCTTCACTTGTGAATATGACCTCAGCAGCCGTTTATGAGCACTGTTTATTCATATTAATAATTTAAGCTAAACGCTTTCAAACTTACGGTATACACTACAGTCTCCGTGCTCACAGCGTCCCAAACACAAATAATTTTTAGATATTTTTTTTATATTTATATTTTCATTGTCTGGCTATATGGGACTTCGGTATGGAGTTAAAGGTTAAGATTGTTATTATTTTTTAACTGACTAAAACATATATAAAACTCTTGGGTTAAACCACGTTCAAATAACACAACCAACATTCAGGGATACTATTCTTCT
The DNA here is from genome assembly GCF_003368295.1 of Carassius auratus. Taxonomy (NCBI): domain Eukaryota; kingdom Metazoa; phylum Chordata; class Actinopteri; order Cypriniformes; family Cyprinidae; genus Carassius; species Carassius auratus. Next base: position 16,529,318 of record NC_039254.1, read on the forward strand.
TCTGGATTTATTACTTTAAGGAACACAACTCACAATTACAAGTTACAAATGGGGAAATAACGATATTACATACATAACATTTCCTCCCCTCTTAATCAACAAACAAAAGAAAAACAATGCATTTTCAACTACTCAAAAATTATGCCTTTTTTTTTTTCTTTTTTTAACTAGAGGTAGAGGGTAGACTGCCTCTTGCCTCGAGCCAGTTCGGGGATTATTCTGCCCCTTGTCAGAACAGGCTCACTAACATAACTAATTACATTTCAGTTCAACAGGAGTTTCTCATGGCTTTATAATGTCAGACGATTGGGCAGTTTAATCACTCTGGCTGGATAACGTCTGACCTGCAATGATGGAATGTTGAGTTTGCCATGATTTATCTGAGACTCTGATGCGTCACTGTTAACATCCTGTTCCCTGGTTGGTGGTGCTGAAGAAGTGTCATTTACAGAGGTCTGTAAAGGAACCGGTACATCACTGATGTCAGGTGGTTGTGTCACCTGAGTTTCAGCTGCTTGATTCGGAATGGACAAGAGTTGATCAGCATGGCGTCGCCATTCCGCAGAAGTTCCTACATCCACATTATAAGACACTGGACCACTTTGAGCCGTCACCACACCTGATGTCCGTCTTTCTCTCCCTCTGTAATCACGAGCCAGAACTGCATCGCCGACTCCAAACTGTCTTGGTTTTGAACGACCAGCACGGCGGAGGACCTGGGAGGTCTGTGAGAGTCGCACGGCAGCTGTCACACTGGGTTTCAAGGCATCCAGCCGAGTGCGCAGTTGTCGTCCCAAAAACAACCTAGAAGGGGCCTCTCTAGTCGTTGGATGTGGTGTGTTGCGATACGTCAGCAAGAATGTTTCCAACCGTCTCTGAACAGTGGAAGAGCCCTTAGATGCCTTCAATGCTTGTTTTAGCGACTGAACAAACCTTTCAGCCTGCCCATTGGTTGCAGGATGATATGGGGCTGAACGGATATGCTTCACATGGTTGGCCTTCAGGAAAGTTACAAACTCCTGAGAGACAAATTGTGGTCCATTATCACTCACCAGGACTTCAGGCAGTCCATAATGACTGAAAAGGTTCCGCAAAACTTCAATTGTCCTCCCTGCTGTTGTTGATGTCATCAACTGCACCTCAGGCCACTTCGAATGTGCATCAACTACGACTAGGTACATGTGACCCTCACATGGGCCAGCGAAATCTACATGAATACGTTCCCATGGTCTGCTTGGCCACTCCCATGGGTGGAGGGGTGCTTGGGGTGGCATTTTCTGTATTTGTTGACATGACTGACACATTTTCACGCACAGTTCAATGTCAGCATCAATACCAGGCCACCACACATAACTGCGAGCAATGGCTTTCATTCTGACTATTCCTGGATGGCCAGTGTGCAGTTCCTCCAGTACTCTTTTCTGCAGCTTAAGGGGAACCACAACTCTCATGCCCCGCATTAAGCACCCGTGTTGGACGGACAGCTCAGCGCGTTTGGAGATGAAAGGTGAGAGTTCATTATTACCAGTCAGGTTGACAGCTTGGGTCCCTTTTATGACCATTTCAACGACTGTAGACAAGGTTGAGTCACTCATAGTCTCACGTCGGATATCCGTGGCACTGACAGGGAGTTTCTCCATCTGTTCGAGGTAAAATAGCTCTACTGCATCCATTTTCTCACTGTGTTCTACTTGTAACGGCAGACGGGAAAGACCATCAGCATTTGCATGATGCTCAGCTCTTTTGTACTCTATTGTATAATTGTGCGCAGACAAAAGTAATGCCCACCTTTGCATCCGTGCTGCTGCCATAGACGGAATTCCTTTTTGTGGCCCAAAGATCGTAGTAAGGGGGCGGTGATCCGTGAAAAGCGTGAATTTCCGTCCGTAAAGATATTGATGGAATTTTCTGACCCCAAACACTATGGCCAGAGCCTCGCGCTCAATCTGTGCATAATTCTGTTCTGCCTTGCTAAGTGTGCGTGATGCGAAAGCTATTGGCTTTTCTTCACCGCTGGGTAGCATGTGGGAAATGACGGCACCAATGCCATAAGGTGATGCATCACATGCAAGCCGAATTGCATTCTGAGGGTCATAGTGTGTCAAAACATTTTGTGACACCAATTGTTCTTTTGCCTTTTTAAATGATGTTTGATGGAATTGGTGCATAGACAATTGCATGTACTTTTTTAGGTGACTTGTGCAAACCTTCTGCATCAATTATGTGACCCAAGTATTCCAGTGAGTCCTTGAAAAAGTCACATTTCCCTTTTTCAGCACGTAACCCAAACTGCTCCAGTCGCCCAAGGACTGCATCCAGGTTTTCCAGGTGTTCAGCTTCAGTCTGCCCGGTAACCAGAATGTCATCCAGGTAACAATGGACATTAGGCAGACCCTGTAATATTTGGTCCATAGCTCTCTGGAAAATAGCTGGCGCCGAAGCGATCCCAAATGGAAGGCGATTGTACTGGAATAGTCCTTTTTGTGTAGAAATTGTAAGGAACTTCCTGGAATCCTCTTCGACCCTCATTTGAAGGTAAGCATGTGACAAGTCCAATTTGCTGAAACACTGTCCCCCTGCTAATGAAGCAAACAGGTCCTCAATGCGCGGTAATGGATAGTGTTCAATGTGTAAGACAGGGTTTATCGTCACCTTAAAATCACCACAGATGCGCACGTCTCCATTTTTCTTTACAACAGGAACTATTGGAGTAGCCCATTCACTATGCTCTACTGGTGACAATACTCCAATTTCAGTGAGACGTTTCAGCTCCGCTTCGACTTTTGGACGAAGAGCATACGGAACGACTCTGGGCTGGCAAAACTTGGGTTTGTTTTCAGGTTTCAATGTTATTTTAGCGGTGATGTTCTTCATTTCTCCCAAATGTGTAGAGAAAATAGCAGCATGTTTCTGCAACACAGATTCGAGCGTCTTCAATCTGACTGCTTTAATTTCTTTCCAGTTCATTTTGATCTGACGCAACCACTCTCTGCCATAGAGTGGTGGATAGTCTCCTTGCACGATATACAATGGAAGAAAAGCTGTTTGCTTGCCCAATTTCACATGCACATCAATTACACCTTCAGGACGCAATGCTTGCCCAGTGTATGTTCGAAGAACAATGTCCGTTGAGCATAGGGGCAGGTGTTTCAATATTCGATCATAAGTCTCTGTTGAGATCAATGACACTGCTGCGCCCGTGTCCAGTTCCATTTCCAGTGGTGTACCTTCAATTTCTGGTTTCACGGTGATACTAGACTTTTCTCCTGGCTGCGACAGTTTATACAGAGCTAAATCTGAGTCTGTGTCATCCTCATTAGACACTGCATCAGCATCAAGGCGGTGTACATTTCCCTTTTTTATGTAGCCTTTCTGCTTAAATGCTTTCGTTGGCCTTGCAGCTTTTGCTGTTTTTCCACTCATTGTTTTTCTGTCATCATAAACGTTACTTTTCCTGCAAACGCGACTGATATGGCCTTTTTTTCCACAAACATTACAGTTTTTGTCTTTAAACCAACAATCATCATCATTATGGTTATTTTTTCCGCATCGTTTGCATTTGTTCCCAGTCTTACTCTTTGATAAAGACAGTGCATTTACCGTCAGTGATCCGCTGAGTTGGTGTGCTTCACGTGACGCTGTTTCCATGGAGACCGCCAACTCTACCGCTCTCTGAAACGTCAGCGTAGACTCAGTCAACAAGCGTTTTTGAGTAGCCTCACTCTTTAGGCCACACACAAATCTATCGCGAAGTGCATCATCCAAATGTCCCCCAAATTCACAGTGTTCTGACAACCCTCTAAGCACTGCAACATACTGTGTCACCGACTCGCTCTCCTCCTGATTCCGCCGATGGAAACGAAAACGCTCCGCGATGACCAGGGGCTTCGGCGAGAAGTGCTGCTGTAGCGTGTCTGTAATGTGCTTGAAGCTTTTCTCTCCCGGTTTTTCTGGCGCGATAAGACTTCGGAGAAGTCCATATGTTTTTCCTCCGATCACACTGAGTAGCACAGGCACTTTCTTTTCGGCCTCAATACTATTTGCTTCTATGAAGTGTTCAAATCGTTCGATGTATGTGGTCCACGGTTCGACGCTTTCATTAAAAGCTTCCATGTGGCCAATGGCAGCAGCCATCCTAGCTAATCTGAACACTAAAGCTACGCAGAGAAAAGAAAATGTATGGTAACGTAACGCCTAACTACGATTCACTGTAAGTTAGTAGCTTCGTGGTCATTTAAATCCACCTCGTCGCCAAATATGTTATGTTTTAACTGACTAAAACATATATAAAACTCTTGGGTTAAACCACGTTCAAATAACACAACCAACATTCAGGGATACTATTCTTCTTCTGGATTTATTACTTTAAGGAACACAACTCACAATTACAAGTGGCAGTGCCTCCCGCAGGCACAATGGGGAAATAACGATATTACATACATAACAAAGATCATAACCTTTTCGCTAGTATTATATCAGATTGTGAGTTTATATTAGCACCTTTTGTTGTTTCCTGGTGGTAACTGATCGAGTGTTTGGACACGGAAGCGCTGCTACATGACGTCAGACTTAACAAGCGAATACTGTGGAGGAGGAGACAGTGTTCATCTGACTGGTGGGGTTCTATGAATTTGAGAGAATGCCTCAAGGCATCTGCGGAGCACCGGCCACTTTCCAAAGAGTAATGGAACGCACTGTCGGGATATGAACTTTTTGGAACTGCTAGTGTACTTGGATGATTTAATCATTTTTGGATGAACAATCTATGAGGACGAAAAGTGCCTTTTAATAATAATAATAACAATAATTCATTACATTTATATAGCACTTTTCTTTATATATTGCCTTACATAGTCAGGGGGTCTCTCCTCATCCACCACCAGTATGCAGCATCCACCTGGATAATGCTACGGCAGCCATAGTGCACCAAAACACCCACCACATACCAGTTTACTGGTGGAGAGGAGACAGAGTGATGAAGCCAATCAGTGGATATGGGGATTGTTTGGAGGCCATGATGGTAGGGGGCCAATGGGCGAATTTAGCCACGATGCCGAGGTCACACCTCTACACTTTTTCAAAAGACATCCTGGGATTTTACATGACCAGAGAGAGTCAGGACCTCGGTTTAACGTCTCACCCGAATGACGGTGCTTGTTGACAGTATAGTGTCCCCATCACTACACTGGGGCGCTAGGACCCACACAGACCACAGGGTGAGCACTCCCTGCTGGCCTCACTAGCACCTCTTCCAGCAGCAACCTAGTTTTCCCAGGAGGTCTCCTGTCCAGGTACTGACCAGGCTCAGCCCTACTTAACTTTAGTGGGAAACCGGTCTTGGGTTCCAGGGTGATATGGCTGCTGGTTTTAAAAGACTTATTTTGAAAGCCCTTGATAGGTTGAGAGATGAGGGACTAAAGATCTCCCCTGACAAGTGTCAAGTGTCAAGTGTCACAAGATGGAATATCCACTGATCCTTCCAAGATCGAGACTGTTGTATCCTGGGCTCAGCCCCAGACAGTGACAGAGACAACCTAGGGTGACCATATGCGCCGTTCATACGGGACACGTCCCAGCCAGAATTTTAATAATGCCTTAAACATCCAGAGCAGCTTGACCAATAACATGCAGATATTGTACATAGTCGACCAATCGTGGGGCTGCGTGTGAGAAGGTGAGCTCTAGAGGGAACAATCAAAGCTATGCAAATATGCGCACGTGTTTGTTCTTTCGATTGACTTGAAGCGTCGCTGCGCACAAATCCAAAAAAAACTAAAACAAATTGCACCACAATCCTTCAAGTCACGAACGAACATACACGTAAAAGCGATTCAAAAGCAAAAGCAGTCTGCTCTGCTCTTTATAGCTCTCATGATTCACAACAATCAATCTGCACAGTTCAAATAGCCAAAACCTGGATATTTTAGGAAATATTAAAATAATTAAAAAAAAATAATCCTGGCTGGGACGTGTCCCGTATGAATGGCGCATATGGTCACCCTAAGACAACCTGCATTCTGTGAAGGATTTCTCAAGGTTGTGCCGACCTTTAAATGAACTTCTGCAGGTGTATCCATCTTCTGCAGGTACTGCAAATAAGTGAAACACATGTTATGCTCAAGCTTTTCCTACGAGGGACCAAAAAGCTTCTACAGTGTCAAAGACATCATGGGAAAAGTATTTAATATATTATGGTCTTCTTACTCAAATACACTCAGACCAAGGCAGGGATTTTGAGAGGCAGTTGGTGGCTGACATGCTGACTATGCTAGGGGTGAAGAAATGGAGAACCTTACCTTATCACCCACAAGGTGATCCCCAGCCTTAAAGATTTAACAGGACCATGTTCGATATGATGGGTACCCTTGAGCCTAGTCAGAAAAATAAATGGAGTCAGTACATAGCGCATATCTGTATCATCTCAGTGCTGTGGTTTTCGGTGAGATATTATATGTTCCAGTGTTTCCTGCCATCTTTCAGGACACGGAACATCTAACATCCCCTTTAAAAATAAGTGTTAAAATTGGTAGAACATGTTCCTCTTCCACTGAGAGGGTCGGCTTACAACAGCTTACAAAAGGTTTGTGATTCGGCAGGTTGGTCCTCTCCGCACACATTCATAAGATTCTATAGTGGACGTTTATGGTACTCCGGGCTTTCATGTCCTTGAGTCAACATCACAAGCTAATGTCTGAGGCTTTCTTATGGTTTGGAAGCACACCTGCACAACCTTAGGGGTCCAGACATTTTCAAGCACGGCGGCGTGGGCATATTCTCGTTCCTAATCCGCTGAGCAGCACAGCATCGACTGTAGCTTTAGAAAGGGAATGTTCCCGGTTACTTAACTGTAACCTTGTTCCCTGAGAAAGCGTTACGAGATGCTGCGAAGTGTTGCCATGCTGAAGATGTCCCAGGACTGCTCTTCAGACTGCTCTTCAAAATATCCTGTTGATGCACCTGTGGCTTATCTATTTATAGCCCGTGTTGCAGGCGCGCTCCGATTATGTCATTAACCGAGGCTATATTACCTCCGGGTCAATTCTATCGACATGTTACACACATTATTCACATCTGGTCACGAATAAGACACTTTCATTTGTCCGATCTTGTAGCTGCACAGTTGAAATCTCCTGGTTTCAAGCTATTAGCATTGACTTGCTACTAACCTCTCTAGCTACCTCTTTGTCAGCACTATCCTCCTAGACCCCTGTGTTCCTCCAGAGTTCCTAAAGCATTCCTCCTGCATGTCTCCAGCGATTCCCTCCTTCAAGATATCCTCTCCTGCGTTTCCCCTGAGGTGTATGTAACTATTCCTTCATCCTGGTCACCCCATTATCGTTACCGAGAAAGCCTTTGTCCAGTCATCAAAACCCTGCTCAACTCCTCTGCTTTCTCACCCCTGCATCTCTCCCGATTTACATGTATAACTGTTATAAAAAAAAACCTGTAACCTTCTGTTCCCGAGTCTGTGTGTGACAGGTACAGGAGGAAAACTTATTTTATCCTTGATTGACATAAGGATCGGTATTAGGTCAAAAATTGTTTCATTTACATCAGTGACGTGTAGGGTATCAGATATATTAAAATGTATTTTATTTGCAGATGATACAAATATTTTTTTGTTCTGGGGATAATTTACAACAGCTTCTTGAAGTGATCACAATAGAAATCCACAAAATAAAACAGTAGTTTGATGTAAATAAATTGTCATTAAATATTAGTAAAACAAAGATTGTTATTTAGAAGCTATAAAATAAACCCTCAAGTGGAATTGAAAATTGATAATATAAATATAGAAAGAGTATATGAAATTAAGTTTTGCCACAAATAAAATATGTTAAAGGAAAACTGGCAAAGACTATAGCAATTCTTAAAGACATATTCTGGATAAGAAATCAGTGCATATTATTTACAACACTTTTATATTACCGTATTTAAGTTATGGTAAGCTAGGAAAATACCTACAAAACCAATTTACAATCGATAAGTATATTACAAAAGAGAGCAATTAGAATTATTAATAATGTAGGATATCTGGAAGAGACAAATTGATTATTTTTATAGTCTAATATACTGAAGTTCACTGAGTTGGTTAAATTTAAAACTGCACCAATTAAATTTAAATCAAGAAAGAAGTTACTTCCGGGGAATTTGCAAAAAAAAAAAAAAAAAAACATTCTGGAAAGGCAGGGTAGGTACAACATGAAGGAAGAGTCAAATTTTAAAAAGATTAATATAAGAACATCTTTAAAAAGTATGTGTATTTCTGTTTGTGGGGTGTGGTTGTGGAATGGTTTGGAGCAGGGGTTAAAGCATTGTATAAACATGAAACAGTTTATATCAAAGTCTAAAAACTTTGTTGTGAGGGTTAAAATGTTAACTGTCTTGATTATAGTAAGAATGGTGTTTTGGAGTAAAGTTGGTGTTTAGTAATTATGAATTAGTTAAATGGGTAGAAATATAGAAAAGAAAAGGGACGGATGTAATATATTAAAGAACGTTTGAAAGTGCATAGGGGGTGCGAAAAAGAATAAACTATTGCTTCATCCCACTCCTTTTCGGACAGTTTAGTATTGTATAATGTCTTGAGAAGAGGTTTCTTTGTGCATTAGCAACAATTTGTGGTGTTATATATTTTGTTATAAATTCTGTGTTTGTTTGAAAAAATAAAATAAAATAAAAAAATATATTTTTATGTAATTATAAAGAGGAGCTACTGGCGCAATTCACCATCCAAAAGCTGGGAATCCAGAATTCATGTTAAATAAATTAATTTAATTAACCCCTAAGGTTAAGGAAAGGGTCACATACTGTTTAATGTGTACGTGTGGGGGAGCTGTATCAGAATGCCAAGAGAAGGAGAAAACCTTCGAAGTATGACAGGTTGAATAATACATTTCTGCAATATTTAGTTTTAGTGTAATGTTATGGAGTTTTTTTTTTTTTTTTTTAAACTAAGATGTTTTCACCTAATTTAACTCAAGAAACGATGACATTGAACCCAGTTTTGTTCTGAAATAAAGTTTTATATTAAAAATGTACAATTTGTCACAATTGTTACAATGTTACCATTTGGGCATGAATCTTAAATATTCTGTGGAATTTCATCATCTGTTGTATCGCAGCTTTATTAGCTGGTGCTGGGGCTACTTGGGTTGACATGTCTGAATTGTAATTCCATCCTGTGTTGTAGCCCAGAAATGCCAGGAGCTTCCAGACTCGGCTGTTCAGTGTGCTGGCTTCCGACCACCTCTTGAGTGAATCTGGAGACACGGTGGGCAACTTTTTCCTCCTTTGATGGTCTCTCAAACTCCAAACAAAATCTGTGGGAATGGGGATTGTCTTAAACTGATCGACAAATGGAGTGGGGTTGAAAACGAGCCTCAACAGTTCCTCCATGTAATCTGCCCCCCAAAAATGACTGTCAAATATGTAAATAAATATTTTACTTTACTGCATTAAAAAAGTTTCTTAACTTACTGTATGTTGGATCAGTTTTCAAAGGCCAGTGCATTGTCCCCCTTTTTGGACTTGGGGAAGACCATTTTGTGAACTGCCTTGTTCTCTGTTTGCATTCTCGTTGTGATGCAGTACTGCAAGCTACAGTGAAGCAGAGGATCAGGCTGTGGAAAGCCTCTAGTGATGAAGTTTTAAAATGGTTACAGCTTCTCGACATCTTTGAGAAAGCATTTTTTGCATAGGATTTTTTCAACCTTGTGGATTGCCAGCAACCCTACATTGTAATGAAAATGTATTATTGTACAATAGATAACATTCAAATAGAAAAATCACAAATTATTATTTTTTTAAATATTGTTGTAATAATAGCATAGCACTTGTTAAACATTACTCAAATTTAATAGCATAGAATGAACATCTATAATTACCTAGTTCAATCCATTTCTTTGGATTATTAGATGCTCGATCAGGATGTTCAAATCTCGGAAAAATTGAATTGTTGTGCACATGCACATTCTGAAGATGGTCCACCAGTGAAGTCCACTTGGCCACTTTCTCTGGTCCTGATGTGGATGACATAGCGGATCAGTAGACATGGTCCCTATGTAGTCCACAGCTAAACTTTTACACTTCAACAGATTCAGAAATCTCTTTAGGCCTTCTTCTTCCATGTAATAACTTCTACCATCTTTATTGCTCTAGGTATGCAGCAAAAAATTTGCAATAAAAGCAATAAAATATTTTAGAGGTCTGTCATGTTTTTATATAAAACAGGTAACATACCTGAAGAAGCCGGAGGTCCAAAATCATTTTGCTCTCCATGTGCATTACTGTGTAGCTACCATATTTGGCTGAATGCTATACATATCATGACAAAAATGTGATGATTTTACAAAGTGTGTATAATGGCTGGCTCTACAAATCTATAAGACAATGTCTTTTGAAAGTGTTATACTGGAAAATGTACAACTCCATGGTCTTGCAAATCTATGAATACAGAAAAGAAGTAAAATGGTAATATAGAGAACACAATCTAAAATTGTGCACACTAAAAGTTCTATACATGAATGAATGATCCTCCTGTAAAATAGGTGGCAGCTGACAAGAGTATTTTTCCAACAGATGTACCTCAAACTATCGGCTGGCTCTGCCATTTCCTGAGGTAATTACATTTGGGCCAAAGCTGGCTCATTGTCACAAATGTACCCATTCATTGTGTCTGCACATCAGACTTAGACTTACATTTAGGACAGGTTGCAAAAAGCTCAAGCAGACATGTTTTGAAAACAAAGTATTTTGTGTCACCATAGACCTTTGCACAAACCTATAAAAAGAAAAATAATTACTCATGTAAATGTACCTTTCTATCTTTTGTTTGTATACCCTCTTAATAGCACAATCTTTATAAATCAATATAAATCTTTACAGGTGTTGATGAAAATGGCGCACAGAAAGTTGAAGTTGTTACAGTTCCAATACTCAAGCAAGAAACATGTTGCCTGTGAGCCTGATAATTAAAACATTAATATATATAATAATTTGCAAGTAGTGCAAAGATAAACAACACAGAGTATGACTGGAAAAAACTACAACAAATTTATTGTCTGAAATATATATTTCAGTGTACTGCCGGAAAAGTTGAGTGCCAACAGATATTTTAGCCAATTCGGTTTGTTGCAACTGTCCTAAACAGAGGAAGGTCAGTCTGACAAGCCACCTTAGTATGTATGCCTGAAATTGAAATGGCTTGTGAAACAATGTACTGCTGTGATGCACTCTAAAAAAAAAAAGTAGAAAATTATCATTAAAAACCAGAAGACAAGTACCCAGAAAAAATTTGATAAAACACTGTATTAAGTTTATAAACAACATTTTGTAAATCTAATTTAATAAACATTTAGACCAGAGGTCTAACTAAAACTTAACAAAACTAAAATCTTTGACATTACTAGAAGGGTGACACCTGGCTAAAGTGGCTATTTCTCCTTAGCAGGATAGCAGATGTGATTTTGCAGGACACAAGGGAGAGATAATTTACTATCCCTAGCACTAATTACAACTGTGACAACTAGGGGCACTTTAAAGATTTTAAAGAACTTTAAATATTTCACATATTTTTGAAAATCCAGCATTTAGTTGATCCTGATAAGTGCTCGTCATCACAGTTGTAAACATGACAGCTTTTTTCTTTCGTGAGGGGGTTTTGCGCCACGGGATCTTTGTTTCCAGGCGGAAACCACACGTCTAGCGGATATCTTGTAGAATTCAACCAATCTGAAGATGACTTCAACACTCCTGAAGTGTTTCCACTTTTGTGTCCCACATGTATCAGAAGTTTACTATTTCTCATCTATTTATCTATCTGTCTATTTAGGGCCCGAACAGCGGTGGAGCGAGGACCCTCTTGGAATTGCTCTGTTTATTATTTTTCTTCCTCCGCTTCTTCTTCTTCTTCTCCGAAATGAGGGCTTCAATTTTTGAGGGTTTAAACATGCTCCAAAACTCATGAAACTTTGCACACACATCAGAACTGGTGAAAATTGACATCTGATACAAGTTTCAGAAGTGGGTGTGGCAAGATACAAAATCCAAAACCCAACAGGAAGTAAGTTATTTTAAATTAAAACGATTTTTGTGCAGTTTTTGTAATTTCCATGCCTCGTACTTTGACGAACTCCTCCTACAGTTTAATCAGATTATCTTCAAATTTGGTGAGGGTCATCATAAGACCTTTGTGTCCCTGGCAGCCTGATACATTTTTTATATTTTACCATGAAACAGGAAGTTGCTCAAGGCAATTCAGTAACTCAGGCAAACAATGTCCGATCTGCCCCAAACTTCACACGTGTGATAGGTGTTCTGTCCTGAACAAATACTCATGCCCAAATTCAGTTATAATCATAGCGCCATCTGCTGGTAACAGGACGTGCTATGGTTAACACTATTATGGACTTCTAGGAACATATTACAAAGTGTCAACAAGTGTTAAATAGGCTGGCAACATGCTAGAAACATGCCCGTATTCGGTTATAGCAAGTGCTAAATACACTGGCAACATGTTAGAAACATACTTAAACATTCTAGTAGCTCACTTAGCTGAGTACTGGATCATGCCATTAATGCAGTGAAACAGGAAGTTACATGTTTTACACTGGTATGCAATATTAGCAAACAAAAAAATATGCCATTGTGCAGGGCTTGAAAGCAAAAAAATAAATAAAAAATAAAATAAAATTCAATCGATTCACTCAGAGCAGAATTGATATTTTAACGTTTCTGTTCTGTGTTCCTCTGATATTATTACAATTCCAAAACTGGTTCGGGTGGAAGGAATACCAGTTAATAACGTTTTTTGCCTATAACAATATTCTTTGCCTATAAAAATAACACAAATGAACATCCCTATATATATATAGGGATGTTCATTTGTGTTATTTACGCGTAGTGTATTTTAACCATGCAGCAAACTGATAATTTACTGAACCGTTTAACTGATTATTAATCGGTCAAAATTAGCTGATACAGTTTGCTGCATTCATGCGAACAACCGGTGACTGTGAACGAATCAGCAGAGCTTGTATGAGCTTTTGTCATCGTTGAATCTTTCTCAGACATTTCCAAATGTCGAAATTGGGTTGCGCATCTGTACATGATGGTGTCCAATGAGTCCGGCGAGCGGAGCTTCTCATAGTTGGGAATAATCAAAGGAGAGCCGCGGTCCTCAGTTGGGCAGGAAAGGCATGCTGCTGCTTGAGTGTCGAATGCAAATGCACCAACGCCAAGAAAAAATAGGCCCCTTTTATGCTGCAACATCAGGCCCAATTTGGCCCTGAAGGCGGTGCATTGCCATTGAGACTTGCCTATGATGAGTTCACAGCTGAGCGGACATTTCACTCGTTGGCTTCAGCATTACATTTGCATATGCCTTACTGCTGGAATTCATGATTGATTGACAGCAAATTTCAAATATTAAATGGAATGATAAAATAACATTATTAACCGGTTAATGGCCATTTGAAATTTTTCGATTCTGTTCGGAACAATGAAATTTGATTTCGTTTCTGTTTCTGGTTATGTTCCTGTCAAAGTTTCATTCGTTTCCAGTTTTTGTTTTCATTCCTTGATCGAGTTCAGAGCCCTGCCATTGTGTGCTAAATATGCTAGAAATATTCTCAAACATGCTAACAACATTAACTAAGTGCTAAAGCATGCTTTTAATACTATAAAACTGGAAGTTGCTGTCACTCAGGCAAGTAATGTCCGATCTGCCCCAAACTTCACGTTTAAGAGGTGTTATGCCCTGAACAAACACCGATGCCCAAATTCAGTTATATTGTCATAGCACCACCTGCTGGCAACAGGAAGTGACAAGGTTAACACTGTTATGAACTCCTAGGAACATTTTAAAAAGTGTCAGGAAGTGCTTAATAGGCTGCCAACATTCTAGAAACATAAAACATGCTAGCAACACTTAGCTTAGTGCTAAAGCATGCTAATAATGCAGTGAAACAGGAAGTTGTTTTAATTCAGGCAAGCAATGTCCGATCTGCTCCAAACTTCACGCGTTTGATAAGAGTCCTGTCCTGAATACATCAACATGCCCGTATGTGAGTTCAGTTGATGTTATAATGATGTTAATGTGTTGTATATAGTCTGTAATCTCCTTCGATGTTCAGTAAACTTCTCATTTGATCAAGACCCTCCTCGAGCACTTTATTCCTACACCAGCTAATACCCAACTGTAACAGAATCACGGACCCAAACAGTTTAGTTAGCGGCGTTTTTCTTTCTTTTTGGTTTTTGTTTTCCTCCCTCTCCCGGAATGGCGATTCTAGCAGTCTGACTCCTATGCCTGGAGCAACTGGACCATTTAGTTCGCTGGAGGACCATACCAGGGACTTTCTTGATCTGGCGTGCCTTACCCAATTCCCGACCGCTCGCTCAGGCTGGTGTAGTAGAAAATTGAGAGCGAGCGGTCGGGGAATTGGGTAAGGCACGCCTACCAGCGAACGGTCCCTGAGAGGATTTCGCCGCTTTCGTGGAGTGGGTCCTGGAGAACAGTGGATCTTCATGGACCATCTGAACTGCCGAAGAGGATATCTACAGCCCCACTCCCGACCCAGAGACCAGCCAGGCGCCATCATGCCGCACAGAGCCAGAGCCCACCGCAGCCGTAGAGCCCAAGCCTTTCACCAACAGGGAGCAGGACCTCGAGAGCACGACTGACCAGGTGTGTGAGCCAGCAACACAGTGCGTCATGGGAGTTTTAGTGGAGATCGAGGGCGTGGAGGAAAGCCCTGCCCACACTTCTGCGACTGAGGGTGAGCTGTTTTCGGTTTGTGGAAATGATATGGAGCAATTTATGGACCTTATGGACTGGTTTATGGAGGTAAGCCCTGAATTTTCTGTTTCTCTGCTGGTTCCGCCCAGCCCTGAGTTTTCAGTTTCTCCACTGGTTCCGCCCAGCCCTGAGTTTTCTGTTTCTCTGCTGGTTCCGCCCCCCCGCCCTGAGTTTTCAGTTTCTCCACTGGTTCCGCCCAGCCCTGAGTTTTCTGTTTCTCCGCTGGTTCCGACCAGCCCTGAGTTTTCTGTTTCTCTGCTGGTTCCGCCCAGCCCTGAGCTTTCTGTTTCTCCGCTGGTTCCGCCCAGCCCTGAGTTTTCTGTGTCTCCGCTGGTTCCGTCCAGCCCTGAATCTCCTGTGTCTCAGCTGGTTCCGTCCAGCCCTGAATCTCCTGTGTCTCCGCTGGTTCCGTCCAGCCCTGAATCTCCTGTGTTCTCTCCCAGCCTCCCTCTCCCACCTCCTCCTAGACTTGCCAGTTCCCTTGCTCCATTTCTGCTGGTTCAATCCAGCTCCGTATCTCCTTTCTCTCTGCTGGCTCTGTCCAGCCCTGATCCACCTGTGTTTCCTCCCATCCTTCCTCTCTCATCTCCCCTAGACCAGCCAGTTCTTCTACCTCATCTCTGCTGGTGCCAGTCAGTCCCGCAGCTCACCCTCATCTGGGCATGATGGTTCGCCGCAGGACTTCCAGCTCCACCTAGGCTTGTAGATTCCCTGTCTCCGCTTCCAGCCTCCGAGCCCTGGACTCCTCCTCGGTCCTTCGACCCAGCGGCTCCGCATTGGCTCTTAGCTCCCTCATCTCCACCATGGCCTGGCATCCCACCTGCTCCACCAGGCTCCCTCGTCCCTCCGGCTCCACCTTGGTCAGTCGTCGACCATCCGCCGCCTCGGGACTCCATTCCTCTGGCTTCACCTCTTCACTCCATCCCTCTGGCTCTGTCAGGGTCCTCCGTCCCTCTAGTTTTACCTCCATCCTCAGTCACTCCGGCTCTGCAGTGGTCTTCCAGGGCCCCACCTCCGCCTTGGTCGCCAGAGCCTTCTGCTCCGCCTGGGCCCTCGGGATCCTCGGCTTCACCCTGGCTCTGCGGCTGTGCTGCTCCATCTTTGGCTCCTCACCCACCGGTGCAATCGTCGGCTCCTTCTCCACCATGGCTCCTCCCGCCGTTGACTCCAATGTGGATCTCCGTCCTGGCTCATCTCTGGAGCACCATCTGGCTCCTCCTGCTCTGGGCTTCTCCCTGGCTCCTCCCTCCATCCACTCCACCCTGGTTCCTACCTCCTTGCTCCCTCTTCGCCTGCCCCTTGCCTGCCCCTTTCCCGCCTCCAGAACCCCCACCTACCTTCCGCTGGTATTCCTCTTGCGGTGCGAGGACGCACCATTCCGGGAGGGGGCGAACTGTTACGTTCATGGACTGTCTGTTTCCTTGTTTGGTATTTTTCCTGTTCTTGTTTAGTTAATTGATTGATCCCCACCTGTCGGCAGTTCCCTCATTACCTCCTGTGTGCTCAAATACCCTGTCTGTTCAGTTCTTCCTTGTCCGTGATTATTGTAACCTAACCTAATGTGATGTGAGTTCAGTTGATGTTATAATGATGTTAATGTGTTGTATATACTGTAGTCTGTAATCTCCTTCGATGTTCAGTAAACTCCTCATTTGATCAAGACCCTCCTCGAGCACTTTATTCCTACACCAGCTAATACTCAACTGTAACAGTTATGGACTCCTTCCAAAATAATAAAAAGCATCAACAAAGTGTTAAATAGGCTAGCAAAATTCTAGAAACATGCTAAAACATGTTAGCAACACTTAGCTCAGTGTTAAAGCATGCTATTAATGCAGTGAATGAGGAAGTTGCTGTAACTCAGGCAAGCAATGTCCGATCTGCCACAAACTTCACAAGGTTTTGTTGAGTCCTGGCCTGAAGACATCTAAATATTCATATTTGGTTATACTTATAGCACCAACTGCTGGCAACAGGAAGGGACATGTTTTACACTGGTATGCACTAAAATATGCCATTGTGTGCTAAACATGCTAAAAATATTCTCAAATATGCTAGCAACACTTAGTACCGTAAGTGCTACAGCTTGCTATTAATACTATGAAACAGGAAATTGTTGTAACTCATGCATACAATGCTAAATTTGCCCCACACTTCACACTTTTTATAAGAGTCCTGGCCTGAGCAAAACTAAAGGTCAGTATTCAATTATAAATATAGCGCCAACTGCTGGCAACAGGAAATTACTTGTTTTACACTAACTTAAACATGCAATGTCCAATCTGTCCCAAACTTAACATGTTTGGTAAGAGTCCTGGTCTGAGGACATCTACATGTCAATATCCCGTTATAGAACCACCAACTGGCAGCAGGAAGTTTGGCACATATAAGAGAATTTGATGCATTTATCCAACATCAACCACTTTAAAAGCATATTGCCAGTGTTGGGCAGTAGCGTCACTACAAGCAGCGAAGCTTTTTCAGTATCTTGGTCGTAGCTTCGCTGCTTTCTGAATCAAATAGCTTTTCAGTAGCGAAGCTCTTTTTTTTTTACCAAGTAGTGCGGTAGCTTCCACACAAGCTACATTTTCGCAAGCATTTCTGAAGCTCAAACTCAAATCGGTAAATAAAACTGCTAAGATCACTGATCCTGGATCAGTAGTGACGCGATGGCACTACTTCATCTTGTTCGTGTTTACGGTGGATAGCAACCAACCATCTTTATGATGCATTACCACCACCTTCTGCTCCGGATGGTACCACTCCTTGGCCAGTCACTCAAAAAATTATTTGATGAAATGATGGCATAGGATGAGGTCGGAGAACAGTTAATCCGAGGAGTGAGTCGCCGTGGCCATACCTCGACAAATACATGACACTGACCGAGATAACAGAGAGAAAATAGGTTTTCAGATGCTGCTTGTAAAAATTATCAGGGTCCAGCCTGGCCATTTTTTTGTACTGTTTGGAGGTCTTGCATTTTGTTCCGCAAAGGCCTACAGTATATTAAAGCTGCAGTAGGTAACTTTTGTAAAAGTATATTTTTTACATATTTGTTAAACCTGTCATTATGTCCTGACAGTAGAATATGAGACAGATAATCTGTGAAAAAAATCAAGCTCCTCCCAGTGGTCCTATTGCCATTTGCAAAAAGTCATCCGCTCCCGGTAAAAAAACAACCAATCAGAGCTGCGGTCCGTAACTTTGTTTGTGTTCAAAATGTAGTAAAATGTATATAATAAGCGAGTACACCATGAATCCATTTTCCAAACCGTGTTTTTAGCTTGTCCTGAATCACTAGGGTGCACCTATAATAAGTGTTTATATTCGGACTATTTTAGATTGCTTCGGGGGTACCGCGGCGGAGTAACCCAGTACCTTTGTGATTCTTCATAGACATAAACAGAGAGAAGTAGCTCCGGCTACGATGTTCTTCCGCAAGACGCAAGCAGTTCTTTTTATTAACCGCTAGAGTGTCAAAAGTTACCTACCGCAGCTTTAAGCATGCCCATTCAACAGGTGCATACACTTACTTGTGCGCACATTGTTAATTACATGTATTTTGATTGTTTTTGTTGCCAAATTGATAAGGAACACAAAAAACTATTAAACTAAACAATTACACCTGCCTATCTGTTTGACTGACAGTTTTGAGCACTGAGATAGCATTGACTTGTAATAAAACGTGTTCAACATAAAAATTTAATTTTAAAAGTAGCTTAGATGTAGCAAGCTACTGTTGATGTAGCTTAGCTTGCTACATTTCCCAGGGGGGTAGCTTCAGTGTAGTGAAGCTTCATTTACTGTAGAGTAACTGGTAGCTTAGCTCACTACATTTTCCAAGTAGCTTGCCCAACACTGCATATTGCCTACTGTTCATTGTTTCCCAACAGTCATTGGGTGACAGTGAGCTCTGGTGCGAGGGCCCTTTCATCGCTGCTTGCAGCTTTAATTATGTATTTATTTTTCTGATAGAAAGTGAAAGTGAAAGTGACGAAAGTGACGTGACATTCAGCCAAGTATGGTGACCCATACTCAGAATTTGTGCTCTGCATTTAAACCATCCGAAATGCACACACACAGAGCAGTGAACACACACACACTGTGACCACACACCCGGAGCAGTGGGCAGCCATTTATGCTGCGGCGCCCGGGGAGCAGTTAGGGGTTCGATGACTTGCTCAAGGGCACCTAAGTCGAGGTATTGAAGGTGGAGAGAGAGCTGTTCATGCACTCCCCCCACCCACAATTCCTGCCGGCCCGAGACTAGAACCCACAACCCTTCGATTGGGAGTCCAACCCTCTAACCATTAGGCCACGACTTCCCCACTTCCCCGCATTGCCTTCAAAACGTCAGCTACTTCAAATGAGTTAAAACTGAAGACTCTCAAACTTTAAGCTTTTAAAACTACTCCAAACTTTCTGGCTAGGCTTTTTCAAGCCAACTTAAAGTTTGCCTACAAACTTTACTATCTAGTTATTATTTAATTGTTTTAAATTATAAATTTAAGTTTAAAAAAGTCATTTATTTTGTTATGAGCATTCCATCATTTTTATTTTTATTTTTATAATAAAATTTTTATTTCGATTTTAGTTTTAGTCATTTTAACTTGGCTGACAAAACAGGTTTTAGTTTTTAAATAGTTTTAGCTTTCCTAAGCCATAATTAAAATTTTATTTAGATGATTTACAATAAAATAACATTTACTACAAACAATTCACTGTGTCAAAACTAGAAGAAAAAAAGCTTTTGAAATGTTTAATCTTCATTCACTGTTGGCGTTTTACTTATGTCTCTTTTCCCTTTTAAACACACACACACACACACACACACACACACACACACACAAACATTTTGAATGAATGAATGAATGATGCATTTATATAGCGCTTTATTGTGTATTGTTGTACACCAAAAGCACTATACAATCATGGGGGGGTCTCTCCTCAACCACCACCAGTGTGCAGCTCCCGCTTGGATGATTTTAACCATAGTTTCAGCTTTTCCTAAGCCATGGTTAAATGCAATCATGCATATTTAAACCAGTTAGTTTATTCCAAAAGATTCAATTTTTGGAAAAAATGTCAGCTTAAATTATCTTGATAAAGTACAGTTTCAGTCTACAGTACATTATAATGGGAAATCAACTTCCATATTTCTTCCCAGAAGGCCATTTCTTATTGCAGTTCTGATCTGCAAATGCTAATATAATACTGGATTATTAAAGTTTATTTTGTCCATATGGTACATATTAGAGCCTAGTATTACTACATTTAGCTCATATAGGCCATACAGAAAAAGGTTATGAGATTTACACATGTGTGTGTATGTGTGTGTTTGTGTGTCCGTGGTTGCGTGAATGAATATTTTAGTAAGTAAAACAGTAAACCAACCATTGTGAATCTTTCATGTTACTGTGCCAACGTGTTTCCTGACAGGATACACATCAGTGCTTAGTGGCCAGAAGAAAAATAACACACACATACACACACACAATGCACCCAGTGGCACTGATTGGCAATCAACAACAGGATGTGCCTGATAAAGAGAGGGAAACTTTTGAAATGATACACTCAGAATTTGCATGGGAATAAACCCTGTTCACCTTTCCTTATCACAACAAACTGACGTACACAAGCATGAATCACAATAAGTGCTCTAACAACAGCACCTCTTCTGCTCTTAATCAAGCGTTACTCAAATCGTGCATCCACACCTGTCATTTACATCCTGTTGACAAGCTCCGCTGTACCAAGAAGTGATTGTGTCATGGTCAGTGAGTCAAGATGTACAGAGGTGAATCTGATTGAAGTCACAAACATCTGTCAGTTGTTACAGGAATGAAACTCAAAAGTCAAAAGTAAAAAAAAAACTGACAATGTGTCCTAAAAATGACAATAATTCACATGAAAACATGTGATTTTGGCAACATGTAGACCAAATAAGTGCCATGCCAACAGATGAAATGCAAAGTAGGGCTTGATGATATTTTCTGCATAGATATTTATCATTAAAACATACATAGGGTGAAATTTTAGAATAAAAGTATAATCATATTTGGTAGGATGTTTGTGCCTCATTTGAAGCCATTTAAGTATTATTTATAAACTATTATAGTGATATTTTGAATGAGCTTTATCTGTATATTTTTAGTTTTCATTTTAATTTTAGTAATTTTGTTATGTGCCTTTCTCATCTTTGTAAGTATTTTTATGTGTAGCTTTCATCATTTTTTCTTTACATTTTACTTTTAGCAATATATGTAATTAAGTCATTAATATGTTATTTTGTTTACATTTATTTAAATTACCAAATAACTATTGTAATAGCTTTACTCTTAGTCAACTATGACAGAACTGACACAGAATGTTTGATTTTTGTCCTTTATGTCAATGTCATGCAAGCAGCATAAAATACAAAAAAGGTAATAAATAAATAAAACACGTAAAAACATCTTTAACATAACAACATTACTTAGAAATAATTTAAGTAGAATACTAAAACAAGAAAATACAAGAAAATCAACTTCTGCGCATCTGTGGTTCCATGAAAACCTTTAACATTCACAGAATCTTTCCATTCCATATTATTACATGTTTTTTTTTTTAAATTGTTCTTCACACTTACAAGAAAAAAAAAAAAAGGTTTATTTTAAGAACCTTTCACGGAAAGTTTCTTTAAGGAGCCCAAAATGTTTCTTTTGTGGAATCACTGCAAAAACACCCTTTTGGAGCATTTATTTTTAATGCTGTAAAGATCTATATTTAACATCAATCAGTTTTTGAGTTTGTTTAAACCATGAATCACTACTATTATTTTCTCAGCTGCAGAAATTGTCTGTTAATAAGAAGCCCAAAGCACATTAGGCCTCTAGAAGTGTACCACTTAAGATGCACGCCACAGTTCTTTCCATGACCTTCTGCATATCAATGTAACGGTCACAAGAAAACAGCAGGAAAGGGTATACAAAGAATAATAATGTAAACAGTCAGGTGAATTATGTGTTTCTGTTCTCTAACAAGCCATCGCTATATGATACATATTTGTATATGACATACATAAATGTTTGCAGGTGGCACTTGACTGAACAGCTTGAGGATTCCAGCGACTCCTCAGACTGGGAAAACAACTCCAGATGTCCAAAGCAGGAAAAGCACACAATAGAGTCTATAGGGAAACAGTGAACAAGCACAAGGGGGGGAAAGCTAGGTAGATTTAAGAAAAGAGGATGAGAATAGGGGAAAAGGGCTCTGCATGAAAAGGCATCTCCTTTATATAGCTGAATTCAAATGACACCTCAAAATTCCTGGAAGTTCTTGACTCTCTGAAAGGATTTTATCTGGAGACCACATTGAGAGAGAGACCTCATGCCATTCTGAAAAATACTCATGTACTCATGTAAAATACTGATAGGAATGGACAGAACTGGAGGGGATCTGAAGTCCCAGGGCACAGAAAAAAAGAAGAAAGAGCTGGAAAAAAGTGTGACTCAAGTCAGGGGAACAAAACGACAGGAAAAGTGGAGCGATAAAGGAAAGCTTGCGTGTGTGTGAGAAGGAGCTATTTTAAGAGATGGCTTTCCGGCAGGTGAGAATACTGAAAAAACCTTTCATGAACAAACAGTCGCTTGAGACGTAATAAGGAGGTGAGTCATAAGAAGAAGGAGGTACTCAGTGGAGGGGTGAAAGAGAAAGAAACACATAAAATGTAGTAAACTCTATCTGTACCAGTTTTAACAGAAATGCACAGTTGTCTATTAAGAGAGAAGGTAAACTATATATAGATCCTAAATCTAAATGTGTACTACTTACTTAGCCCCGCCCCCTTCCTGCTGTCATTATAAATACAGATGCGACACAAGGAGAGTTTAGAGCTTGCATGCTTTTCTCTAAGGAAAGTCTTAGAGTGGATCATATTTAATTCTTCTCATCAGTACGATATTTCTTCTGAGGATTGATGTTCAGAACAAAAAGCTTTCTCAAGGGTCTCCCTTCCATGCAAGGTAAGTTTTACCTTACACATATCTTAATTACTTTAAATGAAATAAACAAATAAAATGACTGAGATAAAATACAATATCTGAACAATTTAAATGTATTTTATTTCACATAGTTGCTAAGGCATCAATTCTCATTTAATTTTGTTTTTAAATAATCTTTTTTTTTTTTTTTTTTTTTTTTTTTTGAATGAGGGTAACAAAACAGCTGATGGTAGCCATTGACTTCCATGGTATTTTTTCCCACACTATGGAAGTCAATGGCTACCACCAGCTGTTTGTGTTTACAAACATTCTTCAAAATATCTTCTTTTGTTTTCAACAAAAACAGGTCTGGAATAACATGAGGGGAACTTGTCTTTTTTTTTTTTTTTTTTTTTTTTTGGAGAAGCATGCCTTAAAACCAAATAAAATTATCAAGCAAAAACTAATAAAAATGACACAACACAACAAATTACTAAAACATTAATTAAATTAAAATTGAAATTAACAAAAATTAAATCTTATTCAAAATATTAACAAAACTATATCATGATACTGAAATAACACACTCACACACCTATTATATCTATATACTTATATATTGACCTTAGACCTAAATGTTTATATATAATACATCTGAACTTATTATAAATTGTGTGCAATTTACATTTCTAGGTCATACCATTATGGAAGTGGCTGTTTTGCTGTTGCTGACTATACCGATGAGCACAACCACACCAGTGAGACAGACACAGAGGTGTGTGCACTTTTAAAACACACACACACACACACACACAGTATATTCACTGTCATGTGTATTTTTATACAGGACACAGAGCGAAAGCTTCTCATTAGTGAAGAGCATACAGAGGTCAAGAGACGTGACCTTGATCGACACTGACAGAGAGACTCCATCAGTGGAAATCAAAACCAGCAGAAGACCAGATTTAAACGCAGCTACTTCTCTGCTGCTACAAACCATCCTTCAAAATGCCAGAGAGTAAGTGAGAGCTAAACATGAAATAATATGAAAGAATATGTACTACTGCTCAAACGTTCAGGGTCAGGCTGCATTTATTTGATCAGTAAAAACAGTAATACTGTGAAATATAATTACAATTTCAAATAACTGTTTTCTGCATGAATACATTTTAAAATGTAACTTATTCCTATGATCAAAGCTGGATTTTCAGCATCATTACTCAAGTATTCAGTGTCACATGATCTTCAGAAATTATTCTAATATGCTAATTTACTGCTCAAGAAACATTTCTGATTATTATCAATGTTGAAAACAGTTGCTAAATATTTTTATGGAAACCCCCATACATATTTTTTTTCTTCTTCAGGGTTCTGATGAACTGCTAGTTTAAAAGAACAGCATTTATTTTTTAAAGTAGAAATACTTTGTAAATGTTTCTTATAAATGTTTTCTGTCACTTTCTGTAAATTGAATACATTGTTGCTGAATAAAAGATTCTTATGAATATGTTCTTTTCAACCCAAAACTTTTGAATAGTAGTGTACATACATAAATATAAACATATATATTGTGTTGTTTTCTTGGGATTTAAGTTAATATCAAATATGATTTACACACATGGATTCAGATTGGTCTTGTCTTTCTGCAGAAGGCGAGCAGCTCAGAGAGGTTGTCAGCTTGGCACATGTCAAGTACACAACCTGGCGAGCAAGTTATACCGAATGGGTCAGAGCAACGGAAAAGACGAATCCAAAAAGGCAAATGACCCAACAGGATATGGACGCTAAGAATACACATCACAGAGGAGCTTCTGCTCATTCTTCAGAGAACAGAATGTATTTGACTGGTACTGCTCAGGATGTTGCTAACTATATGTATATTGCATTAACTAATTATATTACACGTCTTTGATAGACTTATTTAGGATTCTCTTACAGTATAAAGGCTATAATGTATTGTATTTAAAAATGTACATAAAGTTGACAAAAGTATAATGAATAAATAACATTTAAGGTCTACAGTTTGTGTTGTCCAACAATATAACATAGTTATTTTGCTCTTGTTAATGTAGAGGATATCATGGGGCTTTAAAGGAAAATAAATAGTGAATAGTCTACATACATATTTAACTATTAAATTTATAAATAAATAAATAAATAAATACATACATAAATAAAGAATGAAATCGTTATGATTAAAAATAAAATTTACAAAAAGTGAATTTTAGGGCAAAAACAGTGTCACTGGGCCACACTCCCAGCTCTAATTTTAATTTTTAAAATTTGTTTTGTTTGTTAAATAATTAAATATAAAATCACACGGGTATATGTATGCATTATATATATATATATATATATATATATATATATATATATATATATATATATATATATAAAAGAGACGCGGTACATTAAACCATGAATCATTATAGTGAGCAACAAGCAGTGAAATAACTAGGTAACTAACAAGGTATTTAGTTGACTGTGATTTCTAAAAAAAAAAAAAAAAAAAAAAAAAAAAAACCCACACAGGAAAATTCTTTTGTGTAACGTGCATTGAACCGGATTCTGCTTCAGGCGAACACCATCTCGTCTTTTTTTCCTCTACTCACGTGCCTTGCCTCTGTAACCACACCCTGCGCTGGTTACACCTGATTTCTCAGGTAGCCGTCACCGAGAGAGTCTCGAGCGATCCCGGACTTCCTCGTTCATGGACGTCACGCGCTGCAGCAGCTGAGCGCTCTGAGGTGAAACTCACGACAAACAGCGACTTCATAGAGTCCATAAACAAAGCAAGATGAATGAAAAGAGAGTTAAGGAACCTGAGGAAGTTGTAGTGGCCGTGATGCCAAAACAAGATCTGGTAGGTCTGTCGGAAAATTGCTTACTGCACCTGTAGCCTACGTCCGGAGCACTACTTTTCCTCGATTTTGTGTTGTAACAAACCTGATTCGGTCGTTTAATTCATTATGTTATTAATAATGCAAAGAAAGACTTTTTGGATTTCGGCATCGTTTAGATTTAATTTTGGCAATTAGCAGGACTGCAGGGAGTTTCTCTAAAACAACAGACCATCATGGGTTATTACAAGACTGTGCATGTGCGTTCGGCATGTGCCTCTTAGGTAGTATCATTATTTGTCACATTTATTTCAACTACAATGTAGGTTACATTTTACCGCGCAGTTACATTTGTTGTACTTTATAAATGTACTGTAAGTGTTATGTTTGTGTGGTGGTCTTTGTTTTAAAATGATTAAATTAAAACCTCTAGGTTACATACAGTAAAGTTTAATAAATATATTTTTGGGTAAAACATTATATTACATTTTATGGATTTTCTAATTCTAATCAATGTATAAAATTTTAGTAGGTTGAATTTTACAGTACACACAGACACACATGTTGGTTTTTATGGTTTACAGGGACTCTCCATCGGCATAATGGTATTTTCTATCATCCTACAATGAACTCTACCCCTCACAGGAAACTTTGTGCATTTTTAGATTTCAAAAAATAAAACTCATTGTATATGATTTATGGGGACACCAAAAGTGTAAATCAGCTTGATGTTATAATAATAATGTTATACCCATGTCATTATACAAATTTGTGTCCTCATAGACCACATAAACAAGCACACACACATAATTTAATTAGAAGCTGCATTGATTAAATAATTAATTCTCAGAAGATGTACCTTGAACAGTCCAAATTCTTATCCCATTTATCCAAAAAAGAATTATCCCATATTCCTCTGAAGAATATATATATATATATATATATATATATATATATATATATATATATATATATATATATATATATATATATATATATATATATATATTTTTTTTTTTTTTTTTTTTTTTTTTTTTTTTTTGTACTGTGCATGAATAAAGTTTGTGCTTTGGTCTTTCAGTGTTCAAGACAAACACTGCAGGGACACTAAACACAGAGTTCTTATAGTCTAAATAAGTGATGAGGTTCTATAAAGGGTAAACTGGTCTGGCTTGCTTTCTTGATGAATGGGCTGGGTGGGGACCTAATGATGAAATTACATGTGGAATCTGGGTAAAGTAAGCAGTTTAACTTATAGTTTTGTGACTGATGAAATCACATAGATAGCATGATAATATGTAACAATACGTTTTCATTTGTTAACGTTAGTTGAACTGCATTATTAGTTTGCATGAACTCACAATGAACAGCGCATCTTTATCTTGTCACCTCAAGTATGAATATTTCACTCAAAGGTCACCCAAAAATAAATACTTGCTGACAATTTACTTTCTCTAAAGCCAACTAAAATGTAGATGAGTTTGTTTTTTCACTAGAGAAATGTAGCAGAGCATTAAATCACTTGCTCACCAATGGATGTTCTGCAGTGAATGGGTGCCATCAGAATGAGAGTCCAAACAGCTGATAAAAACATCACAATAATCCAAATAACTCCTCTACATCAATTACATCCTGTACATCTTGTGAAGGGAAAAGCTTCATGTTTCTAAGAAACCAATTCACTGCAGTAGATTCACTGGTGAGCAAGTGATGCACTGCTTAATTTCTCCAAATATGTTTCGATAAAGAAACAAACTCATCTACATCTTGGGAGGCCTGAGTGTGAGTTAAATTTAAACAAATGTTGGCGTGAATAATTATTATTTTTTTTAATTTTTAAAATTTGTCAATACATTTTGAACATTTTTAAAGTTGCAGTTCTTAATATTAATCAATGCACTGTGAATTACAGTAACATGAAAATAAAGTGAACAACTTTGCTTCTACTAACATATATATATATTTTTTTTATGAAATACTTAAAGTATTAATGAATGGAATGCTTCTGTAAATTTATTGATTTTAGAGCTGGATTCCAAATTTATTGAAGAAGAGAGTGTGCACAACATTTGTGGAGGACTCTTTCAGGTAAGATTGTTGACTATTCAGTATTGAGTATCCAGTATCTCTTCTGTAGAACAGTCAGAGCACAAATCCTCCTTCTGTTCTTTTGTAGCAATGGTGGTCGGTGTCAGTGTGGGGCCACGCGGGACTCCCATCCTTCAGTGGCCTTGGGCGATAACTTCAGCACGGCTATCGTCAGTCACTGGGACAGCATACAGCACTCCTCCGAGCAGCCCACAGATGCCTATGGAGAGCTGGAGTTTGCCGGGTCCGGCAAAAGACACAGCTATGTGAGTTCCTTGTGCATATGTTCAAATTAATGATTAATGGCACTGTGGCAGTAGTGAGCCTGGATGAATTGGGATAGGGTTTTAAAATAAAAAGCTTACATATAAAAAGATATTCGTGATATGGATCGCATGGATAATAAAGAATTCAACTTTGGAAAACAAGTACAGAAAAAAAAAATGTATACTAGTTCTGGCCAAAACTAGTATTTACTAGTACAGTACTAGAACAAACTAGTATTTTCACCAACTAAAAAATGGTTAAGTCAGTTGTTTCTTTCTTTTGATGTAGTTTTTCAGTAGGAAATATGAGTTTAAATTTCCAAACATTCATTTTGCCATTAACTGAAATATTAAATTAAAATTAAATTAAATTTAATATTATGAAATATTCCAGTGAGATTTTTTGCACAAGGATACTGACAGCGGCCAGTGCTCTGATCTTATCATCATCCAGTCCTTTGGGAATGACATGAAGAAATAGAACAAACTGAGACAGTCCAGAAGAACTGTGGCAACATCTCCAAGATGCTTCAAGAAAGAAACCTACCTGCAAAGCTACAGTACTGTTAAAAGTTTTAGGCACTTGTGTAAAAATGTTGTAAAATGAGGATGCTGTCAAAAATAATGTCATAAATAGATTTTCTATAACAATTTTCTTCTATTATCTAAATTAAATCAACATTTGGTGTGACCATGCTTTGCGTTTAAAGCAGCTTCTGCCCTAGGTGAAATTGTGAATAGTTTTTCAGGAAGCTTTGCAGGAAGGTTTCTTGAAGCATCTTGGAGACTTTGCCACAGTTCTTTGCTCGAACCAAATACCTTTGAATATAATCAGTCAAATCGCAATGGAGACATTGCCTCCTCTCACGTGACTTTCCCTCATTCATTCTCAATTATCCCCCACTAGACCCACGGCACGCTAAGGGTTCTCTGTTGTAAGCAGTGGTGTATAAAGTACTTGAAAGTCATACTCAAGTAAAAGTAACCACCAATCACCAATACATGTGTGTGTCAGATAAGGTGAAATAGCATGTATTTAAATAGTTTATGTATCTAAGAGGGGACATGGATGCATTTACACTGCAGATACAGATGTATAAAAAGGTTTAATTTTTAATTTAAATTTTTTACATAAAACATTGTTAACTGATATTTTAAATAATTTAAATCATGAAAAAAAAATAAGTGAATGAGTGAGTCATTAAGATTCAGATGATTTATTCAAATTTCTGATTCATTCAGAAACAAAGCATTTGAATGTGTTAATGAGTGTATCATTGAATCATTTATTCAGCCGATTCATTAAAAAGCTGATTCATTCAATAAGTAAACACCGTCAATTGGTCAGAGATGCAAAACAGTGCTGTGATCTGTTTGGAACAATTTTCGCTTGAGCAAAATTGAACAAAAACAAGCAATATTATGTCTAAAATGTAAGTAATATATTGATTTACGGAACTTGCATAAAATTATTATTTAATGTGTTCATGCATCTGCAGAAAAATGGCACTCTTTGTGTGATAAACATTAGATTAAGTTAAATAGGCCTACGTTACATGAAATTATATAAATATAAAAAGCATACAGAAGCATTTTTGTCTTCTACAAATTAGGATGCCTGGAATTTTGAGTTTTAATAGACTAATAAATCAATGTACATGCACTCTTGTGTCATTTGGTGATATAGACTACTTGATAACGTCAGATGGCACATTATTACTACATCACTTACCATAATATCAAAGAGACGATGCTGTATCGCACACCTCTGTGACTTGTGTGGAAAATGAAATCACTAGGGTTGGGTATCGATTGGGTTTTTTATGATAACAGTGCCATTTCGATACTTTTAAATTGGTAGTGGTGCCTGAACTTTTGAAAAGAGCCACAAAAAACTATGGATAACATTAAAAAACATTTAAAAATATTTAAAATAAATCCATAGCTTTCACATGCTCCTTGGATGCGCTCATTTCCCAAGTTGTGCTTCCCTTACTCTAAGGCTAATAAATGTATTTCATGATCTGGGTCATTGTTTAATACAAAACCACACATTATGTTTCTACTGTTTTTCTGTCAATTAGACAGTTAAAATTAGTGCTGTCTGTCACTGTCTTTAATCAGTTCTGTGAAAGACTCTATGGTCATTCTTTATAAAGTAGCAACAATGTTGTTTGTAAAGTACAGTACTGTGCAAAAGGCTTAGGCACAATAGTATTTTCACCCCAAAAAAGGGTTTTATGCCAGTTATTTATATATTTTGCTGTAGTGTGTCAGTAGGATTAGGAAAATTAATATTTGGAAATGTAAACTGATATTTCCTTCTGACACACTACAGCAAAAGATATAAATAACTGGCCAAACACCATTCTTTTGGGTGAAAATACTAATGTGCCTAAGACTTTTGCACAGTAGTGCGTGTATAAAGTAAGTAGAATTAAATTATAATTAAAGTATGCATTCATATGTATTAATGGCTAGATTTTCACTGGAGGAAACAGCTGTGGTGTGATGAGCGGTGAATGGAGCAAATACTTTACAGTAGATGGAAAACAGATTTCTCCCCCGTTACATTTTGTAAACTGTATTTATGACAAAGAACTGCATAGATACAGGTATTCTAACAATCTGTTGATAAACACACCTTGTGTCCTCTGTTTCTGTTTGTGTCCGCACATGCTGCTCCGCCGCGATCTGCGGATTGAAGAGCACGCTGAAAGATGGGGAGGAGACAGGTCTGCAGCTGAAATTTAAGAGGACTGACTCGGAGGCAATCGCAAATTTGTGTACAGTTTATGGTGCTAAATGCTATATCCCCGCAAAAAAAAAATCATAGCGATGCCCATGTTTCTTGTGTGCATTAAGTAGACCCAGGACAAATATTTTGGACAAATATTTCAATCAATCGCTCAGGCATTTAAAGCTGTAGTAGGGAACTTTTGACGCTCTAGCGGCTAATAAACAGAACTGCTTGCGTCTTGCGGAAGAACATTGTAGCCGGAGCTACTTCTCTCTGTTTATGTCTATGAAGAATCACAAAGGTACTGGGTTACTCCGCCGCGGTACCCCCGAAGCAATCTAAAATAGTCCGAATATAAACACTTATTATAGGTGCACCCTAGTGATTCAGGACAAGCTAAAAACACGGTTTGGAAAACGGATTCATGGTGTACTCGCTTATTATGTTCATTTTTCTACATTTTGAACACAAACAAAGTTACGGACCGCAGCTCTGATTGGTTGTTTTTTACCTGGAGCGCATGACTTTCTGCAAATGGCAATAGGACACTGGGAGGAGCTTGATTTTTTTCACAGATTATCTGTCTCATATTCTACTGTCAGGACATAATGACAGGTTTAATAAATATGTAAAAAATATTTTTTTTACAAAAGTTCCCTACAGCACCTTTAAGAGACACTGAAATGAGGCACCGAAATCTACATTCTGATTCGGTTCAGTGCATACCGGTTTCAGTACCCAACCCTAAAAAACACATGATTGTGCATGTCAATTACTTGTTTGGACATGAGCAAAGGGGGAAGTCGTGGCCTAATGGTTAGTGAGTCAGACTCACAATTGAAATGTTGTGAGTTTGAGGCCCGGGCCGGCAGGAATTGTAGGTGGGGGGAGTGCATGTACAGTTCACTCTCCACCTTCAATACCACGACTTAAGTGCCCTTGAGTAGGCATCGAACCCCCAACTGCTCCCCGGGTGCCGGAGCATAAATGGCTGCCCACTGCTCCGGGTGTGTGTTCACAGTGTGTGTGTGTGTGTTCACTACTCTGTGTGTGGACTTCGGATGGGTTAAATGCAGAGCACGAATTCTGATTATGGGTCACCATACTTGGCTGAATGTCACGTCACTTTTTAGGAGTGTAACTTGGCTGAAATATAAAAACTCAAGTACATATACTTTGAAAAAAAATCTTAAGTATTGTAACAAAGTATTTTTAATATCTATTATTTTCTCATCCAGTTTTTTTGAGAAGACACTGCCACCCCTTCAGGTTTCCCCTTCAGGAACTTGAGGTGCATCGAGAAACATTTTGGGAACACCCCTGCTTGACCTCTTTCTGAAGCACATGTAAAATAAGTCCAAATGAGCAGCAAAACGTCACGAGCGGGGTGACTTGAGCAATCAGGAAGTATAATAGTGCATCTGGCAGAGCACAAGTTAGTTCTTGTTAGTTCTGCTATTCAATAGCTCTCTGTGTATGTGTCAGTATTATTTACTTTTGTCTGTCAGTCAACAAGCATATTATGTCAAAATCAATCTCTTAAGTCCAAACTTTAAGTCTAAACTATGTTGTGTTACTCCCTACCCACGATATCTGGCAGCGGGGGATACAGATGATTGTCATGACTGTGAGTTGCTCCTGCTGTGTGCGCTCTCATCAGGGCTGTTTTTGATGAGATTGGCTGAGGCACATCATAGACTTTTGTCATGGGGATCTCAAGTGGATTTAGCCGAGTGATCCTAGATGGGCTCATCCTTTCCTCGGTCTTCTCCCTTATAGATTCATGGCTCCCTCTGAGGGATTGGAAACCTGTGCTGTGGTTTCTTCCCACTGGAGAGAGCGTGCCAATGGTGGAGGCTGGCACATGTTTGCACAGCATGGCTATGTTACAAGCATACCAGGCTGACCTGCTCAAAGAACTGGATGACAGGGGGAGGAGGAATCTGACATGGTAGCCGAACTGCATTAGACCACATATTTGTCCCTCTTAGCCACCAAAGAATTGGGCAAGGCCAACGGCCATTCAATGGCAGCAATGGTGGCAATGGAGCGGCATCTTTGGTTGAATATGTCCGATATGCAAGATAAGGACAGATTCTTCCTTTTCCTGAGGTTTGCTTTGGCCTTTCACTCTTACCCCGCATTTTCACAAAGTTTGTGGACACTGCTCTGGCTCCTCTGCAACTCCAGGGCATTTGCACATTCAGTTACATTGATGATTGGTTAATGATAGCCCAATCGGAGCAGATGGTGGCTCAGCATCAAGATTTCATCCTCACCCTTATGAAAGAGCTGGGGTTAAGACTAAATGCCAAGAAAAGTGTGCTTTCTCCACTACAGAGAACCACTTATTTAGGCGTGGTGTGGGATTCGACCATAATGCAGGACCAATTGTCATCGTGTAATGCTAATGACAGATGCCTCTCTCATGGGCTGGGTGGCAGTCATGAGTGGCCACTCTGCACAGGGTCTGTGGAGAGGCCATCATCTGACGTGGCTCATAAACTTGCTGGCCATATTCGAGCTCTGAGAATTCCTTCCACATCGGTGGTCTCCTACATCAGCTGGCAGTAGTGTTGTCATGGTACCAAAATTTCAGTATTTGGTACCAATGCCAGTGAAAATACACAGTTCTCTGTACCAATTTTGGTACCAAAGCAAAACACAAAAATATTCAAAAAAAAAAAAAAAAAAGCCAAACCAATGCCATTTTTTATCCTTATTTACAATTGTGTTTAAAGTAGGGCTGTCAAATGATTAAAATTTTTAATCAAATTAATCAGAATTTTCAGTGGATTAATCATGATTAATCACTATTTGCAACTACAACTGAATCCTAACCATTTTTTTTCTGAAATGCATACCAAAAGATAAATAACAGAACACAGATACATAATTTTCATGTATTGTTTCATCATGTGGTTCTTTTTTTCTGAATTTCAAAAGTTTAACATTTACTTAGATAAAATTTACCTGAGCACTATATCAAACCATGCCATTTAACTACAGATAGTGTAAGAGTTTTAGGTGAACCAGTGGTTAAATATAGCCACATATCAATGAAATTATGCATAGAGAAACTCGAAAGAATGAACTCAGAAACAAAAACATGCGCCACAATCACATAAGCAGCACTCTGGGCACTCTTGTTTTTGGGAGGTGTTCATTTGCTCTGCCACAATACTATAGGATCGATATTTTCACGTTCTGAAGGCTTCAAGTGCCAGTAAAACCAAGTAAAAATGCATATGCTTTTCCAAACAGCTGTAATTTTCGCTGCATTGCTGGAGGCGTTCTGCGCATGCGCAGTACGAAACACAGGATGCTATAACACAGTGATCCTCAAATCTGGCTCGCGAGATCCACTTTCCTGCGAAGTTTAGCTCTAACCCTAATCAAACACGCATGAGTTTGCTAATCAGTGTCTTTAGGATCATTAGTAAATCACAGGCAGGTGTGTTTAATTGGAGTCTGCGCTAAACTCTGCAGGAAACTCGCGAGCCAGATGAGGATCACTGCTATAACAGAAAGAAGAAGCTCCAGCGTATCAACTACCAAAGTCGTCTCTGTTTATCAAGCTTGACATGAATGTATTTGAGAGTAAATGGGGTAAAACCTTAAGCTTCTTCGGTGTTTTCGTCGGTGTTTTTTACTATCTTGAGAATTCAGAGATCGACGAGACTTTCCTAACCTGAATAATTTGTCACACTGCGCATGCGTGAAATGCGTTATAAAAATTTGACATAATTAACGACAAACAACTAATTAACGCCGTTAACGGGCTATTTTTGACAGCCCTAGTTTAAAGATTTTCTACAAGTAATATAATTATGAAAAACAGTAAATAAGTTTCCAAATTTAATTTGTCTTTTAATTAATGAAATTTAAACACATTTTACATTTTAAAGGGGATTTGCTATTACATTTAAAACACGGAAGAAATATTGTGTGATTTGATAAAGTTTGATAAAGTTTTATACATTTTTTAAACAGTCGTAGCAGTTTCACATACATTCTACTAAATAATAGTCATATTTCTAGCACAATGCTTTTATGTTAAAATTAACTTTTATTTTGACAGTTGTAGGGCTGGACGATTATGGCCTAAAATCAAAACCTCTCGATTAATTGAACATTTTACCTCGATTACAATTAATGAACGATTATTTTTTTTCTGGTTTATTTTTGCCCTCATAGTTCCCTGACAAGGTTTGTACTGTAAGCAGGGCCATAGCTGGGTTTAACTTGTATGTTCGTTCTTTTAATTTGTTTGTGCTATTTACAAAGTGTTTAAGTTTTTTCAATTTTGTAAGTGTCCAGGTACAGAAACCAAATAATTAAATGTAAAATAGCATTGTAAAAATGTAACATACAGTCAAACCAAAATTTATTCAGACACCTTCAACATTTCTCACATTATCAGTTTATTTGCTATAGTTTAGAAAATGGAAATAAAATATGACAAGAACTCAGAGTTAAACTGTCAGAACAAATTAATCTTGATAATTTCAGATAACTTTGATTGCAATCCATTACATATCTTTCTATCAAACAAAACTTCAGAGAACAGTCAATACTTTGTTGGCCAATTACCAAGCAATGATTAATTGTGTTCAGTCTGTGGTGTGAAAAGGTTGCATTAGCAATTCTGCAAAGGAGAGCTCAGTTCAGTGTTATTGTGTGTGAGATGCGTCTCTCTCTCCCCGTGCGCACCGAGCACAGCTCGAGTAACCAGCAGTTCAGTTCAGCTTTTCCGCGTCTTGTGTTTGAATGCTTTCAAGTTTTTTGAATGGTTAAATTGGCAAGGCTTAATAACACGTGAAAATGATACGCTTTCATGACGACACGCAGCAGTGGCAGCAACTGTCCTGAGCGTCTTTTTAGACTGGCCTTAGCCAGACGGTTGAAATCGACTATTAAAGGTGGGATATTTTTTCCTATTGAAAGTGCGATCTGACATCATAGCTCACTATCAGCAGTTATTTTATCTATGTTCTAGGGCCGGGACTCGATTAAAAAAATTAATCTAATTAATTAGAGGCTTTGTAATTAATTAATCAAAATTAATCGCATTTTAATCGCATATAAATATTTGATCTGAGAACAGTGCAAAGTAATTTTTTTTCACATGGATTTATAGTATACCATTGAATAATGACTGAATACATAAGCTTAAGCAACAAAATATTGTTTATTTTTGTTCAACCAAGTCTAGCAGACCAGTGCAATTTTTGCCATGAAGTGTAGCAATAGCATATTTAGAAACAATTTAGAAATAGTACATTTCAAAAATCCAGGAAGCTTATAGGTGCTGGAACCTTCTGTAAAGTGTTTTTTATGTAATACACAATACTGTTAATTACATTCAGAACATTGGAAACACTGACTATTAGAAAACATCTCTCTGTTGCTTCAGAGGATATAACATACTAAGTCCAACTTTTAATAACCTTGGCCAAAACAATAAAGAGTTCAACATAAACTGCCAGTTGCACCAACAAAATAATACATAGTTCAACATAAAGTGTAAAGTCCACGCTAGCTGCTATATGTTTTGCATTGAGGTGATGCTTGAGGCTCGATGTGCTGCAGTGATATGCGAACGCTAGTTGGTGCTTCAGTATAATCGGTCCGCCGAAACTCATCCAGTGAGAAACGTTCCGCGGTGCAAAAATAAGTTATTAAAAATGCGGGAAATTTTTTTCTGTAACTAATTAATCTTTTTCCGATATGAAAGAAAAGGACAATAAATTTTTTGTGTAATTAATTAATCTAAATTAATGCGTTAAAGTCCCAGCCCTACTATGTTCGTAACATTTCTTATAGATTATTGCTCGGTGTAAGAGATAAATAAAGATCAGATAAAGATAAATTGGCGCAAGTACCAGTACGAGTGATTGCCTGTGTGAATTAGTCATACTGTCTCTATATTATTGTGAAGCTGTGGGTTGTAAATAGCCTTCAAAAGTAGAAAAATATGCTATAAGTTTTGAGATTCTAAGCTACTTTAGCTAAGCTAATTAATCACAGAACAGCGCTGACAACTAGTTTCTGTGTTCCTCTGTGCACGCGATGTGACAAAGTTTAGTGAAGACGCAAGGCTCACCGCTCGCGTGTGTGTTGAATCGGTGTTCATCTCCATGTTTTGCTTTTATGCCACTGACTGGACGGGGCACAGTCATGTGGCTACACACGTGGTAGTATGCTTTTTAGGGGGAAGTATTAACAGGATTAAAAAAACTTACAGTCTGTAAGAGGTTCTGAATTTCGGTTTCGGATCATCCAGCCCTAGACGGTTGCCGTAAATACCTTTAAACTGACAATGGTTTTACTCAAATGAAATTGTAAAAATGCTTGTGAAGTGACTCAGTTCTGGCGATATTGTTTATGTATTTATGTCCTCATTGAGACTGCAGATGCTGAAATTACTGCAAGCGTCACATGCTTTAGTTTATGTAGTTAACAAACCCGCACGTCTGTGACATTCATTCAGTTACACAGAGAACATGCAGGATTCATATTTCAACCAACTTTTGTGGCTTAATATTTACAGATACTGGTCCATATGTAGATTTGATATGATTAATTTATGCTAACTTTGACAAATTCCAAGACTGTCCATATTAAATTGCAAGTTTCATTTTCATGACTGGATTTTGAGATTCCGTTATCTGCTTTGTGGAAAACTTATCGCTGTATGCATCAAGAACCGGGTCGAGCGGGTACTCGGTACCATGACATTTTCCGATTTTGACAACACTAGTCTAGATTTCTTCTGCTGTCCACAGTCCCATGCAAATACATGTGTATTTGTTCAACAAACACACCGTCAGAAAGGGTTTTCAGTGCCGTGGCGAATATTGCTACCCCCATGCGATCCTCCCTGAAACCACAACATATGGTTAATATGTTGGCCTTCCTAGCACGCAATAAGGACATGATAACCCAGGTCTAAATCACATAGCCTACGTTACAGATTAAGTAATATTTAGTTTATTCTCTGTATTTTCACTTAGGTCTACACGTTGTTCATGTGATAGCCTACTTAAGAATTCTTTCATTTTTCAAATTAGAAAAAGCCATTTTCTTATTGCTTGTTTTCATGTGATACTTTAGAACTCTTTGATTTCAATATTTGAAGTTCTTTGGGAAAACTGGGACGCCATGCCATCTTGAGTAAAGAGGGCAAGGAAAACCAAAGTTATTATCAGCACTCAGTTTAGAAGCTTGCATCTCTGATGGTATGGGGTTGCATGAGTGCGGGTGGCATGGGCAGCTTACACATCTGGAAAGGCACCATCAATGCTGAAAGGTATATCCAAGTTCTAGAACAACATATGCTCCCATCCAGATGACGTCTCTTTCAGGGAAGACCTTGCATTTTTCAACATAACAAAGCCAGACCACATACTGCATCAATTACAACTTCATGGCTGCGTAGAAGGAGGATTCGAGTACTGAAATGGCCAGCCTGCAGTTGAGCAACTAGAAGCCTGTATTAGACAAGAATGGGACAACATTGCTAGAAGGGGATTAAGAACAAAACTAGAATCAAATACAAAAAGAAACTGAAAATGAAAAAATAAATAAATAAATTCATATGAATAAAAATATAGTATAAATATGCATATGTGCAATTTAGATGCACAATTTATTTACAATTATTATTTATTTTTTACAGTTGCTTTTTGGAGGCGATTCTAGTTTTGTTCTTAATCCCCTTCTTTTAATAATTATAAAAAAGGTTTATGTTTTCACTTAGATTAATTAATTAATTAATTAGTTGAAAGTAGTTGAAAGGTCACAGTATAAAATGTATAGTTGTTTTTACTCTTTGATTCCTTGTTTGAATCTTAATTCTTCTTTTTATTCCAGTTCTTGCGTCTCTCCAGCACCACAGTTCCTTCTGTGGTCTTTGATATCATGAGACAGCACTGGAAACTGGGGCAGCCCAACCTGGTGGTGTCAGTGGTTGGCGGTGAAGGAAGGTCAAAGGTCAAGAGCTGGGTGCGAGAGGTCTTGAGGCAGGGGCTGGTTAAAGCAGCACAGAGTACAGGTATCTTATTCTCCCCTCACACAATATTATTCATTTATTCTTCATTCACATTAATTTATGCTACGCTTTCACAATGTTGTTACCAAGGGCTGATATCTGAAGTGGAAGGTTTAGATCTCCAGACATGCTTGTTTAAAGAACCTGTTAGATGTTTTGTCCTCTTATTTGTGAAGATCTTTGTATGCCATGTCACTTTTTGTTTGTATATGTCACCTGAAATGCCTGATGAGAAAAAGAAGCACATGACCACAGTGAATTTATATAGCCTGAATGCACTGTAAGTTGCTTTGGGAAAAAAGCGTCTGCTAAATGCATAAATTTAATTTAATTTAATTTAATATAGTGACTGGCATTGCAAGCAATTATATGAATCACACATTGATCTTTATTCTAACTGCAAGCCATCAAAGGCCCAGCTACCCTGACACAAATTCAAGCTGGATTGATTATTTCATCAATGTCAGGGAAGTTGCTCAACAGGTTTTTCTCAGTGTGAATATAGTCCCAAAAAAACATTACATTTAACAGACACTTTTAACTAAAGTCACAAGGACCAAAGCAATTTGTGAAAGAACCAATAATATTTGTAATATAGAATGCCAGATTTATTGGACCGCTAGATTAAGAAGTGAGCCTAGTACACTGGCAATATAAATAAAGTTTACCTTCAAGCATATTTGAAACACCAGATAGACATGTAAATAACAGGTTTTTCACTATTGGGTTCTTTAAATTAGATTTTGGCCACAACTGGGAGCCAGGGAAGGAGATCATTAGGGGTGTGATGTGCTTTTTCTTTGGCAATTAAAAAAGTTAATTTTGGATTTTGGATGTATAGGAGCGTGGATCATAACCTCAGGGCTGAAGGAAGGCATCGGCAAGTGTGTAGGAGAGGCAGTAAGAGATCACGCCACTGCAGTGTCTTCTGTCAGTTTAAATAAAGTGGTTCCTATTGGCATTGCTCCTTGGGGAATGGTACATAATCGCCAGCAGCTCGTTGACCCTGAGGTAACTCTACTTATGGTGCAGTACTAGAATACTTAACACTAAATATTTTACCCTTGATACAAATGAACACATTGAAAATATACATTCCCATATACCACATATACATACCCTCACTATTTGAACTTTGGTCAAAGTCGAGAACCAAAATTTTTGTACATAGTTTAAAAAAATTTATTAATTGAAAAAATATATTGTGATGTTATATTTGAATAAATTAAGAAGTATTTGATATATATATATATATATATATATATATATATATATATATATATATATATATATATATATATATATATAGATAGATAGATAGATAGATACAGGAGGAGCACAAGACAGACACAGTGGGCGTGGCGTCAGGCCTCGGAGAGGCTTTTATTAAAAGAAGTCATAAAATGGGATAAAAGTGGCCAAAAGGGAAGAGTGTCCTAAACAACAGGGAATCTGGTGTCCTCGTCATGCTGCGGGGTTCATGTGGGTTGGGCAGTATTCATGGAGGAAGGGTCCAGGTAAGGGATGGAGTCCGGCGGCCGCACGCGCTCCCCTCTTCAGTGCTGGGTGTGAGGGGCAGCGGCTTCCTCTAGCAGCCGCATCACTCTCGTTGGCCGCGGCGCTGTGTAAACGGGTGCGGTTTTCATCCGGATCGCGGGTCTGGCAGCTCACGTCTCAAGTGGTGCGGAAGTCCCTCAACGCACCCTTCCTGGACTCACGAGGACACCAGTGTGCATGCATGGGGAAGAGACCGGTCTCTCGAGGAGAAGTGCGTTGGGCTTTTCAAAAGCGGGGGTGATGAGGCTCCATTTCCATCAGGTGTGCCCCAGCACACACCACCAGACCTGACTCGTACAGCACCCCTCCTCTCACATACCCACTCCAGTCAGCCTGGTGAATGGCGGCAATTCAGGAAGGGGTGCAGATGATAATCAGGGAGGATGCAGATGACTCATCACATTCCCCCTCCCAAGCGACATACCTGTCATCAGGGTGCCGCCCACATGGGAGTGCTACCAGCCTCAACCAGGCTCCAAACGGTCGGAGTGGGCAGGGAGTGGGCAGTCCTCCCTCTCGCAGTGCGCCGGAACAGGGACAGAGAAACAACAGGGAATTTGGTGTCCTCATTGTGCTGCACGGTTCGTATGGGTCGGGCAGTGTTCATGGATGAAGGGTCCAGGTAAGGGGCGGAGTCCGCATTACTCTCGTTGGCAGCGCTGCTGGCAGGGGATGGGTGGCCAGGCATCCTGGCCCGTCGGCCATGTAAACGGGTGCGGTTCTCATCCAGATCGCGGGTCTGGCAGCTCATGTCTGGGGTGGCGCAGGAGTCCCTCAACGCACCCTTCCTCAAGCCACGAGGACACCAGTGTGCATGCACAGGGAAGAGACCGGGAGAGGGACGTTGAGTTTTTCAACAGCGGCGGTGATGAGGCTCCATTTCCATCAGGCGTGCCCCATCACACGCCGCAGGCCCTGACTTGTCCATCACCCCTCCTCTCACAGGAAGGGAGGTGATTTAGGACGGGGTGCCGATGATAATCAGGGAGGAGGCAGCTGACTTGTCACAATATAATTTAAATGTATATAAATGTATATAAATGTGTATATATATATAAATTATTTAATTTAAATAATTTATATATATATACACAAAACTTTTATCTTTGCGTGTGTGTGGTGTATATATATATATATATATGTGTGTTTGTGGTGTATATATATATATATATATATATATAGAGAGAGAGAGAGAGAGAGAGAGAGAGAGAGCTGTAGAGCGATGCCCTAGGTGGAACAGACGCTCTTGAGCTATCTCTCCCCCAGCGCGGCATCATCTCTGAAGGCCCCGGCATTGCCTTCAAAGCCACTCAGAACAACATCGGCTTTGGTGGGCAAAGGGTATGCGGTATGGGTCAGGCTGGTACGTGTCTGCACACCATGGCGATGTTACAGGCGTACCAAGCCGACCTGCTTAAAGAGCTAGACGAGGGAGAAGAGATCAAGTCCCATGATATTTCAGAGCTAACTAGGACCGCTGATCTCTCCCTCCGTGCCACCAAGGAGACCGCCCGAGCGATTGGGCAGTCCATGGCAGCTATGGAGGCCGCGGAGAGGCACTTATGGTTGACCCTGTCTGATATGAAAGAGCAGGACAGGGTCTGCCTCATGGACGCCCCGATCCAGCCGACTGGCCTGTTCGGCGATGCAGTCAATTCTGTGGTCGACAGGTCTCAGGAAGCCCGCAAACAACCGGCGGTGTTCCATAAGTTCCTCCCTCGTCGCTCTCTCTGGCATCTGGGCAGGAGATGCCCCAGCCGCACCCTAGCTCCTCGTATCGCAACTCCCAGAAACAGAGCATTGCCTCTCGTGCTCCTCCGCATCGGGAACGAGAATTCTCCCGGCCGAGGTCTTCTAAGCCTAAACAAGATCTTAGGGCAGTCATAGAATCTAAGAAGTCCTCGGCCAAGAAGCCCTGACGCCAGAAGCCTAGGGTTTCAGAGGGCAGCCTCTGCTGCGGTAGAGCGCTACACACCGCAGTACACTGTGCCCGTCTCGCCTCAGCACCCTCTGGGCCGATCTGCCAACCCTGCCAGTGTTCCAGGGTGCAGTGGTCCCCAGCGAGCATCATTCTCAGTATTTTCCGCTCGCCACTCCTGCGGGGACCTCATACACCAGAAGTCAGTCTCGAGAGACTGATTCCCTTAGTAGATAATTTAGCAGCGTGAAAACTACTGTCAATTTTATCTGAATGGGTCCTGAACACAGTAGAAAATGGCTACCGTATTCAGTTCAGCTCTGCGCAGCCAATATTCAACGGGGTCATTCCGATGATAGTCGGCCCCAGGCAGGGTCTGGTTATGGAACAGGAAGTGAAAACCCTATTAGAGAAGGTGGTCCCTCCTCAAGACAGGGAGCCCGGATTTTACAGCCGGTATTTCATAGTTCCAAAGAAGGATGGGGGGTTGCGTCCGATTATAAAATAAAAAATAAATAAAAATAAAAGTGAAAATCACTGGTTATTGTTACACACAAACACACACACACACACACACACACACACACACACACACACACACACACACACACACACACACACACACACATATATATATATTTTGCAGATGGTTCAGTCTTTTTCTTTCTCT
This sequence comes from Carassius auratus, assembly GCF_003368295.1. Taxonomy (NCBI): domain Eukaryota; kingdom Metazoa; phylum Chordata; class Actinopteri; order Cypriniformes; family Cyprinidae; genus Carassius; species Carassius auratus. The sequence continues at coordinate 16,572,211 of NC_039254.1, forward strand.
TAGGGAAGTTTCCCTGCTAAGTATTTTGTCCAAAGCACTTCACGTGGCACTTACTCTCTGGATACTAACTACAAGGCTTTCCTTCTGGTGGACGATGGGACCGAAGGACGTAAAGGTGGGGAGTTCGGATTCAGAGGCCGTCTGGAGGATTACATTTCACGTCAGCGCCCAGGTACAAGATTAAACTGAATTGCACTCTGCTCTTCATAAGCAGGATTCAGAAATGTTCATGATAAAATTGTGTTTAATATAATACAGTAGTTCGACAACCAGAATGGGTAATACTGCCGCGTGTCCCATCACCGCAGGGTCACGGCGTTAAATGCAAGTCAGTCACGTTTTTAAATCATTCGCGAATCTACCGCCAGGTGGCACAAAGGGACGGATTGCGAACTGAATGTAATTGTAAAATGTAGGTTTGTAAACAATGATGAAAGGAAGACGTAAAACAACAATAACATTATAACATCCTTAAAAAACATTAAAAAAAATACAGTGAGTTCATTTCAAAACGTGGGATACAGTCTACACATCAATAATGTAAAGAAAGACCTTTACAGAAAGGCTATTATGCATGCTATTGTTATTAAACAGTCATTACATATAAGGCCTAAGCTCTCTCTCTTTCTATATATATATATATATATATATATATATATATATATATCCATACATACACCAAACATTGAGTATTATCTGTTTCAGATGTTTAATCGCGCTGGTGCCTCATTCGCACGTATTCAGTGTAAATAGCAGCTGTTCACCATGCCATCCAGCGTGAACAGCGGGCCACTGGCATTTTTTTGGTCATTATGATTTTTTTTCTGCCGATACGGAAACACACGTGAACTACAAAGCCTATTTGACATAATGAAAAACAGTTAAGCTTGAAATGGGCAACATCATGAATATGGAAATGTTTGGATTTGTCCTGAATGAGAGAGCCCAAATTTACCTTATGTTTAGCTTTAAATTATTATAATTTTTTAATTTTTTGTTTGTTCATAGCTAAGCCTATATTATTATATACTAAAGTTATATTTATCCATTAGAATTATATATTTTTAATTCTTGTTCTGTTCTGATAAATTTTTTACATTTAAAGGATTTGTTGTAAAGTGAAGGGAACTAAAAATATCCTGTTGGCACATTGTAACATTATTAGGTCTGCCGTTATTATTTCTGAATACATTAAAATGCAACTTATACATGACATATATATTTAATTTCCTCTCACTAACTATATTTTTTCAGGTGTTTTTTTTAAACAAGCAGCAAATGAAAATAGCTGATTAATCTGTTAAAATTTCACCGTTTCAAGTTATAAACTCCTTGAGATTTTAAAGTAAGTTTAATAGTATTGAAATGCATTTCTAGCAATCTCAGGATGTTCTGTAATTGGCATACAAAGTTAAATCTTTTTAATTGTTCTTATTTTTCAAGGCTATAACTTTTAATATTTAAAAGCCGAAAGGGTCTTCTTTCCAAAAACACTAAAATCATGTGTGTAACACACTGAAGTAAGGAACTGTTGCAATTTTAAGTTAGGTGGGGCACTTTCAGATGTGAGTCCCATAATGGGGCGTGCTGGCTAACAGGTTAAAGTGAGTTTTGAGTAAAAGTGTACTAATAATTTCATAAATTGTCAGATGTAGCTTGATGCTAACGTTAGCACCAATGCTACTAATAGCAGGTGCTTTTCTTCTTCATAATGCATTTTTGTCTCAATAATTCACGTAAGGTCGTAAGAAAATGTTTTGTTGTATTTTTATAGTAAGACTTTTGATAAATAAGGGCTAAATGCAAAGAGAGACTGAAGTGAGATCGCTGCTTTGTTGCTTTGTAAAGCCTGAAAAACCACAATCAAGGCTAATAAAGGTGGAATAAAAACAAAAGAATAATGATAAAAGAATAATGCGGATAATGTGTCATACCTGGCGGAGGTGTGAAAGAACCGTTTGGTGAGAACAATACAATCATGATTCGGGCAGTTTTCAACAGTGAAACATACACAAAGAGCACAGCAGTGTTTACATGTGAGATCTTACAGAGATGACAAGGGCCATAAATCAATCTGATTAGCCTTCTCTAAAAACACACATGACATGGCCTTAGAAAATATTTCATAAAATTCACAGTTTTACAGATTCGATTATGAAATTTTTTATGAAGTCTTGGAAGACTTGTGGCCTTAGCTACACTGTGTTTTCAAACTCATTTCCTACATCAACATTTTTTTAAATACATTTAAAACATATGTTTTTAATATTTTTATTTTTGTTTTTATGTTTGAGCTTATATATCTCTATTATCATAACAGTCTGAGTGATTCTGATTCCTGAACAGTAAACTTTAAAGTGTCAGCTTTGTGAACAAAGGTTGATTATGTATCTAGTCAGAAAGAATCATGAGCAGAAACCTTTTTATTTTGGGTGTGTAATTTCGGTCTCCATGCCAAAAAAGGGGGGTTACTAGTAAGGGGTTAAACTTAAACTTTAACAGACTTTAACATTGTTAACTGAGAAGATGCGCAAATCCATGTTAATTTCAGCATTTATTTGCGCATCTTCTCAGTTAACAACAGCTCTGTGTAGTAACAGCTGCTCTATGTGAAATCACGCACCTGATGGAATTTACCGCTGATTAGAGAACCGGCTTTACTGACGAGATGCGCATTAACGATCGGAGCAGCCCTAGTAATAATACCCTATCTAAAAACATCCGAAGGTGAGCTATGGTGGTTTCGTTTTACAACACGTACATGCGGAACAACCAATCAAAACTATGTCAGTTGACCAATCAGAACACGGTATGCTACCGAAAGGTGGGGTTTAAGGAAACTGAATCTTTTGAACAGCTTCTCGCGAACCGTTTGGGGATCTCTGAGAATTTAGGTCATTTTAAAATGATATTTTGACAAAATGACAATGTTTTTTAACCTTGCATGGATTTAAACCTGTTGTACAGGACTTATAAACAGTGATAGGAACCTTAGAATTTTAATCTTACTGGCTTTTTAAATAGGGCAAATTACAGGTATGATGCAGCAGGCATAATGAGTGGAAGTGGTAGAGTTCAGCAGGAGTCTGGCGAGAGGTGCCACCTGTCGACCAGGAGGAAAATAGCAGTCCAGTTAAGGGTACCTTACAGCCTTAATATATTCCACGCTCAAGTACATGCATTAAGTTTGCCACAAAGCACAGGCAGAAGTAGCCTAATAATTGTGAAAAAGGAGACCTTAATTATTTATTAATAAACAAATGTTTTCTTGTCAGCTGCAAGATGAAATGAATGGTGCTGGCTCTCCACATGGACCTGCCTTTAAAGAGATATGCAACCTTCACAGATTACATAATACTTTAGTTTTGAATTGATTCATTTGATTTGTCAATTAATGGAGCTCGTTTTTACATTGTGTGCACTTTGTTGATTATAATGAGAGAACTTGAGTTTAAACGTGAGGACGTTTTATCAGTCCACCAGTCCAATCAGTCCATTCTTTAGAGTTTCAATGATTTAGCTAAATCGTGCAGGTTTAATTTATTTGTTTCTTGTTTTAATTAGGCCTAAATAATGGGAGCAAAATTATACAGTGCCTCACGTTTTACTAAAATAAAGAAAATAATTTATAAAACACGCAACAATTTCTTAATCAGTGTACAGACAAATATATATTTTCCCAAATAAGTTATCTGTCAAACTATATGACAGGTAACGAATAACAAAGTAGTGCATGAACAAAATGCATTCTGTTTTAGTAAATCGATTTTAAAATATAAATAAAAAAATAGGCCTAATATGTGAAAATATTGTCATTTTGCATTTTAATCCATGTAGCCTATGTAACCCTTCTCACCCGGGTCCTCTCTGACGCTCCGAGCGGGGCTCGAACCCGGGTTTCCGGCATGGGAGGCGGACGCACTAACAAGGAGGCTAAATGGCTACAGCTGTTATACCTAGATCACAATTTCTTTAGAATAATATAACATAATTCATATTATATAAATAATACTGCACACCTATTAAATGTAAAATCTAAAATATGGTGTAATACTGTGTAGCGTAGAGTAATCATTTCGCAAGCTCATAGGCTTGACATTTATCCTGCTTGATTTTGTTCTAAGAACTTCAAGTAGCCTGATAAACTTTAATCTGTGAATATTAAATATTTTAACTACAGCGTTTTTCTTTAATTTTCCCTGACTGCAGCCATCAAATGTAACAAATTGGTGAGGCAGAACTTATCTATTTGCGAAACTGTGCTTTTATGCGCTTGTTTGATAACTTGTTGTTAAGGTGCTACCCAGCGATCAAAAGCTGGAAATGCACTTTGCAGACGCGGTGGTGGGGGTAGGTTGGTAGTTTGGCCACCTACTGTATTACTTATGTACAGTTGAGATAACATTGCCATGTTTCATTGCAGTTATTTAACTGAACAGACTTGTAACAGGCTAACCAGCAAACATTGGTTTAACAAGGGGTGAAATGCTCGTTTTCACTCAATATCCTGTTAATCTTGAGTACCTATAGAGTAGTACTGCATCCTTCATAACTACAAAAAGTCTTTAGTTTCATTATATTTACCGTACGGTTATTTCCCCGGAAAAACACGAGCACCTGGAGGCGTGACGTGTGGGCAGAGCTGAAGAATCACGAGCGCGAGTAAGCTTTTGCGTTGAGAGCGTTTGGAAACTTTACCATGAGGAAAAAAACATCATCCAAAACAAACCATGGCTAACAGTCAGATTCAGAGTATATTTATGATCCAAAATCAGATCCAGAGGCTGAAATTTAACAAGAGCAGCAGCAGCAACAACGTCTCTATGTGGTATGTACTGAAACTGTATATATTTGCTTAGCGGTTTTGGAAAATTACTTAATTACATTAAGTTCCACTTTGTCGTCTTTTTTTTTTTTTTTAAGGTGTACATGTGGAAAGTGCAGTTTGATGACAACATCGCATGTTGTTTACTTGATGTGCTTACGCGCCGATAGCTAAGTTAACAACACAGAGATATTTGAAGCAGTTTTACTCACCGCCTGCGGTTCCAACACACGATTGTGACCCTTTTTCGTTGGAACTGCATTATCCTTTAGAAATAAACGATATGCAAATCCGGCGTCAAACTGGGCCTTGTTTGTAAAACAAGCATCTTCGAAATGCAGGGAACAAACAAAAACACTTGCACAACTCCGTTGATGCTCTGTAAAAATAAACTCCATCCACCGGTCCCTTAATGCTGTTTTTTTTTGGGTAATCTGTGCTTGCCCTGGCAACCAAAAACACACTTCTTTTGTGACAATTCGGTCTCTCGCTCTGATCAGTGAACGTCTCTGCTCTGTTCTACGGGAGCGCACACGCTCTTCCGGGAGAAGTGCCCTTAGGAACCATTTAAGTAAATTCCGCTCCATCTTACGTCACACAGAGCCATGCTCGAAAAAAACTTTCCGAAACTTGTGACAAACCGGAAGGAGTAAATACTCCTTCAAACGTACAACTTAATTTTTGAAACTTTGTCCATGTTTAGCATGGGAATCCAACTCTTTAACAGTATAAAAAACTCAGTATGCATGAAATAGCATTTCACCCCTTTAAGTATAAAGATAACAAATGCTTATCAAATGAAATATAAACCATATTCAGTGAAAAATCATTAATTTATAATGTTTAACATGTATAATCACATTATGTATTTTATGATAAGATCACTTTAATGAAAGCAACAAGGATTTCATTTTCACTGCGGTTGCTTAAATATGTAATCTCAGCAGGCAGTGCAAGCATTGACATTCCTGTTCTGAATATGCTGATATCTGGAGAAGTTTCCATGGTGGAGGTGAGCAGATTTCAATTATAATAAACAAAACTTCCTCTATCCTACATCTGAAAGGTATATTTAACTCAAAAAATTAAGATTTGCTATTAATTTACTCACCACCAAAGGCCATTCAAGAGGTAGGTGACTTTTTTCTTTAGTAGAATAGTAAAGAAGATTATGAGCTGAAACCACAGCCCCATATAATGGAGGTCAGCAGATACCAGCACTTTAGAGTCAAAAAAGTATATACAGACAAGACTAAAGGAATACCCATGGTTCCTGATGATATATTGAGGTCTTTTGTCCTGTGCAAGAAACTGAACATTATTTAAAACATTATTGCCTGTAATCCACAGCCTTACGGTCAGCAGTGACGGCTGGTTGACCAACAAATAAATCTTTTTGAAGATTATTTTGGTTATTATATGGTTATTTTTAAAGCCTGACCAATATGTTTTTTTTTGTGTGTGTGTAAAAAGTTGGGACACTTTTGTGAATAAAGAGTGAATAAAAACTGAATGCAATATTTTATACAGAATACAACATAGATGACATATCAAACGTTTAAACTGAGAAAATGAATAATTTTAAGGGAAAAATAAGTTAAATTTCATGGCATCAACACATCTCTAAAAAGTTAGGACAAGGCCATGTTTACCACTGTGTGGCATCCACTCTTCTTTTTATAACAGTTTGCAAACGTCTGGGGACTGAGGAGACAAGTTGCTCAAGTTTAGGAATAGGAATGCTGTCCTTTTCTTGTCTAATAAAAGCTTCTAGTTGCTCAAGTGTCTTAGGTCTTCTTTGTTGCATCTTTCTCTTTTTGATGCACCAAATTATTTCTATGCGTTAAAGATCTGGACTGCAGGATGGCCATTTCAGTACCCAGATCCTTCTTCTACGCAGCCATGATGTTGTAATTGATGCTGTATGTGTTCTGGCATTGTCATGTTGGAAAATGTAGGGTCTTCCATGAAAAAGACGATGTCTGGATGGGAGCACATGTTGTTCTAGAACTTGGATATACCTTTCAGCATTGATGGTGCCTTTTTTTCTAGATGTGTAAACTCCCCATGCCACATGCACTCATGCAACCCCATAACATCAGAGATGCAGGCTTCTGAACTGAGTGCTGATAACAACTTGGGTTGTCCTTGTCCTCTTTAGCTCGGATGGCATGGCGTCACAGTTTCCCAAAAAGAACTTCAAATTTTGATTCGTCTGACCACAGAACAGTGTTCCACTTTGCCAAAGTCCAATTACATTTTTTGGTTGACCTGTAGAGTTTTTGCCGGCAACGGGGAATGGCACGATCATGGCATCCAGTATGGTTTTCCAGCCTTGACCCTTGACGCACAGAGATTGTTCCAGATTATCTAAATATTTGGATGATATTATGCTCTGTAGATGATGATAACTTCAAACTCTTTGCAATTTTTCTCTGAGAAACTCCATTCTGATATTGCTCCATTATTTTTCACAGCAGCATTGGGGGAATTGGTGATCCTCTGCCCATCTTGATTTCTGAGAGTTACTGCCTCTCTGAGAGGCTTTTTAATACCCAATCATGTTGCCAATTGACCTAATAAGTTGCAAATTGGTCCTCCAGGTGTTCCTTATATGTAGATTTATATTTTCCGGCCTCTTCTTGCTACCTGTCTCAACTTTTTTGGAATGTGTAGCTCTCATGAAACCCAAATTAAGCCAATATTTGGCATGACATTTCAAAATGTCTCACTTTCAATATTTGATATGTTATCTATATTATATTGTGAATAAAATATAAGTTTATGAGATTTGTAAGTTATTCCATTCCTTTTTAATCACAAATGATTAACTGTGACTTTTAACTGTGTAGGCCAAGCAAGCTACTGCCAAACCAACAGGGGCAGGAGCACAGCCTTTTCAAAAGTAAACATCCAAAATGAATACATAATAATAATTGCTAATATTTTTTTTTCACAAACTTGTGTATTTTATAACATTTGTATTGTAACAATTGTATGTAATTGTATGGTCTTTTTGCAGTTTAATATTCACAGACCGTATGTATGCAGGGTGCAATTCGTGGAAAAAAAATAGAGGGTGGATGCTTAAAAAAAAAATCTGAAATGTTTTTAATACTATGGAAACTGTATTTAGTGTGATCTCAGATTGATAAAAAAAATCTGACTTGACAATTGCCAAAAAGACGACTACCAGGGAACACCTTTACACAATCACACATTAAAAAGTGGTATAAAAATATTTTTAATTCTGAATATAATTTTGTGAGTGTGTTAATGTCGACCCGAGAAGCAATTCCTACTTCAGAAAGTTAACTAGGCACAAGTTTGAGGTAAAATGCACTTGGGTTTTCAATGTCAAAACAGCTGTGATTCCAGTAACGTTAAGGAATAATTGACGACGGGCTGTTGAATTATTAGAAAAATAATGCACACCCGAGGTGGGTATGATGCGAAGCGGAGTCAATTATTCCACTTATACTATGGTTACCACACCTCAAGACATCGATCTAATGATTTATTTAAAGGAATTTGTTTGGTTTTTGTACTTAAATCGTTATTGTGGGTAGGAATATTTCTTCCGCATCTCATCCAATGCCTCTTTTGCTGATTTCACAATGTAATTTTAAAGCTGGTGACGGAGGCTTGAGTCATTGATATCATTTTAATGCAGTTATTAAAATGAAGTTATTAGAAAGAGAGCGAAAGAGACAGACACAGAGAGAGAGAGAGAGAGAGAGAGAGCTTGTGTGAATTAGACCGCAGCAGCATCTCTAAACATCCCTGTTATTACCTCGCTAGTGAGAAATGTTGTGTACTTTTGGAAAGTATTGTGTCATGTTTTTGTTAGTCCTGTAATTTCCGTCATTACAGTTTTTACTATGTGAAGTGATATGGAACTGTAATGCGGTCAAGGGAGCTGCCAGTTTGGGGAAATAATCAGATTCATGAGGCTGTGGATTACAGGTAATAATGTCATAAAGAATGTTGAGTTTCTTGCACAGACCAATTGTTTTGCATCATAATACCTCAATATATATAGTCAGGAGTCACATATATCAATTTTGTCTTGTCTGTGTATGATTTTTTGACTCTGAAGTGCCAGTAGCCTCTAACTTTTTATGAAAAGGACCATGGTTTCAGCTAAGAATATTCTTTACCCTTCTACCAAAGGAATAAAAAATGCCACCTATATTTTGGAATGAGGGTGAGTAAATTAACAGCCATTTTTCTTTTTTTTTTTTTTTTTTAGCAAACTTTCCGGTAACACTTTAGAATAAGGTTCCATTAGTTAATGTTAGTTAACTACTTTCGTTAACATGAACTAAGCAAGAACAATCCTTCTACAGCATTTATAAGTCTTAGTCCATGTTAATTTCAACATTTACTAATGCATAATTTAAATCAAAAGTTGTGCTTGTTAACATTAGTTAATGCACTGTGAATTACCATGAACTAACAATGAATAACTGTATTTTCATTAACTAACATTAACGAAGATGAATAAATACAGTAATAAATGTATTATTCATTGTTTGTTCATGTTAATTAATACATTAACTAACATTAACTTATGGAACCTTATTCTAAAGTGTTACCAACTTTCCCTTTAATTGTTCTCTTACATCTTCATTCATTTCAGGCATTAGAAATCTCTCTGAAGAATTCAATGCCCTGGTTGGTCCTGGCTGATTCAGGTGGGCTTGCTAATCTTGTGAGCGACATTGTGGAGAATGTGCAGTCTGATCCGATGTGTGCGTTTGGAGGAGCAGAGAAGGAGGAAGGGTCTCCCAACATGGAGCTAAGAGAACGCATAACCACGAAAGTAAAGAAACAGTTTCCTTCAGAGCAAGACATGGATAAGCTTGTTGATAAGGTAAATGTCACACTCTGATGAAAACCTTTTTTTTTCACTTTTAATCATTGTAAAACAATAAAATTATGCTACCATCTTTCTAAAGTCATCCCCTCTGTAATTTGGCTCCAAATGTTTTTGAGCCACCTCTACAAAATAGTGGTTTACTCTGTAAAATTTAAGCTATGATGTTTAATATTTAGAGTTTTTTATTCAGTTATGTGTTAAATTGTTATGCCACAGGTTTTTTAAGCAATTATTATTATTTTTTTTTTGCTGCTTGGCTCGCTTTTGAAAGGTTTTAAGCATCTACCAGAAGAAAGACCTCATCTCCATTTATCACGCAGAAGGAACGGATGATTTTGACACTGTGATGCTTAAAGTGCTTGTTCAAGGTAGATTTAAACTGGTTATTGCAGTGTTTGTGTCACTTTAACTTCTAAACTTTTCTGTCTACAGTGTACTTTGATGTTTATACATTTCAAATATTTTTAATCAACATAATTTTGCTGTGTGACTGTGTTAGCGAGTAAACATCGGGTTTCGGTGACTACTAACCCCTATGTGGATGAGTTGAAGCTGGCTGTAACCTGGAACAGGGTGGACATTGCCAAGAGTGAACTGTTCAGTGGAAACATTGACTGGAAGGTACAGTAGAGAATCGTGAGAAATATATAAGTTGTTGAGTGTTACAGTAGTTCAAACAGCACAGCATAGCACTAAAAGGGGCAAGGTCTTGGGTTTGATTACCAGGGTGAACTGATTACCGATAAATGTACACATTGAATGAAGAGTCACTTTGGATAATAGCGTTTATCAAATTGAAAGTGTCATTGACAAATGATTTCATGTCCATTGTTTTTTTTTTTCACAAGTTATACATACTACTGTTCAAAAGGTTGGGGTCAATATTAAAGAAATGTATATTTTTATTCAGCAAAGACACATTAAATTGATAAAAATTTGCAGTAAAGACATTTAAGTTGTTGCAAATCAGTTCAATTTCATTTAGTGAATTTTCCACAAAAATATTAAGGGCTCCATCATCCACCCGGCGCAATGTGACGCAAGGGTGTTTGCTAGTTTGAGGCCGGTGCGTTCGCGTTATGTGTTTAATAATAAGCATTTAAGCGCGTTGTGGACCCAATTATACTAAAACGCTCTTTAAATAACAAAGAAAAAACATTGCACCAGGTTTGAGCTGGTCTATGGCTCAGTCTATTTTCAGGTCCTTAAAATAGCAATGCTCCAGCAATGTGCCTGAACACACCTCTTTTTTTAGACCAGCACATGGGCTTGCAAATGCATTTTCTAATTAAACGATGTGGCGCTGGACGGAAAAATGGGAATGGCGCCGGACTGAAACTAGCAAACACACTTGCTGTTGCGCCTTGCGTTGCATTGCGCCTGGTGTATGATAGGCCCCTAAATATTACAATTCAAGGATTGCAATGCATAATAATTTTTTGTAGGCAAATTAAATATTAAATTAAATTTATATATTTATATATATATATATATATATATATATATATATATATATATATATATATATATATATATATATATATATATATATATATATATATATATATATATATATATATATAATATAGTACAGACCAAAAGTTTGGACACATCTTCTCATTCAAAGAGTTTTCTTTATTTTCATGACTATTAAAATTAAAAAGTAGATTCACACTGAAGGCATCAAAACTATGAATTAACACATGTGGAATTATATAAATAACAAAAAAGTGTGAAACAACCGAAAATATGTCATATTGTAGGTTCTTCAAAGTAGCCACCTTTTGCTTTGATTACTGCTTTGCACACTCTTGGTATTCTCTTGATGAGCTTCAAGAGGTAGTCACCTGAAATGGTCTTCAACAGTCTTGAAGGAGTTCCCCGAGAGATGCTTAGCACTTGTTGGCCCTTTTGCCTTCTGTCTGCGGTCCAGCTCACCCCTAAACCATCTGGATTGGGTTCAGGTCCGGTGACTGTGGAGGCCAGGTCATCTGGCGCAGCACCCCATCACTCTCCTTCTTGGTCAAATAGCCTTTGATGCCTTCAGTGTGACTCTAGAATTTCATAGTCATGAAAATTAAGAAAACTCTTTGAATGATAAGGTGTGTCCAAACTTTTGTTCTCTACTGTATACACACAAACACTAACACACACACACACACACACACACACACACACACACACACACACACACACACACACACATATATATATACACACACACACACACACACACACACACACACATCCACATCTGTGACTCTGATTGGTTTATTGCACGTTAGGCCCAAAAAATATAGAGAATAGGGACAACCCATTTAGAACATGCGCCCGGTCACGTCAATCGTTTTTCCGTCGTTAAAATAGCAAAAGTGGATTTGGACATGCCCGGAGTGCACCTGCGCAATGCGCTTAACACTTTGTGTTTAGATCGTTAAAACGGGGCCCTAAGCAGCACATCAATATGAATAAGCAGAAGTTTTTAACAGTTGATTATAATAATTATAATATAATAATTGTAATTTGCTTGAGCAGCAAATTAGAATATCAGTATGATTTCTAAAGTATCATGTGACACTGAAGCCTGGAGAAATTATGCATCAAAGGAATAAATCACACTTTAAATTCTATTCAATTAGAATTTTTTTTAATTTAATTTGAGCAATATTTCAAAGTAGTACAGTGTGAACTGTTTTTATGATCAAATAAATGCAGGTTTGGTGGGCAGAAGAGAAAAAAATCTTACCATCGCAAACTTGAATGGCAGGGTATCTTTTGAGAGGTTATGGAACTATTAAATATGCTTTAACTGATTGACCAACTCATCCCATATTTCCTCAAATTTCAGACTGATCAATACATTTGAGCACAGGAAAAAGTGACCAATAACAAAACAACTCCTTGTGTTCATATTAAAAATGTCCACTTCTAATCTGTTATGCATTAAGTGATGTTAATGATTGAAGTTGTTATATTTTGACATAAACAGTATGAAGATCTTGAAGAATCCATGACTGATGCCCTGGAGAACAATAAACCCCAATTTGTGCGTCTCTTCATTGACAACGGTCTAAACATTTTGAACTACCTGACTTACGGCCGACTGGAGGGTCTTTATGACTCCATCTCTAAAACCTCTCAGGCCGGCGTGCTGCTGCAGCATCTCCTGGAAGAGCGCATTAACGAGTCCAGTGATAAGACATGCCGTGTCAGCATTTATGAGGTGAGATCTGGAAATGGACAAATATTGGCAGGTTATTTAGTCTGTCACCAATTCATAGTAACACCCACCTGCAGGTAGTTTCCTGATTATTTGCACCTCCTGGGAATCTAAGATGTACAATACATTTTTTCAGCTGAAGAGAAATTAAGGTTTTAGAAGAAAATATTTTTCTCCATCTAATGCAAGTGAACATGGCTCAATAGAGATCATATTTGATTTGATATCTTCAAAGTAATCTTCATGACCCCACCCCTCAAATGTGGGTCTTCTATTTAAAATCATTCCACATACTTGATTTGGACTGTATTGTGTAGGGCACTTAAATGTAGTGCCCTACACTGAGTGTGTAGGGCACTTAAAATGTTGATCCCTGTTCACTAGCTGTAGACGGATAAAAATCCTTGAATGTTTTTCCTCAAAATCTTAATTTATTTTTATCTATCTAAATATTGCTATATGATCTAAATACTCGTGAGATCTGACCTAAATATTCATGACTTAAAAAAAGGAACTGATTACAGAGCTGCAGTTCTATGGATGTTTTGTGCACCAGTCGTGTGAATGAATATGTGCTGTTGTAAATGTCACCGATTTCTCATTCTACTGTAGGTGAGTCTGTTACTGGAGTATCTTTTGGGAGAGGTGTGCCAGCCCTTCTATAGGTCTTTGTTCAAAGTGGATGCAGCATCTACCAGAAGAAAAGCTTTGAAGGTACCAGACATCACTTTAGTTCTGTATAATTTTTAAATATATATTTTTTTGCATTGTCTACTCAGTACCCAAAAATGAAATGTTGTCTTCGAATACCACTCTACAGAGGGTTTGCAAGGCCCTAAAGGAGGAGCACTCGTATCAGCAAAGCATGTGCAGGCACCCGTGGTTATGTCTCTTCCTCTGGGCGGTGCTGCAGAACCGTGGTGAAATGGCGATCTTATGCTGGGAAATGGTAACATGCTTCTGATGATTTGCTTTAGTTATTGTTATATTATTAGGTATGCGCAAAATATCAGTTAAGGGCTGATATTTTTTTTAATTTGTTATTGGTAGGGATGGGTAGATCGACACCTAGTGTCGACACAGCTTTCGAGTTTTTGACACACTAGTGCTTTGAAACAGTGTTCCGAGCATTGCTTTATATGAGGCTGTCACGTGACCTGTGAAAATGAAGCTTTGTTACCTCACTGGCACTTCACACTAGAATCAAATACAAAGCGTGTTGATTGCACTGTCCCATAGCCGTGATACATTTAGTGCAATTTTATAGTTATATCAGTCAGCATGCCAGTATATAGTGTTTTTACATGGTGTATTGTTGTTAAGTATAGTACTACTCAGGACTGGGGAGTAACGAAATACATTTAACGGCATTACGTATTTAAAATACAAAATATGAGTAACTGTATTTCATTATAATTACATTTGAAATAAGGGGTAATCAGATTACAGTTACATCTGAAAAGTATTTTAGATTACCAGTGATTACTTTTATTTTGATGTAATTTCTTAAATTTATATTTAAGTAAGCAAAGCAGGTGTCGAGAGCAGCATTTCAGACAATAACTTACACAGAAATGATTCCTCTTTCCCATTGTCTTGCTTCAGAATGAACACACAGACACAAAATTATTTCAAAATAATTGTCTCTGCAAGTATTCTCGTAAACACAGTCGGTTATTTCTTAAGTGAACTTATACAGTGGAAAAATAAATATATTATATATATATATATATATATATATATATAATATTATAATATATATTTTCTAGTCTATATTTCCATCTTGTAATGGCGCTGGTTTAGGTTATTTATTTATTTATTTAAATATAAATTATTTATAAATATAGCAGACACTGTCTTAACTGTGTATTTGCCGGACACGATAGTTGTAAATCAGAGATACAAATCATCAGAACATCGTGTCAATACATTTTGTCATAAATAGAACGAGGCATCAGTTTACTGATGGGGATCATGTCGCATCACACCGCGTCAGTATAGACGTAGTGGACCCATACGATTTTCTGCAAAGTTGCTTTGAAAATTTGTATTATGAAAAGGGTTATACAATTAAATTTGACTTGATGTTGTGATGCTGATGCATAAATTCACTTTTAGCATTTCAATTGATTGATTTTAGTTTTTAGTGTTTTATTTATTTGAAATTTATATATATATACTCCTGAACAAAATCTTAAGACCATGGGATGCATCGCAAGTTTTACACATTTTGCACTAGTGGATCATAAACGAGTTGTAAGTGCTGCTTCAACATGCCAAAAGAAAAAACAGGATCAAGAGACAAAAAATAGAGAGTAGGCAATTTATTGAAAACTGCATTTAAAGTCAAACAGGCTGTTCATCAGCTGATCAAAAATTTAAGACCATCGCCCAAAAATAAACTCACAACAGAACTAAAAGTGTCAAAAAAGGACTCAGTAGTGAGTAGCCCCACTGTTCTTGTTGATCACTGCAAGCACTCGTTTCCGCCAGCTTGATGCAACTGTTTCAAGGAGGCTGGTGGGAATGTTGCTCCATGTGGTGAAGATGGCTTTATGAAGGGCATCCACGGTCTGGAACTGACGTCCGTTTTTATAAACTTCCCTTGCCATCTATCCCTAAATGTTCTCAATGGGATTTAGATCAGGGGAACACGCAGGATGGTCCAAAAGAGCAACGTTATTCTCCTGGAAGAAGTCCTTCATCAGGAAGACATTGTGAATTGCAGCATTGTCCTGTTGAAAGACCCAGTCACTACCACACAGACGGGGCCCCTCGGTCAAGAGGGATGCCCGCTGCAACAGATCCACATAGCCAGTCGCCGTTTGACGCCCTGTCCCATGTTTGGTGCTCCCTTGCAAATTCCAAATGGGCAAGTTTGTGTCGTGGAAGGAGTTCTTGAAGCCCTTCTCTAGCAGATGACGTCTTATGGTTATTGGGCTGCAGTCAGCATCAGTAAGGGCTTTAATTTGGGTTGAGGATCGACCTGTGTCTTCATGGACAACCCTTCGGATCCTGCGGCACAGTGCAGGTGAAATCTTTTTGGGTCTACCACTTGACGTTTTTGTCCCATAACTCTCAGGATTTTTTAAGAAATGTAAAATGACTGTCTTACTGCGTCCAACCTCGGCAGCGATGGCGCATTGTGTGAGACCTTGCTTGTGCAGCTCAACAATCCTGCCACGTTCAAGAAGAGAAAGCCTTTTTGCCTTTGCCATCAGGAGATCTTGACAGTATGACTGCTTGAAAAACAATGACATGAAAGCCATATTTTTGTGCAGATTTTACCTTTTTATGGCTATGGTCTTGTTTGACTTTAAATTTAAAGTCTGTTTGACTTTAAATGCAGTTTTCAATAAATTGCCTACTCTCTATTTTTTATCTCTTGCTCCTGTTTCTTCTTTTGGCATGTTGAAGCAGCACTTACAACCCGGTTATGATCCACTAGTGTGAAATGTGTAAAATTTGCAACCATCCCCTGGTCTTAAGATTTTGTTCAGGAGTGTGTGTGTGTGTGTGTGTGTGTGTGTGTGTGTATATATATATATATATATATTTGGTTTCATGAAGAACCCTTAACATTTATACAACCTTTTTCCACTGTGGAGAACGTTTGTAATAGTGGAAAAGGTTCTTTAGAACTTTAATATTTAAAAGTGCTGTATTGCATCTCTATCAAACAAACACATGAAAACAGCCCTTTTGGTACCTTTACCATGATGAGTTTATTGTGATATTTTAGATAATCTGCTCTTAGATAGAGATGTTCTCACAGCATCCCGCTCATCTGTGCTGCTTTTCTCTATCAGTGTGGTGAGTCTGTTCTGACGGCTCTGGGAGGATGCAAAATACTGAGGGAGCTGTCTAAACTGGAGACTGAGACAGATGCTAAGCTCCCCATGAAGGAGTTGGCCACAAAGTTTGAGTTTATGGCTCATGGTAGGATGTGTGATAGCCTTTGCCATTGGTATCTTATAAAACCAGTGGTAAAAGAAAGTTTAAGCTTCTCTTCCACTGCAATTGTTTGACAGATGTGTTCGGCACTTGCTACCAAACCAAAGCAAGTTATTCCTACAAACTGCTGATCCGCAAATCAAATCTGTGGGGTGATGCCACCTGTCTGAAGATGGCCATGGCTGCTGATGCCCGTTATTTCTTCAGCCACGATGGAGTACAGGTCTGTTGGCATGCAGATATTCATTGTTTCATTTGAAATAAGGTGAGTGTTTTTCTTAAACAGTCTCTTTTTTAGTCCCTGCTGTCTCAGATCTGGTGGGGTGACATGGAAAGAGGAACAGAGCTCTGGAAACTCGCGCTAACGATGATCATTCCTCCTCTCGTCTACACAAACCTCATCAAGTTCAAGTCAGTACATAAGTAGTGCCAATTTCCTGAGTTCCCTTTAAAGGGAACTTCGTACTGCGTCCTCTAGGGGTCGCTATGTGGAACATCTCATTGTGACCAGTGTCTAAGCATACATTGAAAAAACACCAACTAGTTGGCCGTCAACAGCCTCTGACGTCACTACTGGCGCGACCATAAACAGGCACGAGGAGAACATGTCATTCTCTTCTCGTCTTCACTAACTGTTCTGTTTGAAGCATGCATCTGTAAGAACTGGTAAGAGCAATCTCTCTCTGTATATCATGGCGACTATTAGCATTTAGACAATGTGTGCATCTGTGTTGGCGTTATTTGACACCCGTTGACACACACGATCTTTGCGTCATTTGTTTGGGTGAAGAGCACGCAATGTCATGTCTTTGAGGCAAATCTGTGTGCATTGTGAGCATTTTTTCAAGGAAAAAAGCTCAGCTCTCGTTCACCTCTCTTCTGAAAAAAAACAAAAAAATGCAGCCATCTGCTTCGCGCGGTTCAGAATCCGCCGCTGCTGAGGCACGGAGGAGAATGAGCTCGTGAGAATACGTGAGAATATCTTCTCTTAAACTCCCTTCTTGCCATCTATAGCCCCTTCAGAAATTAATCTGGCTTAAATGGCAAGGCATACGCAGCAGCAGATCAGGCTGTGGCTTTGTTACACACAATGGTGTTGCTTTAAGCATATCAGGATGATCTGCTAAGAGACTTGGATGGAGGCAAGGGCCTTTCTCCTGATCAGGTAGCTGCGCCGCACCGCGGAGCTCTCTCCATGCTAACAAAAGCAGGCTGCCTCCACCATGGGCGGGACTATGGCGGCCCTAGTGGCAGTGGAGAGATGTCTGTGGATGACATTGGGAAGAATGCTTCTGAGCTTTTCGGTATATCCGTTGAGATGGTGATCGAGAAGTTCAGGGAGGCGAAGGCGTCCTGTGCTGCTTTCAGATTCTTCATTCCACGAAGGTCCAGGTCTTAGCCGAACAACATAGGGGTCCTGGCCTGTCTCGATCTGAGGATCAAAGACGGGGACAGAAGGCTAGAGTCGTGACTCGCGCTCCTCCCCCACCTGTGGGCAGTGGTAAGAGGAATCATGGGTCATGAGGAGGTAAGCAAAACCTAAGGGATATGATCCAGATAAGGTAGCGTTCTCTTCCTATTCAGAGTGATACAGAGGAATCTACTCGTTCCCTTCTGCTTTTATCCTCCCCTTCCTAATTCCCCTGTAACCACCAGTTCTCCACCTGATTGAGGTTAGGTGGAAACCTCTCGCATAACAGTCTCCTATGCTGGACCTATAATGTTTTGAGCTGGTTTATGTTCATAGCAACCACCTTATTGAAGGTCCGGACTAAAAAGAGGTGCCCCTTGAGCGGGGCTCCAGCGCAGGAGGGTGGGTGAGTATGTAAAGCTCTCTGTATATACTTATGTGTATTAAATTGCTGGTGGTTATGTGTCTACTAATAAACTCTGTGAATTTCCTTTGCAGTGGTCATTTACAGTGTTTACTAAACACTCGTCAGCACCAGCTATCCGGCTTCATGTTCCGGTATTAGGTGGCTGAGATCACAGGCTTCTGAGGGAGCCTCCTTGATCATCAGGCCTGGCACAGCACTGCAGGGAATTTCATTAATGTCTGGCCAGTTCACCCTGAGGGGTCTCCTGGCCACTTAATGGTGCTGTCGCATCTAGCGGGAAGTGGAGGTGGCAGTTACAGAAGTCTTCTTGTATATGCTGCCTCAGGTGATGCGCCCCTTGCCCGAGGTTTGTAAAATTTAGCTTGCCTCTCCCATGCGATTCAGCACCTCTGCGATGCTTAGGAACCTTTAGGTACACACGCCAAGCTTTGTGTACTTTTTCAAAACCACATGATGGTCAGTGTGCATGTGAACACTTTGCACACTTTCTAAAATCCACATAAGTGGTAAGTGTGCACGCAAATCTCTGCGCAATTTCTGAAATCCTGTACTGCAGTGGTTTTCAACCTGTATGCCGCGGCCCCAGTGGTTCGCGGCGGTATTGCAGGTGGGCCATCAATTACAATTAAAAGAAATACTAATATTGTTAATATATGTAAAAATGTCTAAGTCATAACATAATAACATCATTTCATATATTTAAAATTACATAGCAAAAAATAAATATTAAACTGTAACTATGCTTCCACTATTCAAGCTCGCTAATTGGTTTAAGAATAAACCGCCAATTTATCTTAGATATTTTTGCTGCATATGTGACAGAACAACAGCAGTTGTGCCAAGCCGTGCCAGCCCAAGTTATTTTCTGTTCATTGCCAGTTCATTCAATAAAAACAGTTAACAATCTAGCTCCTGAGTACTAAGTTATTAACACGATTCTCGTGGTAGTTTAGCAGCGCTCCCCTTAAGGGACGCCTATGAGCACGCTACTCTGAGCTCGGAGTTCTCCTCTCATATGAGACTGAGTTCTCAGTTTTTTTTCCCCAGAGTGCTGCAGTATTGTTTCCATAGATCGAGTTGATGACTCTCAAACATACTGTTTTGAGATGCACTATTCCATCTATGAGCTGCTCTATCAGAGTGCAACGAGAGCCCCTCCTTAGAACAGTATTTTAAAATCTACGCTATGGTAAGTGTGCACGTGAAGTATTTGAACTGAAATCCACTATGTGTTAAGTTTGCACGCTAGTATTCTGCATTCTTTCTAAAATCCTATATGGTGAGGGCTTTACGCGGTTGCTTCGTGGCCTTTCATGAGTTGGTAAAAGCCCCATTCATTTTGGGTGCCACTCCACCTATGTATCCGCGGATACCGATCTAAACAGGGTGTTGCTACTAGAGAACTGTTCAGACAGTTCTTTCAGCAAGCTTATGCGTTAGCTATCGGTAGCCCCTGTGTGACAGACAAGACTTGGTAGAAAATGCTAGGTTCTTAGCCATATCCCTTTTAAGGAATCTTTCCTGATTCCAAGTGAAATGGTAGAGTTGGTACTTAGTGCTCTCTATGATTCTGGCCTATACTCCCCTCAGCATGGCGGCTTGGGTGTACTGTTCCCCATAGCGGCCCCTAGAGGACGCAGTTCGAAGTTCCCTTGAAAGGGAACGTATCAGGTTAAGCATGTAACCATGGTTCCCTGAGTAGAAAACGAGACACTGCATCCTCTAGCTCCCTGCCATGCTTCGGATGCAAGCTTCAGATGAAGAAGGGAATGACGTGTTCTCCCAGTGCCTGTTTATGGTCGCAATGGTAGTGACTTCAGAGGCTGTAGCCGGACAACTAGTTGGTGTTTTTTCAATGTAGGCTTAAGATATGGGTCATGCCGAGGTGTTCCCCATAGCGGCCCCTAGAGGACGCAGTTTCTTGTTCCCTACTCAGGGAACCATGGTTACATTCGTAACCTGAGATATTTCCTTGCATCTTTCCTTACATTATCACTATGCTTAACTTTTTTGCATGTAGCATAATGGCCTGTTTAACCTTTGTGGCGAGTGGAACAAATGGAAGACACAGTGGGTGTAACGCCAGGCCTCTGAGAGGGTTTTATTGAAATAAAATAGCCAGAACGGAATAAATGTGTCCAGAGGGAAAGGGTGTTCAAAATAAACAAGGGATCTTGTGTGCTTGTCGTGCTGCATGATTCATGAAGGTCAAGTAGTATTCAGGAAGGAATGGTTAAAGGTTTACTAACCAAGTCCCTGCAACAGCAGGGCAAAAATCATGGTAAAAAGCAAGGCATAGCTGCTTGTCATTGGGTTATAAGTGTGTCCATCTGACCCGTCCTTCTTAATGCGACAGCCAATCAGATATTGTCTTGGGTGGGACCTACGCCCTGTTCTCCGGTTCTTGCATGCAATATGCGTAATGTCCACGTGATCGCGTGTGTCCAAACTCCTGAGAGTTTAGTTTAAATGCTTTAATAAGCAAACTTAATAGTTTAAATATGGTGCATCCTATACACATCTACTGTATATCAAAATTCTAGAAATCATTTACCCATCAAGTAGGTACCAAAACACATAATACTTCCCATAGTTGAAGTGGAAGTAAATAAGGATTTAGCCGTGATAAGTGTTTAACACACAAAATTAACTTGAGTAATATAAAGCATGCATAATACAGAGAATACACATCTATGAGGCAACTTCTGGTGATTAGTTCCTATAACTGAGGTAGAAAACCCTACGAATAGGCTGTAATAAAAGTTAAACACACAGAAAGAATTCCACAGGTTATATAAAACATACTGGTAATCAATTCAGCTTATTGGAAACAATTTTTAGACCGTTGTTTGTATTAAACCACAAGTGGGTTAAATTTCAGTCTATTGGTTTTGGAGACAAAGTCTCTGGAATTTACAGCTGCAGAAAGGAGGTGTTCCCTGGTTTAAGGTTTTTGGTGATCCTGGGCCATAGGAATGCCTTAGCATCCTTTGTTTTCTGATAAGGCTGGGGATTTATGCATTGGGGTCACCACAAGGTTTCTTGGCCATTTGGTCTTAAGGTTGGGAAACAAGGAGAAAACTTTTCCTGCTCTCCTGGCATCGCTGGTATGAGATTAGACCGGCACAAAAAGGGAAAGGGGGGTGACATCTCCTTTAGCCATTTCGGCACCATGACTGTGTTTTATGACGCACTAATGGCTCGATGGGGAATCGTTCCGAACTGTGGCATGGGGTGTTGGTTTCTTTACTGTTCAAGGGAACATTCCTACATTGCTGTTGATGCTTTTTATAAATAAAATGTTTTTATTGTAATATACAGATTAAGTTTAACATGAAATACTAATTTTCAACACTTAAAAAAAAAAGTTGATGACCAAAAAGAGGAAAAACCAAAGTGAAGTATCTTCTTTTTTTCACCCTGTCATTTATTTACTTTATAACAGTTAATAAATATCGGTTCTGCACATCAGTTATCAGGCACATAAACATGCAAATAATTGGTATCGGTATCGATTATTAAAAATCTATATCGGTCGATCACTACTTTTTTTGAACTGTTTTTGCTGTGTTGTGGGAAGACATTTTGAACATACAAAATAAAACTTTAAAAAAAAAACAATCAAAATGGTTTTTAACCCTCATCTGGGTCAACAAGACCTGAAAAGTACAGTAAGAAATAAACTGACTTAATTACCAAAAAAAAGTAGCACATGGAAAATGTCTTAATAGCTTAACAGAACCATTAACTAAAAGTGAAATTATGAACTAGTATTTCCATTTATACAAAATGTAATTTAATATATTACACTTTGAAAATACACTGCTTAGTAAGAATGACTGAGATATCTTCTTTACAGAAAAGAAGAGAATGCAGAAGAAGTTAAATCAGTGATGGCACCTCCACCTTCAGCAACAGACTGTAATTACGGAGAGACTGTTTTCTCCTTCGCTGACATCAAACACCAGTAAATTGGGTTTTATATGATACGTGCATTAATATAAGATCTCTGTAGACAAACATGTCTTTATCCATTATCTTCTTAAAATATTTAGCAGTGAAGGCGATCACGAGGACTCAAATAACATCAGGCGTCCAACAAAAGGTATGTTTTTTATTTTAAAACCCACTGGACTGATTTTGTTTCCAGTTCTTGATCTGGTTGGCCAAAATAGGTCTTTCTTATTGGCTTCCCTGTTAACTCCTTCCTGTAAGCAGGTACTGCTACAAGTTTCCGATCCAAGAAGATCCCATTTTGGGTTTCCCGGTGGAAGCAGTTCTGGTACGCCCCTGTCACTTCATTCATTGGCAACGTTGTGACGTACTTCCTCTTCCTGTTTCTGTACGCCTACGTGCTATTGGTCGACTTCAAGCAGCCTCCGCCTGAAGGCCCTGCTGCTTCTGAGTATGTGCTGTATTTCTGGGTGTTCACGATCGTCTGCGAGGAGATTCGAGAGGTAGATGCTGCATTTCTCAAATTACTTCCTGGTTTTCCTGTACAATATATCAAACAAGTGATGCAATGAAATAATTTTAATTCAAGTATAATGATTATTTTTTTTGTTCTCTTTCACTCCCAGACATTCATTGTGGGGAATAAGAAGTTTTGTCAGAGGTTGATGCTGTATATTCAGGATGTTTGGAATAAGTTTGATGTTCTTGCCATTTCCCTCTTTATTGCTGGATTGTGCTGCAGGTAATGCTTGACAGTCCACTAAAATATTTAGCAACGCTAAATTTTAATAAGAAATATGTTGTGAGCAGTATTAGAATGATTTCTGAAGGATCACCTGACACTGAAGACTGGAGTAATGATGCTAAAACTATATTCTTTCCTACTTTTATGCCTGTTTTAGGATGTTCCGTTTTTCATTCAACATGGGACGCGGTATACTGTGTATGGACTACATGGTCTTCACGCTCCGACTCATCCATATTTTTGCCATTCACAGACAGCTGGGTCCCAAAATCATCATACTTGGCAAAATGGTGAGACAATCAGAGAGCCGATCAAAGTGATAATTAAGCTCTATAGATGCCATCCAGCAAAAATGATTATGTACAGTGCTTAAAGTTCTCCGGCACCGTGACGGACTTCCGGCGTGCAGCATTTGGCTGCAAAAAAAAGAATCATACATTAAAAAAAAAAAAGTCTTGTTGAGTATCACTTTTGAGTTCCTGAGTTCACCTAACAATGGTAAGAGAGGAGCAGCTTTCACTCTCAACCAATCTAACATTACTAGCCAATCAGAATGTTTTGCTCTTATAAACACGAGACGCATGTAGTATCCAACTGCGGAGTCGCAGCCCTGATGAATGGAGAAGCACAACAAAAAGCTGTGAGGCGCAAAGGCCAGTGATGTCCATCTAGCACGTATTTACATAGAAAAGCTAATTATGAAGCAGTGGAGCTTTGTAAAGAGCTCTGATTAAACATGTCATCTCCATAAGAACGATGTGATTGCCAGAACACATTTACCGGGATTTTTTAAATGTCCTGTTCACACATGATCTATTAATGGTAACTTTCCAGTAATTTACCAGTGAATAAATTACTGGGAATTTCTCTGTATATGCTGTATATGCTGTGAATGTGAATTAACATTCATCTTGAACAACGATGTGCATTATCTCATTAAATTTGTAACGTAAATAATTCATAAATCTTTGCCAAAACAGGATAATACACCAACATATGTCTAAATATGCCATTTAGGTACATATGTATTGTACATCACAATTCTGCATGTGGCCAAAAATCGTTTAATCACGCTGTACAGTGAAATGTCATCAGGCCGTTGGCGCCTTCTGCGAGTGTTTTAATACATAATGTGCTTAAGTTGGTTATGTTCATATTATTTATAGGCATATTCCATTATTTTAAATGTGTTGTTCAATGCAATCATGAGCCAACTATTATTGCATCATCGTTGGTTTATACAGGTCCTTCTAAAAAAATTAGCATATTGTGATAAAAGTTCATTATTTTCCATAATGTAATGATAAAAATTAAACTTTCATATATTTTAGATTCATTGCACACCAACTTAAATATTTCAGGTCTTTTATTGTTTTAATACTGATGATTTTGGCATGCAGCTCATGAAAACCCAAAATTCCTATCTCAAAAAATGTGCGTATTTCATCCGACCAATAAAAGAAAAGTGTTTTTAATACAAAAAAAGTCAACCTTCAAATAATTATGTTCAGTTATGCACTCAATACTTGGTCGGGAATCCTTTTGCAGAAATGACTGCTTCAATGGAGGCCCAGGATGCTTCGATAGCGGCCTTAAGCTCATCCAGAGTGTTTGGTCTTGCGTCTCTCAACTTTCTCTTCACAATATCCCACAGATTCTCTATGGGGTTCAGGTCAGGAGAGTTGGCAGGCCAATTGAGCACAGTAATACCATGGTCAGTAAACCATTTACCAGTGGTTTTGGCACTGTGAGCAGGTGGCAGGTCGTGCTGAAAAACGAAATCTTCATCTCCATAAAGCTTTTCAGCAGATGGAAGCATGAAGTGCTCCAAAATCTCCTGATAGCTAGCTGCATTGACCCTGCCCTTGATAAAACACAGTGGACCAACACCAGCAGCCGACATGGCACCCCAGACCATCACTGACTGTGGGTACTTGACACTGGACTTCAGGCATTTTGGCATTTCCTTCTCCCCAGTCTTCCTCCAGACTCTGGCATCTTGATTTCCGAATGAAATGCAAAATTTGCTTTCATCCGAAAAAAGTACTTTGGACCACTGAGCAACAGTCCAGTGCTGCTTCTCTGTAGCCCATTTCCTGCACACGCCTGTGCACGGTGGCTCTGGATGTTTCTACTCCAGACTCAGTCCACTGCTTCCGCAGGTCCCCCAAGGTCTGTAATCGGTCCTTCTCCATCTTCCTCAGGGTCCGGTCACCTCTTCTCGTTGTGCAGCGTTTTTTGCCACACTTTTTCCTTCCCACAGACTTCCCACTGAGGTGCCTTGATACAGCACTCTGGGAACAGCCTATTAATTCAGAAATTGCTTTCTGTGTCTTACCCTCTCGCTTGAGGGTGTCAATGATGGCCTTCTGGACAGCAGTCAGGTCGGCAGTCTTACCCATGATTGCGGTTTTGAGTAATGAACCAGGCTGGGAGTTTTTAAAAGCCTCAGGAATCTTTTGCAGGTGTTTAGAGTTAATTAGTTGATTCAGATGATTAGGTTAATAGCTCGTTTAGAGAACCTTGGGTTTTCATGAACTGTATGCCAAAATCATCAGTATTAAAGCAATAAAAGACCTGAACTATTTCAGTTGGTGTGCAATGAATCTAAAATATATGAAAGTTTAATTTTTATCATTACATTACGGAAAATAATGAACTTTTATCACAATATGCTAATTTTTTGAGAAGGACCTGTATATAAATAGTCATACTAAAGCCTGGTTTTCACTTAGGTCTGTTTTTGTTACTAAAAAATATCAGATTACTCAGTTGTTAAAATAATCAGATTACTTGATTACCAAAATAATCATTAGTTACAGCCATAGATTAGTTAAAATATTTTTAAATACAACTGCTTTGTTTAACTTTTAGTAATTAAAAGACAAATATTTTGTCATTGAAAATTTCTTTAAAAATAGTATTAAATTATTGTCATGTTCTATTAAACCAAGTATCTGTATTTTGTCTCATCTGGTGAGTTAAATGGATTGTCACACCCATAGTGTCGATAAGTGGTGATATAGCTCATAATTTTCCAAGTGTATGAAACAGCTTTCATTCTTCAGGTCAACCACATATTCATGAAAATGAAAATCAGTTTGAATAAATAAAGCAATAACTTTGCCATAGTATCCTTTGAAATGTTAAAGTTGCCGCAGTCACTGCATGTGCTGCCCCATCCCCAGAAAAAAGTTCAAGCTCAGGTTTTTTTTTTTTTTTTGCTTTAACCCCTGTTATGTATGCAATGCATTACCATAAAATCAAGACCTCCCCAGGAAAGCATCCTGAAAAATAAAGATTAATTTCATGCTTTTAAAAGCCCTCCAAACCTTAAAGACTTCTACACCACTAAAATCCCATTGTGTCAACTGTTTACAGATAAAAAATGCTTAAAATTAAATTTAAACAAAAATTAAAGTAACAATTGGAGACATTTCACATCTCACTCCTTTTTTTATTTCTTATGAATGAACCACAGATAAAGGATGCATTCTTCTTCTTATTCTTCCTGGCGGTGTGGCTGAGTGCGTATGGAGTGGCCAATCAAGCTCTATTGTACCAATACGACCCAAGCCCTGACAGAGCGTTTCGAAGAGTCTTGTACAGACCATATTTGCATATATTTGGACAGATTCCTGTGGAAGAAATAGACAGTATGTTCACTTCTGATTTACACAGAAATAGTTCACCTTAAAATTAAAATTTTCTTCATTGAAATAGATTTGGAGAATGGATCCAATCGATCCTCTGCAGTGAATGGGATGAGAGTCCAAGCAACTGAAAAAAAATAAAAAATCACAATATTTAACAAATAAGTCACACTACTTCATTCCATCAGTTAACATCTTGTGAAGCAAAAAGCTGCATGTTTGAAATTAAATAATTAAATTCTGACGGCACCCATTCTCTGCAGAGGATCCATTGGTGAGCAAGTCAAGTAGTGCTAAACTTCTCCAAATCTGTTTTGATGAAGAAACAAATTCATCTATATCTTGGATGGCTTGAGGATGAATACTTATCCACTTTAGGCTGAACTATTCCTTTAAATTTACAACTAATAATATTTCACAACTTTGTTAACATCCATTGACGATATTGTATCTGTGTGTGTTAAGCTGGAAAGAATTGGGATAGAGACTGCACCGATAATCTGACACTGATTAATGAAGGGAAAGAGCCATGTAGAGACACCAGCCACAACTGGCTTGTGGTCATTTTGCTGGTCATATTCCTGCTAGTCACCAACATCCTTCTAGTCAACCTGCTCATCGCCACATTCAGGTATTTGTTTTAGTCAATCATCTGCTGTATGTAGCCATCAAATTATCCATCCATCCATGTATTTCTATTCTCTTTGTGTTTGTTTCTGTAGCTACACCTTCTCTAAGGTTCAGGAGCGCAGCGACACATACTGGAAGTTTCAGCGGTATAATCTGATAGTGGAGTATCATTCCCGTCCAACACTCGCTCCACCGTTCATCATCCTATCCCACATCAACCTCTTAATCAAAAGAAACTTACGCAAAGTTCCATCCACCAAAATCCACCGATTTGGTAAAGTTAGAAATTAACTGCAGTTCAAGCAGACTTGTTGAAGATGAAATGTGATGTAAAGTAAAAATTGTGCATTTGCATTTTATAATAGCACTGCAGTTAAAGGGTAAAGATGCTAACAAGCTGGTGAAATGGGAGACCTTCCAGAAGGAGAATTTTCTGACTATCGAGAGCAAAAAACAAAGAGGGACTGACTCTGAGAGGCTAAAGCGCATGACTGCTAAGTAAGTCAATCAACCTTCTGAAATAAGAATTTGATGTTCCTTACAGTTTTTTTCAATCGCTAACAAGCGCTTAACCATACTTCAGATACTTTTTCTAAACTCTTAACACAGACTCACACCTACAAAACACAATTGGCCAAATGGATAATTTTCTTCTCAAAAACACATTTTGTTAAATATATACTAAGTCTTCATTTCAAAATAGAACACATCTTTCTCTGCACACACCAACTTTACCAAAACACTGGAAATCTGACTCAAAATTAAATTATTCTGTCAAAGAATAACACTTGTTTTCACTTCAAAAGGTACATGCAGTCAATCAAAGTACACCAGGTTTCAGAATACTGGCTATTGTTGACATTACAAAAACTGCATAGACTTTTCAGTCTCAGTTTTACAGGTATTTGCATGCAAAACATGCAAATTCATTGTTTTACACTAAATTTCTTGGTTAGGAACTGTATGTCCAAATATACAGTAATGTTCACATTCAAAAGCATTCCAGTAAAAAGCTATTTTTTTCCTTTACTGTTTACTGCAGGAGGTACAGTAGAAACACGGTATGATAGAACAGAAAAGGTTTGACAGTATTGCTTACAGTGAACAAAATATCCATGAAACACATACGAGCATTCTGAACCAAAAAACAACAACAACAAAAAAGCCCAGATAAAAAAGGGGGGTAAAATAAAAACAATCTCTCACTGCTCCTCTCACTGCATCTCTCACTGCTCCTGCTCCTCTCACTGCTCCTCTCACTGCATCTCTCACTGCTCCTCTCACTGCATCTCTCACTGCATCTCTCACTGCATCTCTCACTGCTCCTGCTCCTCTCACTGCATCTCTCACTGCATCTCTCACTGCTCCTGCTCCTCTCACTGCTCCTCTCACTGCTCCTCTCATTGCATCTCTCACTGCTCCTGCTCCTCTCACTGCTCCTCTCACTGCATCTCTCACTGCTCCTGCTCCTCTCACTGCTCATCTCACTGCTCCTGCTCCTCTCACTGCTCCTCTCACTGCTCCTGCTCCTCTCACTGCTCCTCTCACTGCTTCTCTCACTGCTCCTCTCACTGCTCCTCTCACTGCTCCTCTCACTGCTCCTCTCACTGCATCTCTCACTGCTCCTCTCACTGCTCCTCTCACTGCTCCTGCTCCTCTCACTGCATCTCTCACTGCTCCTGCTCCTCTCACTGCTCATCTCACTGCTCCTGCTCCTCTCACTGCTCCTCTCACTGCTCCTGCTCCTCTCACTGCTCCTCTCACTGCTCCTCTCACTGCTCCTCTCACTGCATCTCTCACTGCTCCTCTCACTGCTCCTCTCACTGCTCCTGCTCCTCTCACTGCATCT
This sequence comes from Carassius auratus, assembly GCF_003368295.1. Lineage (NCBI taxonomy): Eukaryota > Metazoa > Chordata > Actinopteri > Cypriniformes > Cyprinidae > Carassius > Carassius auratus. Next base: position 16,601,761 of record NC_039254.1, read on the forward strand.
CTCACTGCTCCTGCTCCTCTCACTGCTCATCTCACTGCTCCTGCTCCTCTCACTGCTCCTCTCACTGCTCCTGCTCCTCTCACTGCTCCTCTCACTGCTCCTCTCACTGCTCCTCTCACTGCATCTCTCACTGCTCCTCTCACTGCTCCTCTCACTGCTCCTGCTCCTCTCACTGCATCTCTCACTGCTCCTGCTCCTCTCACTGCTCATCTCACTGCTCCTGCTCCTCTCACTGCTCCTCTCACTGCTCCTGCTCCTCTCACTGCTCCTCTCACTGCTCCTCTCACTGCTCCTCTCACTGCATCTCTCACTGCTCCTCTCACTGCTCCTCTCACTGCTCCTGCTCCTCTCACTGCATCTCTCACTGCTCCTGCTCCTCTCACTGCTCATCTCACTGCTCCTGCTCCTCTCACTGCTCCTCTCACTGCTCCTGCTCCTCTCACTGCTCCTCTCACTGCTCCTCTCACTGCTCCTCTCACTGCATCTCTCACTGCTCCTCTCACTGCTCCTCTCACTGCTCCTGCTCCTCTCACTGCATCTCTCACTGCTCCTGCTCCTCTCACTGCTCATCTCACTGCTCCTGCTCCTCTCACTGCTCCTCTCACTGCTCCTGCTCCTCTCACTGCTCCTCTCACTGCTCCTCTCACTGCTCCTCTCACTGCATCTCTCACTGCTCCTCTCACTGCTCCTCTCACTGCATCTCTCACTGCTCCTGCTCCTCTCACTGCTCATCTCACTGCTCCTGCTCCTCTCACTGCTCCTCTCACTGCTCCTGCTCCTCTCACTGCTCCTCTCACTGCTCCTCTCACTGCTCCTCTCACTGCATCTCTCACTGCTCCTCTCACTGCTCCTCTCACTGCTCCTGCTCCTCTCACTGCATCTCTCACTGCTCCTGCTCCTCTCACTGGGCCCCTTGCTCTTACTTTTCCTCGTCCATACATTACAGTGTTTGTCTTTTTCTGTTTCTGTTTCCAAAAATATCACTCAAAGTCCTCCTTTTATTGTATAAGTGTCAATGTAATAGAAAAAAATAACCCCTGCCATTGAGTCTAAGCCGGATTGGAATCACTTGTGGTTTGCCCAATTTACACAACATAAATCAGCTAAGATAATTTGTTTTTGAACTGATATCATCGCAGAAGCAGAGGTTTTTATACTGTATCTAAGATTTGGAACATTGTTTTTGCTATTGTGGGATGTTGTGTGTTAACATTTGTAAATACTACAAAAACGATCCATAATTTTTTTGGGAGGTATAGCTTGTATGTTCAGAAAATGTAAGCATTGTGGAAATGTGTTCAATGACTCCATACTGTGTGAAAACGACATGAAATGTGTGAATGGTATGGCCACAATAGACAGATGCTGTGCTAATTGTGTTTAGAGTTTTGAAAATGTGACAACTGCTTGGACAAATGCTTGTTAGCGACTGAAAAAAACTGTAAATGATGAAGTATTTGAATATTTATCTGGGACAGTTTAATGCTCAGGAGCATTCATTTTGCCCGTAAATATTGAAAATGTGTCACTGTAAAGTCTAATGTTTAAATTGTCCATGATTATCAGTCGAATGTGTTATGAGCAAAGTGCAGAGTGTTCAGGGCTTCAAAACATGATGAGATACAGAGCTATTTGCAGATATCCCGCCTTTGTAGTCTGTGATGTGTGCTAGGCCTTGCCACATTTTCCTTGAGTCATGGGCAGCATAGTAAGATTACAAAAAAAAAACAATTATTTGGTGCAGATGGTAATTTTATACGGCTTAAAGTTAGTTGAAATTCTGATAGCTTGTAATGTAATCATTGAGCTTTTAATAACAGTACAACAGACTTACATTTCAAAACATTTAAAGATACATTATACAATGAGGTTTGAAAAAATAAAAACCTTTTTACCTGCTACAAAAAGCAGGTAATCGGAGTCAGATAAATCAAATCAAAATGTGATCAAAAATTGTTGTTCATCAGATTGAAGCAGAATGTTGATGTGTTTCAGAGTGGATGGTATCATTAAACAGGTTGGTGAGATCAGAGATGTTGACCGCAGACTGCGAGCACTAGAATCCGATGTAAGGGCACATGATGTGATATCTGTATTATGCTGCATATCAACTATATCTAGCTGTTGTTGATAGATGAATGCTCCCCTGTGTTCAGATGGAGTTCTGCACATCTTCTCTTCAGTGGATTATGGAAGCTCTGTCTCAGAGCAGTACAGTGAAGAGCCCTAAATCACACCCGACTCGCAAAGGTACCCCTGCTTCTGGCACAATACTCAAATATATTTTAGCATGATGTTTCTTGCATGCTAAAATAATAAGCGATCATTTAAGAGAAGGGTTCAAATAAATAAATAAATGAATGAAAGTTCCCCTGGGATTCTAAATTAATATTTCTATCATTTAAGAGCATATTCACATATTCATGGTTCTCTGATTTTAGTAGTCACTTTATATGCAAGGATAAATATAAAATATTTCATATATTTTTTTAGTACTTTTTATATTAAAACTATCTATATTGCTGTCTGTCTGCCTGCATAAAATTTTTAATTGCAATTATATTTTCATGAGTTGAACTGTTGATATTATTATTATTGCTTTTAATTATAAAAAGAACAACGAAAATATACTAGTTGTAAACTACAATTTGTCAACAACCAGGGGCCCGTTCTTCGTAATTCGCTTATTACATCTGAGATGAAATATCCTATCCATGATCTAATCAGGATCTGGCTAATTCGGTTCTTCGAACGCAACCTGTTGTTGATGATTAGGATGACTGGACTGAGTTATCTGAGATAATTGCGTGTTCATTGGTTGGTTTAAAAGGGGCTATGTATCGATACTCCACACCATGATCAGCAATGCAGCGATTGGCTGGCAGCAAGATGGCAACCTCATGACATCATACAATAAAAAAAACACCTGGCGAAAAACTTGACAAATTTCTAGACTTTTATAAGGAAACCAAGCGAACAAAACTAAATAAATGTTATAATAGATAAATGAAATGTGCACTGTTTTTATTATTATTATTATTTTACATGATTTAAAATTATTTTGACTCACAATTTATAATATTATACAATAATAAAGACTTTACATTTTTATTTCAATGTAGTAATTGGCTATTCATTGAATTTTATATATGGACAGATTTGTTAAGTGACATCATTAATAAAGTTTCTTTAGGGTCAATATCATGTTATCTGCTTCTCCTGTGCTTCATCAAACCACTCCCATAATAGCGTTCATAACTCATATTAATGCACGACTACATTATCTGTATAGAATGTATGTAAGACTCGAATACAATTATGAAGTAATCATTTTTTGACAAATTCAAATTTCATTGAGTAAAACTGGCTGTCTATAGTAGGCTATTATGGACTACACAACATTATTATATTATCTTTAAATTCATGTTTAAATTATTATTATTTAAAATTATTATAGGATACTCTTTCTAATGATCAGTTCTGATTAAAAATATGAGATCTAATGCTGTTTTCATGAAATAAGCCTGTTCCCGAGCAGGTTTATGGTTTTGGACCTGTTGCTATGACAGCAAGTCCAGGATGTGCTTCAAAGAACCAGATGATCCATTATCATGCTAAATCATCAACAATCAAATCTAGCTAACCGAGTTAGAGATGTATGAAGAACGGGCCCCATTTTGAACCACAGCTTTAGGCTATGTTTACACGAAAAAATAGTCAAAAACTGAAAAGTGCATTTTAAAAAGGTTTCACGTGTACACAACAACCTTTTTAAAAATAATTTGCATTTACAGATATCTGCCAAAATGGCCAAAATACGTGCTGTTTAACGTATGCTGGGCCAGTAGTTGGCACTGTCACCTTGTTAGTAAACAGTACCTGTAGGGAAGTGATATATATGTGTGTGTGTGTGTGTGTGTGTGTTTGTATATTTTTCATTTCCAGCCTAAACTGATATTTCATCTTTTTGTCATCAGCTGTCATTTCAGCCTCCATCGAGAAATGAAAAAAAAAAAAAAAAAATTCTACTTTCCTGTATTCGTCTTCATATCTCACTTTCACGGACACAAGAACCAAGACGCTGCAGAGAGCTAGTGAAACCTGTCAGAAAACTCTCCGTATTGTTCTGGTTTCCATTTTTAAACTGGTCATCCTGGTCTTTTCTTGGTTCATCCTGCTCTTACAAGTTTAGTGCTCCCAAATGACCTGTCCTGGTTTTCCATGTGATCATGGGAAGAGAACAGGGCACAGACTGTCCTTGAACTCACTGTACACTAGAAGGTCAATTATGTCATGTTACATTCATAGATTACTTTTATCGTTAGGTTTCATTATAAGGTCAGGGTAACCGTTTTCTTAGGATCTGATTTCATAGAATAAATTCTTTATAATAAAAATAAAGAAATGTTCTTGATTAATGGCTTAAAGGGATAGTTAACCTAAAAAAATGGAAATGGTCATAATTTACTCATGCTCAAGTTGAATGAATTTCTTTCTTCTGCTGAACATAAAAGAAGAAATTTTGAAGATTATTGACAAACGAACAGTTGCTGGTCCACAGAGAGTTCCATAGCATGAAAAAAATACTACTGAAGTCAATGGGGACCAGCAACTGGTGAGTTAATGATTTTTTGTGGACTATCCCTTTAAAAGCTGCAGTGGGAACCAATATAGCATATTGTAACTTATATTTTGTATTTCATTTTTTTGTATTTGTATTGTATTTTTTAGCTAAAAACCTGTGACCAACTCCCATTTATTGTTTATATAGTTTGGCACTTATCTTGACACACGTGTTGCAGAACATGAAATAAGTCTAATGTTCGATAGGGATGTTTAAATGTTTTTATTATTTGAAAAACTACACAAACAAAAAATCTATAATTGAATGCTTTTTGCACTGAAATATTGAACTGGAATACTGCAATAGATTGTTTACATTTTAAATATAGAAAAACATTTTTAGATTCAAGATTAATACTGTAATTGCATTCTGTAACAATGTTCTTAGATTTTGTTTGAGACTTTCTTATTCTATATTTGGATATTTATGTTTGATTTTGTGATGACAATTTTTAAGGTGACAAGTTCTTCAATGTCTTATTTGTAATATTTTATTATTATAATTTTTTATATCACATTTTAAAAATACATTTTGAAACCATGATGCAACTATTTAAAGGATTGTACTGTTTTGGCAGCATCAGCAGAGAGGGAGGAGATAAATAGACTCCGTGGCCAAGTTTGCATCTCAGATTTCAGGGCAACAAAGATCCTTCACCATGTTCTCTCTTCCCCAACTCTCACCCCTCCAAAACTAAAGAGATCCCTATGGTCTTTCTGGACTTGTACACCCCACTAATTTCCTGTGTTAATGTATTATACATTGGAACAGGATGTTTGGGTTGAACAGTTTGTCCCTTAAAAAATGGCAATAGGTTTTACTTTAGTGACAGCCAAGAATTATAATTTAGTGATGAGAGGAACAGAGCAATGCAGACTCTTTTGCAAATGTTCTTGAAAATGTAATCTATTAAATCTTTTTAACTCTTAAGTATCTGTATAAAATATGTATCCTTTTGTTAATTTGCATGGCTTGTTTTGTTGCTCATCAGGCCAATAAGAAAAAAGTATCTGTCTGTCTGTCTATCAATCTAAACACACACAGAATACTTGAGGATCCTTGACAACCCCATGAAATCAAGATATACAAATGTATGAATAGATCCAATCTTGATTTTAGAGTTTTTAAGTATATGTTTTCCTAAGCAACCAATGAGCAGCCCCAACTGTTGTCCTATTCTGGTCTCCATAGGAACTTATGTTAATATTGGGTAAAAACAGAAAATGTATTAACAACATTTTTTTTTTAATACTACTGGGATAAAGAAAGAACTCAAGGTCAATTCTGGAAATGATTTGTTTTAAGCACCAGCAAACAAGTATGCATTGCATTCTATGTCAAAGACTCACAAGAAAATCAAGCATGGCTTGCAATGCTTAAGTGAAAATGCCTCCAAAGAAGGTATATAGTATACTGTATGTGTTCTTACGATTTTGTGGACAAAAAGTGCCATTGTTTTCCGGTATGAGTTAGGAAAGAATCCTGCTTTAAGAAAATGCTTTTATCTAGAGGAACATGTGGAGAGTGTTTAGATGTGAAAATCTTCCCGAAGGTGAATATAAATCCATTTAATTTTCTCCATCTGGTGATGTAAATGGTAGCAGGTGCATACAGCAGTAGATATCAGGGTATGCAGTGCTTCATATGTATAGAGGTGACCTTTAGATAAGGACCTGATATAGGAAAGCATAAGCGAGTGAAGGAGGGATGGAGTTTCAGCAGCTGAGTGATCTATTGAAGGTCAGATCATGCAGTGTACTGCTACTATTGAGAGCTTCCCACCTAACAGACCCAGCCAGGCCTAAGGAGGGTCAAAATAGGACTGGCTTTACTCTGTTAGGTCTATGTTTGTGTAATGTTGGTCCTTAAGTTGATTTGTACCTTTCTATAATCTTCCATTACTCATGAGCACTTCTATTTATCTAATGTTCTCTCACATAGACAAAGAAGTAATAATAAAGGGCATTAGAAGTGTGTCTTGTGCATATGGCCCTGTCAATCATCTCAGTATGTTCCTCTGTTCTACACCATTCTCTGAATGGTGTGAGTGTACATGTGACCTTACAAAAGAGACCAGCCCCCTCTCTGTCACTTGACTACCTCTCTTATTCTCTCTGGTGGATCCAGCGACTGCAAGTACTTGGTCCAAAGATCGTGGATCTTTGAACCCCATAAGAAACTGCTCTTCTTGGGTAGATGCAAACACATTTTTTATAAACTCTTTGAATTTATTTGTGTGAGGGAGCGACTGCAAGATGGTAGCTTCACATAGCTGGCTGTTAGGCCTTATCGTAGCTCTGCTTTGCACTGGACCATTCGGGGATTCTGTACAGGCTGAAGAAAGGCTGCGAAATGAGGAAGCCGAGGTGCTGAGTGGTCTGGACCCTACTGGAGGTGAGAAAGAGGAGGTGGCTGATCAGGAGGAGGTCGGAGATGTATCTGAAGAAGTGAGAGGAGACGGGGAAGCAGAGGAAGCTGAAAATGAAGACAATGGAGAGGAAGTTAATGAGGAAGAAGGATTTATAGATGAAGAGGAAGAAGAAGAATACACAGAGGAAGAGGTAGAAGTAGCAGAAGAGGAGGAGGAAGAGGATGTAGAAGTAGAGGAAGGATTAGCAGAAGAAGAGGATTCAGCACAACGGATAACAGAGGAAGAAGAAACCGCTGCAGAAGAGGGAGCAGATGAAGAGGAAGCAGCAGAGGAAGAAGAAGAGGAATACATAGAGGAAGATGTAGAAGTACAGGAAGGATTAGCAGAAGAAGAGGATTCAGCACAACAGATAACAGAGGAAGAAGAAACCACTGCAGAAGATGAGGCAGAAGAGGGAGCAGATGAAGAGGAAGTAGAAGGGGTAGAAGAGGAGGAATATATAGAGGAAGATGTAGAAGTATCAGAAGAGGAGGAGACAGAGGAAGAGGAGGTAGAAGTAGAGGAAGGATTAGCAGAAGAAGAGGATTCAGCACAACAGGTAACAGAGGAAGAAGAAACAGCCACAGAGGATGAGGGAGCACCAGGTGAGGAAGAGGAAGAGGCAGATGAGGAGGAAACTGCTGATGAAGATAACAAGGAGGCTGGAGATGAAGGTGAAGATACTGTTGAAGGTAACTATTGAATTAATCTTTAAATAGACTTCACAATCAAAGTTAATGTTATATTAACTCAGAAACCTCAATTAAATTTTACTTACACGTGAAGTTTTCTTAATTCTCAAGAACAATTATAAAAAAAATTTTTTAATGGTAATTAATACAGTATTTATGCTCCTGAGTAATGTTTACTTTAACATACTACTTAGTAAAATTCATCAATCAATACTGATAATATATTATAAAAAAAAAAAAAAACATTGTTAGTCTTCACCACAATGACATGCCTCTCAGCGAGTCTCTGAAGTCACACATTGGCCCTAAAATAGCTCGCTATATCAGAAAAGCTACAGCAGCTGAAATATTCCAAACACTTGAAGTCCTTTCTGGCTGAATGTTGTTGACACAAATCTAACACATGGTATATGCGTTACATATACTCAACTGTTCAGCCAACTCTGAAACCTAGAGTTTGTTATCAACATAAAATTCAGAAGCACCAAAGAGCATTTGAGTTTTAGCTGTCATCTAAAAACAACCAACAAAGCAAACGTATTTTGATCTCGGTGGCAAATGTCAACTAACATTCCCTTAACTAACTGCTTTAAGATAAGGAAACAAATTCCATTTTTGCACCCCTAAGAACGACACCTTGATAAAGGGACACTGTTTGCTGGGAGGTTACAAATGAAAGTGAACAATTAAATGCCTTCACAAACGGCCCTTCACAAAGTCCTTTAGAGAAGGGAGACTCTGAAGAAGTAACTGTATTTTTTATAGTCATGTGTCCCAGGGTGGATAGTTCTTGCAATTTATTTTAATGCTAGATTGTGTGAAACTTTGAGTTACTGTAAACAGAATACTTCAAGTTGTCTTGTTTTGTTGTAATTAATTACACACATTTTCAGAATTAATTTTATATTAAGTTTCATAAACAAGAATAGTGTTTAATAGTAGATACATTAGATAAATGTGTCAACCTGCAGGGTCCAAAAATTATAAGTAATAAGAGCAGAAAGGGAAAAGAACAGAAATATACATTAAGAAAAAGAAAGAACCAAGCACTGAATCCTGCACCCCAGTGTTTAGCCGAAGTCACTTTGATACATATTCTCTCCAGGAAACCTTACAGCTAAACCTAAATCTTTCAATATCTTGACAGAAAGTTGACAGCACTAGTCTGTAGCCTTCAACTTTTGTAGTGTTCAGTGTTGTGTCGTCATCCAGGCCTTGGAGTGGGAAAGTAGCCAGACGCATTGATACGATAGAATGGAGCTGCAGAGATCTCCTGTACAACAACCTTTGAATAGTTTGCAGGTGTCTGAAGTGTTGCTGACTTTTTTTCAGTAGTATATGACCTTGACAGCAGAATCAAGTAAAGGAGAGGGAGGGGATGAGAGAATGATACTTGCTTAAATCAGCTGTGATTCAGAGAAAATGACAGACAATTGGAGAAAAAAGGTGTTTAGAGAAATGTAAGAAAGCAACAAGATTCTGATTAGGGATACAGTTATGGGTGAGTCTGTACTGCAGAGAAATATGAGGCCAGAAATTCTATGAAGTCAGCTCATTGAGGTTTGTACAGGTGGACGTTAAAGTCAATGTGACTACCATCAGAAATATTGTGAACTTTGGCAGTAGCACTAAGAGAAATGAAGTTCCAAAGTTAAAGACAAAGTTGGTAGAAAGGATTGAGGTAGTTGTCATACTGTCTGTGAATATCCATGTCATAACATTTTAAGAGGTTTGACTGACTGGTCACGGCAGGGATAAAGTCAGCCAACTGGCGGTTCCAACAGATATAGAAAGACTGTGAGTTTAGTGACCCTGGAGTTGACGTCTTTCTATGTTAAACAACAAGATGGGAAGATAAAGGCACGGCACAGGGTGTCCAATCCTGCTCCTGGATAATAAAAATTTAATTTTTAATGGTAAGAATTAATTTAATATAAAAACAAAAAATAAGAATAAAAAATAAAAAAGGGGGAATCCCCGCCACCATTTTGAAGTGCATTCCACTTGGTCAAGTGGATGAGGGAAGACATGGACATACCCTCGACCCATCAATTTTGATCGAGTCTGCTTCACATGCACACTTCTGGCCGCTCTGTGGACCACAATGCAACACGACTATGATGTCATTGTAGATCGCATTTAAAGGGTTAGTTCAGCCAAAAGTGTAAATAAAGCCATAAATTACTCACCCTGAACTCATCCTAGGTGTTTATGACTTTCAGACGCATTCAGTTGGAGTTATTTTAAAAATTGTCTTTGATCTTTCAAGCTGTTTGATGCCATTCAGTGGGTGTTTCCCTGCATCAGTCCTTGAGAAGTTTAATAAAAAGCTCATCCATTTAAAAAAAAAAATCTCACATGGCTCTGGGAGGTGAACAAAGGCCTCCTGTAGCAAATCGATGTGTTTTGTAAGAAAAAATATTATCACTTAAATCTTGCTTGCGTTCACAGTTCTAAACGTAGAAGTTTCGGGTAACGACGTATGAGGTCAGCTTTGCGCATGTGGTGCTCAGAAGTGACGCATGCTGAAACGCAGTGGAGAGATCAAATCAAAACAACAGTCACTAATTAGAAGTACAAAACGAGGATTTGTAAAGAAGAATGTCAGACAATTTCTAAGCCAAGCCAAGAGGAGCCTGGTTTTCCTTTCCTTTCCTTTCCTTTTGCTCCTGTTAACAAATGGTGGCTTTCACGAGACTCACCGGCACATGCGCAACGCTGACTTCATACATCATTCACCCAGAACTGCTTCCGTTTTACAACAGTGAGCCCAAGCTAGAATACAGTGATTATTAAGATTTAAATATGGATATTTTTCTTACAAAAACATATCGATTTGCTACAGAAGGCCTTTGTTCAGCCACCGGAGTCCGAAGTGAGATACTTTTTTTGATAGATGCACTTTTTATTAAACTTCTTATGGTTATTAAAATAACTGACTGGATTCGTATGAAAGAAGAAAGTCATTGTAACGATATTAGAACTCCATATACATCGGGAAGAAGGAGGCGGGAACCGGCGCACAATCAAAAATCACTTTAATAATTGAAAAATAAACACAAAACAGCACACCAGCCCCTCACGGACGACTGGTGCGCTCAAAATAAAAAGCAAACATAAAATAATGTCCCAGGCCTGGTCCTCTCTCGTCCTTCACGGTCGTCGCTCCAGTTTTATATCCTTCCATCTCCTACGTGGGACTCGATACTGGCGGTGGGGCACAGGTGCAGCTCATCTTCAATCACTACACCTGGCCTCACTCCTCGTTCCCACGCCTCTCGGCCCCGCCCCACTCGCCACAGTCATCTACACCTAGGATGACTTTGAGGTGAGTAATTTATGGGTGAACTAACCCCTTTAAATTATCCCTACCCCAAAAAACCCTATAATACAGTTTTTTTTTTTTTTTACATTTATAACAAGCTTATCTATTCACATATAGAATCCTGCAAAACCAAACTTGGAAGGGGAAGTATATAAACAATAAACCACCTCCATAGCGGATTCTAAGTTACCAAGGGCTTAGGACGTTCCAATTCAGCCCATTCCAAGGGTTCCGCAAGTAGTGGGCACTCATGCTTAATCAGTTATGTACATCCTAGTAAATGAAGGGAAGTAAGTGAGTGGACGGTATAAAAAAAAAAAAAGTGAACTGGAACACAGCCCTTGTTGGTGTTCTCACTTTGTGATACTATGAAGATTTGATTTGCATTTTTTCTTTTAACAAAAGGAGAGCTTCCACTTCTTCTTTAGAATAACCGTTAATCTATCCTTTGCAAAGCAACAATTCATGCCACTCTCACGCCACACTTTCTCACACAGTGAAAATTACATTGTGGAGCAAAGAAGAAAATGACAATTTAACGACAGACAAGACAGAACAGGTTACTTTTGGTATGAAACAAAGCCTCAGCTTTTAAAATGTTTTATTTTGAAAGAAATTCGAACAGTAAATACCATTTTGAGGATCTCTAATCTTCTGTAACAAATCTCTGTAGAACCTCAGTTGAAGCGTTAAAAACATAAAGCGATCAACTCATACAAGTGCCCCACCACAAAATAAACATAAATGAACATCATAAGGTATCTTGTTTCACAGAATGTCAATACATTATACAAATAACATTAATCTACTCCTGTATGGTTTGTTGGACAAAAATAGCAGATTTCGTGTTATGATTGGTCAGATCAACTGTTAATCAAACTCCCTGTGAAGGGTCAGTTAAGGACTTGTCCACTGATTGCTTTATAGTTGAGCTTAGCAGTGTCTTAACCAGCTGCAACAAGGCCTAAAGACAGGCACACACCTCACAATTTTAGCCCCAATATTCAATCATCAACAGTTTTGTGGACATTTCTGACAAATGGCAGAAAACTGAGGCAAATCAGTGCTTGTTCACGTGAGTGACAATCGCATAAGTGTGTTATCAAAGAGGTGATCTTAGAGAAGCAGTGATGCGTCACTGATGCTAGTGAGATATCTGTTGGCGATTCATAGTACTTCAGTGTAAAATTAGTTTTGACAGGAAATGACATTGGCGACGACCAACAGCCAATAAGAGAGCACGATACAGGGTTACTGATAGTTCAGGAGGAGGAGTCAACAAATCTGCAGCATAACATCAAAAAGCAACCATTCTCTCCTTCATATTCTTCTTTTTTTATTATTTATGTATTTTATACTGCAAATCAGTGCACAGAAAACATGGATAGCAATCTTTTTGCGGGGTGCTTTTGACAGGAACATTTAAGATCTTTGTTAAAAAAATTTCTCTCTCTCTGCCTTTGTAGAAACTGCCAATGAGGAAAATGTAGAGGGAGAAGAGATGGTCTCCACGAAGGATGTAATGTATAGCTCAGGCTCTTTCTGTGCCCTTTGCTCCCTCTGTGAGGTAACCACACTTCTATGACAATGCACTTACACTCCTGACTCGCACATGCCCCGGTCCCTAATCATCTAAAGAGAGTTTTTAACTGGGCCTGGGGCAAAAATGCACCCAAATTTAAAGGATTAGTTCACTTTCAGAATAAAGATTTCCTGATAATTCACTCCCATATCATCCAAGATGTTCATGTCTTTCTTTATTCAGTCAAAAATAAATTAAGGAACCATTGTCATAGAAAATCTCTATAAAGTGGACTTCAACAGGGACCAATGGGTTGAAGGTCCAAATTGCGGTATCAATGAAGCTCCAAAGGGCTTTACATGATCCCAGCCAAGGAATAAGAGTCTCATCTAGTGAAACAATCTATCATTTTCAAAAAAAAAAGTTTTTATATGGTATACTTTACCGTATTAGTTTACGCATTAATTAGCCATGTTGGAAATTGACATTTATTCTAGAAGCGATCTAATCTTTTCAAATAAGGGACAATTTATATTGACATTTACTAAATCAATTTATATATAAAACTCCAGAGTTTGTTCAGTATGTCTGCTTGCTCACTGAATCCTGCAGTGGGCCGGAGCCAGTGGGTGGCAACCACTGATGAAAGCTTGTCCACCATTTTGTCCATCTCATTCAAAACTTTTTTGTACCTTTTTTTTTTCTTGAAAAGAAATAAATTTATTAAGATGCAGAAAAAGCTGTACCTCTTTATGACCACATCAAACAGGAGACGTTTTAGATGCACACTTCAACTTCGCCTCAGCACCAGGTGCAAGTCAAACAAGAGTGGAAAAGCTCCAACAGCCATATGAGCTTCAGTAGAACAACTGTAAACTGTGGTCTGATGAGATGCTGTTAGACTATGTGTCAGTAAAACACACTTTCCTGTCCCATCAGATGTTTTACTATGCTCACGGTGCACACTCTTCAACAGTCCACAAATATGTGGCGCACAATCTCACTTCATCTTAAATAACCCACACAAGAAATTATGAGCATACATACCTAGTGAGCCCCTTTATTAAAATGCCTGGAAGTGAGGAATAATACAGTCCAGTACATTATAGTCAAAAACATTTTTATATTGAAGATTTATGTTCCACACTAGACTGGTTGCTGGCCCCTGCCTGGCCAACCCTGGTAAAAAATCCTGGCTCCGCCACTGGCCTGCAGTCTCACAGATTCTCTCTTCATTAACAAAAATGTGCTGCTACGATGTAAACAACATATCCATTTTGTGTAGACAGCCTGAAGCTGTAGACATCGTAACAAAGTCAGAAGCAATAATCAACAATAATTTGTCATAATATTGCAGTTGTGCTATATAATAAATTATTTTGATTCTATAATTTATATACTTTATGTAGGCTATTTATAGTATGCAAAATCATGCGACAGCTGTAAAAAAATATATATGCATGTCACCTTTTAGGCAGCATTAAATAATCATGCTACATCAGATGCAGCTTTGCACTGAAAAGACCACTTTTGTTGATAATAGTCTGTAGTATTTTGATTGATTTAAGTAATTGGTTAAAGAGTTAATGTCACTGGAAATCAATCAATTCACGATAACATGATGATGATCAGTGTATGAGGTATTTCACATATTTTTCAACTACTTTGTGTGTTTAGCGCACACAGAACCCACTGAACTTTAGTATTATCCATGAACTTACTTAAATCTAAATTTGGTGTGATCCCTTCCTGAACCTCCCCAGTAAAGAGCAGAGGTGTAGCTTACTACTCTATCTCTGTCCACTTCTCTCTTTCCTCTCAGCACTGCGGTACCTGTGAAAAATGTCCTTGTGAGGAAGGGGACACATCAGCACACTGCAATCACTGTGAAGTATGTTTTCTTTCTTAATAAGATAAAAAAAAATCATATTTATGAAGGCCAAAAGTATGTAAACAACTGCATACTACACTTCATTTTAACAGGGGAAAAATAAAAAAAACATCTATGAACATGTTATGCATTACCCACCCTTTATTTTCTTTTTCTTCTACAGGATTGTTTCTACTGTTACATTTGTCCTGTGATCTGTGAAACGGTCTGCCAGCCAGGTATGATGCTGCTATTAATAGGATGCAGGCTCTTGATTAATTTGAGAATTTTTGAGTATCACAAGTCGCTTAGCTTATGCTGAAACATAACACTATTATTTTTTAGTTATACATATGTGTGTGTGTGTGTGTGTGTGATTACTTTGTCTTTTTTGGACTATATTCTTGTAATGTTTGTTTTTAGGTGGAATTCTTGATGTACTGAGTGGTTCTCTCTACCAGTAAGGATAAAACATCTGTTTAAAACAGTACTTGCAGAATAATCACATTATGAATGAATTCATACTTGTTATCAGCATAGTTTTAGGTTGAGTCTTATTTGTGTTTTTTGTCCTCTAACGTTACTTCACCTACAGGAAGATGAACACGTTGATCTGAATACGTTCAGGATTCTTCACAGCGCCATCTCTTGGTGAACAGAGGAACTACAGACTAGCGCTCAAATCATTCATTTGTAGGCCTGTCTATTTGACTGGCAAGATCTAGGGATTCTCATTCTGAGGCCAGCGAAGAGAGTGGACAACTTATCTTAAATATGAGGAAGAAACTGTCAGGACCCTAATGTTTACCATTTAATGGCACTTTAAATGTGACTTTACAGGCTGCATTAAATGAATAACAAATATGGTTATGTGCTAATCTCATTTAGTACTTATATAATATTTGACTATAACTGTTTTTGAATGCATTTTTGATCAAATAAATACAGTATTGGTACATATAAGACTTTTCTTTCAATATATAAATCTTACTGACCCAAAGATTTGATTATATATGGCGGGGGTCGAGTGTCCTGCAGAGAATGTGAGTGAATTGTCAACAATTTCTCCTTCTCGCTCTGAGCATAGCTCATATGTTATGTGCCTGTAACCTATATTTTTTTGCAGGATTTGTTAATTTCCTTCGAGGAAAAAAATAGGCTACAATAATGCACACAAGGCTTCATCGAATACTCCATGCATCTGTTGATTTAATCTTATGTGTGGATTAAGCTATTTGGTTTCATTTAGTCTGAGTATCCATTTTCAATGCCAACATTATACCAAGCAGTAGCCTATAAATTTGGATGTTTTCACATTTAGATCTAATATTTAGGCTAAAATATAACGTTAGATATTTACAATATCTTTTAAATATGTGGTCTATTTATAGGCTAACATTAATTTTATGTGTACATTTAACATAAAATGTAACATTTGCATTTACAACATTTTTTTTTTTCAGTGTTTGGGTACTTTTTGTGCGTTTTCTAGCTTCTGGGTCAGACATGACATAACCCAATGTTTGGGTAGCCTAGTTTTATGCAGAGCAACATATTGTAGGCTATACTTCGTTTGGGCAACACGGTGTCACTGTGGCCTCAAAGTTTTACCTTCACCTACTCTGGCTCGATTTGCTATTCTTGAGGTAAAACATGCCCTTTTCATTACCCTACAAAATAAAATGTAGAAATAAATAAATGAAGAAATAAATACATAAATAAATACAATATATACGAGTGCACAAGTTAACGGAGCTTAAGCAGCACATATTTTTTTTCGCCACCCTCAGAGTATTCACACCGCATGCAGAGGTGCCGCAGCAATACTGATCTTAATCAAAACCGACTTGATTAACATGTAAAATAACACATTTTCGAGTAATAAATACATTCATGTTTCATAATCACCATATGCAAAAATAAAATGCATGAAAACATATTCTGTCCAAACTTCAAAGGCCTGTTTAATTTAATAAAACTAGAGGCATTTGTTAACTTTAAGATTACTTTTTATCATGTAAACTACCTATATGTGGCATGTTTACTGAACATACAATACAGTGTCTGTGTGGGAAAGAGGGGCACACGTCGCATCACGGGCCATATCATACATCAGAGCACATGGCACACAGTGTTCTCGTCTGTATTTGCAGTACTCAAGCCACAGTTTATCTGAGTATGACCAAAACTGTCAGTATGAAAGCATAATGGGTGTGTGTTGCTTCTGCTCTGCCTATTATGGAAGGCCAAAAGGGTCAAAAATATGTGAATTTTAACGCATCAACAACACGTTAAATAAGCATATTTCATGTCGGTTACGTGTGAAAAATCAGTGCGATAAATATGTGTATTTATCAGTTGGGTCAAACCACTTCTTTGAGCTTAGGGGGGTGTACCATTAATAGATTAGGCAACCACCATTTAACATACTATAGATCAGCTTATTCAGCCTAATTACTTTTTTCTTTTCTTTTTTTTTTGTATAGTCTATAAAAATAATATATTTAAATTGCAGTTTTATTTAAAAAAATCCTAATTTTTCAACACTGTCTTTTTGTAAATAAACACATTAGCGGACATTCTAGCTTTAATAGTGATCAAACTTAAAGGGTTAGTAACTAAGCAACTAATCTGTTTTATGTATTAAAACAGTAAAACTTTAAAAACAATTACTGAAATATTATCAGTTATTATTTACACTACTAATTAATGCAAATTTATATTGTTAACTAAATTACTAGTAAGGTAGTTACTGCTCAACTCTTACTTTCAGTGGAAAAACAAATTATTTCATTTGGGCATTCTCCTACTGAGAAATAACTTATAAAAATGTAAGAAAAGTGCCTAAGATAAATTTTCATATCATTCTTATTTTACATTCAATATCTAAGGACAAAAATAAGGTAATTTAAGTTGTATATATTTCAAATTTTGTGGTGATAGTATAAAGTATCCCAAAGTTACAGTATTTTGTAACAAACAGCCCTTCTTGTTTAGCTCTTCACTCCCCAAAGGATTTTTAAATACTGTTGTTTTCTGAGTGCCATACACAAAAATACTGACTCATTAACTCCACGACTGTAGCAAGGAGAGTCAAAAGGTATAGTCTAATAGGCATTTTAATGGGATTTTTTTCAATATCTCGTGAAAGATATAAGGTAGGTTGTTTTTTTTTTTTTGGATTTTGTGATGTTCCATGTGTGCTGTATCTGAATTAAATTTTGCGGTGATATCGGTAAGTAATCAAAATGTACAGCATTTGGAACCAAGGGAGTCCTTATCTTAGCCCTTTACAGTTTTGAAATTGTTGTATATATATATATATAAAACCTACCTAACATTGTTCGGGAGGCAGACACACTCTTGCAGTTTAAATCTAGATTAAAGACCCATGTCTTTAACCTGGCTTACACATAACATACTAATATACTTTTAATATCCAAATCTGTTAAAGGATTTTTAGGCTGCGTTAAATAGGTAAGCCGGAACCGGGAACACTTCCCATAACAACCAATGTACTTGCTTCATTATTAGAAGAATGGCATCTACGCTAATATTTGTCTGTTTGTCTCTTATTCCGAGGTTTCCAAGACAATATCTGATTGGTCAAGACAACATTTGAGGTGTGGCCAACAGGCCAGTTTAAATACTGAGGACACCATAAAATCTGGGCTTTTAGTCTCTAGCTATGCTGCTGCTATCAGTCATGCCAGTTTCTAGTCTCTAGCTATGCTTCTGCTAGTAGCTTGTAGCTTCTAGCCATGCTGTTTAGTCATCACTGTTCTTTGAGCGCGGTTCCAGCGTCAAACTTTATTACTTTTCTTTTCCGTTTGAGAGTTTCGTGTTCTGATTTAAGTTTTGTAACGTCGACCTCGTCTGCGCGTTTCAACTCCAACCAGCCATACAACTCCAGCTTCAGCCAACGCCCCACCACGGGCTTCCCAAGACGTCACTTCAGCGACTGAACTTCCAGCCCTTTCACCGGGACTCTTTCACAGGAGACGCAAGTAACTTTACCTCCAGACTGTGACCTTTACTGGTGTATCTAATATAATTTTAACCTTGCTGTATCTAATATAATTTTAACCTCACTGAGGAACTCAATGCGAGGGCTAATTACGTGATTGATGGTTGTTCATGTCTATGCAATTTAACGTATTGCTGTAAACTTGGGATTCCATATTTCCATTCTCTTAAACTCATCTTTCCCTAACTTTCGATTTTCCTGCAACTTGTATGAATGTGTGAGTGCATGCGTTTATGTGTTAGATTAGTTTATATGTCTTAGATTTATCTAATAAAGCCTTATTCATATTGAAAAGAGAAGTATCTTGTGTTTTGTGCTTACAAGTTAATGTCTTAAACTGCCGATCTTGTTACTGTGCTAATTGATAGTGTTTCACTATAGTTTGGATATTAGTATCCAGCGCAGATTTGATGTTAAACGGCTGGTTCACTGAATCGCAGGGCGTCTCAGTGACCAGCCGTGAAACAGTGATTCTGTTCAAATTCCCTTTCAAATCTTAAATGATTCCCTTTGAGCTAAATTGACCTGTTTCCGTTACAATATTCCTCAATGTCTGCGTCAGAAGCATCCCGGAAGACCTGCCAATCTGTTGTGTGAAAGCAGTCCTGAAGTGTGAAAATGGCTTTCTCGCTACATTTAAAGGATTGTCCTGGTAACTGGTTTTTCCTGTTTTAGCTTTCATGTCACCTTACAGGCACTGTCGAAAGGATTTGTCCGGGCAGGTTGTTTCAAAAATCACAGTCAACTAAATTCCTTGCTAGTTATCTGATTATTTCATTGCTTGTTGCTCACAATATTGATTTATGATTTAGTGTACAACACAATTTTTTTTATTTTATTATTAAAAGATATATATATATATATATATATATATATATATATATATATATATATATATATATATATATATAAGAATTTAAGAAATACATTATACATTACATTATATGCCTGTGTGATTTAAGATTTAATTATTTAACAAAAAATAACTGTTTAATTAAAATTAGGGCTAGGATGGTGACTCTGTAACATGTTTTTTTCCCCTAAAACGTCCCCCTCATAACTTTTTGTACATTTAATTTTTAATCAAAACAATTAAATTCTTTATTTTTAATTTATACTGAAATATAAAAATGTATTATAGTTTTGTTTTTATTCAATCAAACACAACACACCTGAAATGATGATAGGTGCAAAAATCTAACAAAACAGTTGAATCAAAAATAAGTAATGAACCCGCACACTATTTATCAGTCCACCGACCTTCATCAGGCAAATATATGGTATACTCTCCCAACCAATAAGTGTAACCAGGCCCGGGTAACTTTTGAGTTCTGGTACAAATTATAACATAGCCTAAAAAAATACTGTAACGAACCTCCAATTATTTTTAAGGGGTTCAACCATGGAGGAAAACAAAGGGAACACTACACCACAGACAGAATGAAAAAAGCTTACTTTATTTACAACGCTTATTTAGAAAAAGTGATGAATAACATTTAATTAAGTTCAACAAACAGTACCTTGTAGGCCTTCACTAAGATAAACAGCGATAGCAAGTGACACACAACACTGCACTACACTCCACTCTCCTAGCTCAGCACATTCCAAGTCATCATGTTCCTACACTCATTCACAAAGACATCCACATGCACAAATCACTTCCCCGTCTCCATGAAACGAGACCCCATCCCGGGGTCCAGGGAAAGAGATCGGCTGTACAAAATTAGTGTCCAGTAGGAAGTCACGTGCTCCTCTTCACTGCATTCCTTTTCCCATCTCAGTTAGTCAATATCGACAAACAACAATTGTCATAGACACTGCTGAATCATCTTTGTCTGAGAGCGACATTGTTAGAAATGCATATGAGTCCTCTTTGCTCAGTTCAGTCCATTAAAATCCTCAGAGAGCGTGCAGCCAGCAATCCTAACTCCCCCAAATTATTTACCTAATCCCCACACATAGGCGCTATTTAGCTATCTTCGTTGCCGGACAAACCCTAATGGTCTCGAGTAACCCCAAGCGATCCCCTTTTGTATCCTGAGCTGTAATGGGAAAGCCCTTTCCCAGGGTCCTAGGGTGTAAATTACCTTCTGTTCCCATTGAGTTATAAAACCACCCAGGTTTGGGACCTGAGTTAATGCAAATTCCAATTGTCAGTTCCTGTCTCAATCTCGGGGGATGTTTGTCTTGGTCTGAGGTACTTAAGGAAATGTTGCAAGAGTATCAGGGCGATTCTGTAGCCTGAAAGCCCATAGTGTGGTATGTGTCTCATTACTTCATACTATGTATTTTGTAGAGTGAGTCCACCCAGCCGACGTGATCTCGCTACTTTGGCGAGTGGCGTCTTTCCAGTGCGAATTTCAGTTTGATTCTGATTGATATGGCACTGTGAGCACGGAGATTGTAGAGTGCACAGCAAATTACCCTTATCCTAAATATGTAATATTAATGAAATAATGTTAATAAATGGCTGCTGAGATACTATTCTCAAGTGAAATGAGGCTTGGACCCGGAAACAGCAGTCCTTATGAAATACTTAACAATAGGATTCTCCCAAGCCATTAAACGGACTTTATCAGAGCATGAACGCCATTCCAGAGACGGAAGCGGCGGCAGACAATTTTTTCCCCCAGTTTATTGACTTGCATTGTTCAACTATTTGCTACAAGACTAGTACTGTGCACTACTGTGCACTGAGCAAGTAGGGTTATTTTTGATTTCATGATTCATGATCATTTTCAATACCATTGGCAAAACTACCACATACTGTATACTGCCTTATACCTGTAGATATTTTTTTTTGTCCATCTATTTTTTCAAGGCACTCATTATTTCAAGCTTTGAAATTAGTTTAAAACAAGTCTTCTAAAAAGACACATTCACTTTATATGATGAATAGATTTTACATAGACTTTTATTTACACATATAAATATTATGCCCCCAATTACGATTACAAAAATCGCAATCTTAAACATTTGCTCATTCAGTGTATTTGTGTCGTTAAAATAGGGTAACTTACAGCACTTACAAATCAAGGAAGCTTGATTTCAAATTTGATTTCAAACTGAATTTAATTTACAAAAACAAACAAAAAAACAAAACAAACAAAGACAAGACAAGTACACAGTCAGTAATAAAATTGTCTGTGTTTCTCTGGGTGTCCACTAGTGGTCTCACTTCCCCATAGGCACCTCACCGCAGGCACTACATTTCCCACAAAGCCTTGTCCCTTCATCATGGTAATTGCACACCTGTTAATTGCACTCAGCTGTATTCACTTTGATCATCATTATCCTGTCTATTTAAACCTATCTGTTTTCCCTCTGTGTCATGGAGTTAATCAGTTTCTGGAGGTAATCCAGAAACGACCGAACAGGAAACAGAGCAAGGGCAGGAACACTGAAGGAAGAACAGACATGAACCACGAGGACCTCAAACAACGATCTGACAAACAAGAGACGAAAGACAGGGCATTAAGTAGGCTGTTGGAATTAGGTGGATTAATGGGAGAATGAAATACGGGCTTTATTTTAGACACATGAAAGGTGGGATGAATTCTCCTGTATGCAGGAGGTAGTTTAAGGCAGACAGCCACCGGGCTAATGATCTTGATGACAGTAAATGGGCCAGTAAATTTGGGAGCCAATTTATTAGATGCGGAGAGGAATATTCTTAGTAGAAAGCCACAATTTTTGACCCACGATGTATACGGGAGGCTAGACCGGTGGTGATCGGCTTTGGCCTTAGTGCGTGCCCCCACTTGGAGTAGAGTCTCGCGGGCTCTAGTCCAAGTGTGGTGACACCTCTGGTCGAAGGCGTGAATGGAGGGGACCGCGACTTTGGATTCCAGACTGGGAAAAATAGGTGGTTGGTAACCTACACTACACTCAAAAGGAGATAAGGCCCATAGCTGATATTGGTAAGGTATTGTGGGCGTACTCCACCATAGACAATTGTTTGGCTCCAGGAGGAAGGATTCTTGGAGACCAAACATCGCAACACCCTTTCCAAATCTTGGTTGGCTCTCTCGGTTTGACCATTGCTCTGGGGATGAAACCCTGATGACAGACTTACAGTCGCTCCCAGTAATCTACAGAATTCTCGCCAAAATTTGGACACAAATTGGGGTCCCCTGTCAGAAACCACGTCTATCGGAAGGCCATGTAAACGAAAGACGTGATCTACGACGGTCAACGCTGTCTCCTTGGCGGAGGGTAATTTGGGCAAGGGAATAAAGTGGGCCACCTTCGAGAACCAGTCCACCACTGTCAAAACTACTGTGTTGCCCTGGGAGGGCGGAAAGGCGGTAATAAAATCTAGAGCGATGTGGGACCAGGGTCTCGAAGGGACCGGCAGCGGTTGAAGTAACCCATCAGGGGGCCAATTGGAAGTCTTACCAGTGGCACAAACCGAGCAAGCCAAAACAAAACTGTGAATGTCGCGAGCCATAAGTGGCCACCAGAATCCTTGCTTGAACAAAAATTTAGTACGGTTAACCCCTGGATGGCAAGCCACATTAGAGCAATGTCCCCACTGGATAACGTTGGACCGTAATCCCTCCGGCACAAATAAGCGATTCGGTGGGCACCCGGGCGGAGGCATTACCCTTCTAAGGCTGTTTTGACCTTTGATTCGATCTCCCATGTGAGTGTGGAGACCACTAATGTCTCAGGAAAAATACACTCGGGAGTGGAAGGGCGTTCGGAACGGTCAAAAATACGTGACAAAGAGTCGGGTTTAATATTTTTGGAACCCGGGTGGTACGAGATAGTAAAATCAAAACGTCCGAAAAAAGTGCCCACCGAGCCTGCCTGGAGTTCAACCTTTTGGCAGTGCTAATGTATTCTAAATTCTTATGGTCTGTCCATAGAATAAAAGGAACCCCCGATCCTTCTAAGCAGTGGCGCCATTCCTCCAATGCCATCTTAACTGCCAACAATTCTCGGTTACCAATATCGTAATTTCGTTCGGCAGGAGATTAACGATAAGAAAAATACGCGCAAGGGTGGACCTTGTCGTCTGAGGGAGAACGTTGAGATAACACCGCTCCTACCCCCACCTCCGACGCATCGACCTCCATTAATAGCGTCACAGAACTATCTGACAAACAAGAGACGAAAGACAGGGCATTAAGTAGGCTGTTGGAATGAGCTGCACCCACATGAAACAATTAACATGATGTAACATGAACACAGCAGAAGGTGCATTCATGAACCGTGACACAAACTCACTCGGAGAGGAGAGAGAGATGCAGATTGTATCTGTGTATTTTCTAGAGCCCGACCGATATATCGGCCGGCCGATATTATCGGCCGATATGAGCTAATTGCATTTAAATCGGCATCGGCGTTTATAACGGCCGATGAAACATGAGAAACAGTCTCATATTCTTCACTCATGTTATGAGTGTTGCATAGTTTGCCCACCAGAGGGCGGTCTGCAGCTCCAGAGTTGCAACAGCGCCAGAAATCCACAAAGAAGAAAGCGATCAGCCAAGCCACCCAGGTGAGTCTGTCGTTCGTCATGTGAAATGATTGTAGATTTAGTTCATACACTGTATATAAAAACGGTGTGGTAGTTCTAGTTAACGGTCCTATCATTATCACTTCTAAATATTCTGTAACATCACTTACAGCCGCTAATGCATTGCTATATTAGATTAGCCACAAAGCTAATATCATGTTTATCAGTGGAAGAGCGCGAACGTTAATAAGAGGTCGAACTATAAAGTTAGCGTTTAGTGCTTATTCTATTGCGGTGTGTTTCCCACATAATGACCGCGTAATGGGCCTTTCACACAGGACGCGGTATGCACAGCGCTTGGCCGCTGGGTTTAGCGTTGCCCTTCAGATACAACGCGATTTGCCCTGCTCTGCGCTATGGCGTAGGCGGAGTTTTAAAAACTTTTAGCGGGAGCTCTTTCATAGTCTGTTGTTCCTCTTTTCGGTCAGCAGCAAACATGTATCTGTCCCGTTGTAAGAAGCGAGCGATAGCGCTAGTCCTGCTGATGAGAATTAAGAGAGAAGCAAGGAAGAAGAGGCTACCCTCAGGCCCAGGGAACAATTTGGTGAATTCAGGCTGGTTACGTTACTCTAACGCTAATATAGCTTCCTTTTTAGCAGGCCCCTTAAATGCTTGCTATTAACTTGTTTGAAGGTGGTTCTTCTCAAAATTGACAGCGGTGTGTTCATGGCACTAACGTTAACCATTTTGATTCAGACTGCACAAAGAGAAGAGGAGAAGATATACGGGTCCGTTGTGAATGTGTCTGTGAGAGCAAATATAGTGTAGTTACAGTAACTACAGTAGGTGCGTCAGAAATGATTAAATCAGAGGGGACATGTAAATAAATGTGAGCTGAACAAGCGCTTTTTTCTTTTCTTTTTTTTTCTTACATATTGTTTCAAAGCAGCTTTACAGACATAACAGGAAAATGTTGAAATAATATTGTTAAATATAAGGAGGTTAATACCTATTGCTTGACAAATAAAAATATATATATATATATATTTCTCATTTTTGCCTATGTAGGAGATCCCTGTTTATTATTATTATAATTCTAATGATGACATGAGTAATGATACATGGTGATATTATTAATACACATGCTTATTCTTTCTATGTCTCTCTTTCTGCCCTACAGATGGCTGAAAAAGGTGAATGATGTAGCAGCAAAAGTGTGGGACTACTTCTGCAAATACTTTAACTTTAACTTTAGTATTATAATTTATTTACAGTACACACACAGACTGTTAAAATCAGCTTCAACTGGAAGAAAGTAAAAGTGTTAAATGTTTAAAATCAGACTGTTTTTTGATTGTTAAAAAATATATACTTTTGATGTGCAATTGTTTAGTGATTGAGACCGTAATCTAAGGCTTTTTATTTACATAAATCCCTTCTGGAAAATGGTTTATACAGCCCACATACATAGAACAGGCAGATATTTTGCCATTGAATGTTATGTAAGTGCAGCTTATAGGAAATGGGTCTAATATCCAGTTTATTTTCAAAATCAAAATATCGGCTTATAAATCGGCTCTTTTCAAGTTAATATCGGCATCGGCATCGGCCCCCAAAAATCCATATCGGTCGGGCTCTAGTATTTTCAGATACTGTGGAAAATGAGTAATGGAACTGATATTTCAGTATCGGTATCAAAATATAGATATTTATGATAACACTACCATGTAGTTTGTTTCTCCAAGCTCGGAATCCATAAATGACGCTGAGCTCCAACTCTGTCTGATCAGTTCCTCACCTGCTGCAGCAGCGCATTTCCTGGTTCAGATCTCAGCGCTTTCATTGGTCCGTTTACGATCAGATATTTTCATTGGCTACAGAAGTGCTGTCAACATTTTTTATATCAATTCAAATTGTGGGCGTACTCAGTAATGAACTTTGTAAAAGTAACGGAGTATATTATTTTGCTTAACTTGTATTTAATTACAAGTAAGATTACAGCTTAAAAATTACTTAAAAAAGTACAAGTACCTGAAAAAACTACTTAATTACAGTAACGTGAGTAGTTGTACTTCGTTACCTCCCACCACCGGTTATTACTAATGGTTTACAGTCAGATCGGTCAGATCTCTTCCCACTTGCTTCCCACACAGGGTTGCCCGCTGAGCCCGCTCTTGATCGCGCTGGCTCCGGAACCTCTAGCAGAGACTGTCAGACAGCTTAGAGGTATAATGGTATTTCAATGATGGGTGTAGAGCACAAAATAGCATTGTATGCAGATGATATTCTATTGTCTTTATCATCACCCAAATTATGTATACCAACAATGCTATCTTTATTTGATGAGTCTGGTTTTATCTCAGGATACAAACATTTAATTAATCAGAGATCTTTGCGGTTTTGCCCCATTAGAGCTTAGGGGTAATGCACAGAACAGAGGTGGTCTCTGTTTATAGATCACCTGCATTTAGATGTAAGAAAAATATTCATATGTGCCAATTAGGGCTATCTGGGGTGGGCATTGCAACACTGTAAAAAATCTACTGAGCTAATATGGTAACAATATTACACATAATATTTTTGAGTAGTTTTTCAGGCTTGATTTTTTTAATAGAATCTACCTGAATAAATCATGTGAAATATCCTAAATTAATTAATCTATGACACAATAAATTTAATATAATTAGGGAAATGTGCTCATTTATTTTAAGTTTATTCTCAAAAGTCTGTGAT
This sequence comes from Carassius auratus, assembly GCF_003368295.1. Lineage (NCBI taxonomy): Eukaryota > Metazoa > Chordata > Actinopteri > Cypriniformes > Cyprinidae > Carassius > Carassius auratus. The sequence goes on from NC_039254.1 coordinate 16,628,428, forward strand.
TTTAAATGAGATCTGTTTGTATTTTGTTATTTTACACACTTACAAGACTGTATACAGCCAATCAGCTCAAGTAGGAAAATACTTGAGAAAGTCCTGCACTAGCACTAGCAAAGCTATTGCTCATTAAACAAGGTTTAATGCTTTAGAAGAGTAGTATCCATAACCACAAGCTCTACTCTTTTGCACAGTGGTAACGATTCCACTGTGCAATGGAAACTTCAATGTAAGAGAAACTCTTACAAATGTCAAATGTAACTGAACATTAAACATTAATAGATGCTTCCCTTCCCTCAAAAACATAAAGTAGCAAAATTCACTCTCCATATCCAGCCATATGCAAAGCATGCTGGGAACTAACATTCACCTCTAAAATAAATTTGCAAAATTGAGCTAATTCACTTAAAATAAATAGGCAGCCTTCTTTCCTTAATTATTTTAGTTTAATCAGTTCCCCAATTCAAGCACCAAAACTGCTTAAGTCTCCTTAAAAAAAATTAGGAAAACGGTTTTCTTAGTAAAAAGTCCTCATTATTTTCTATACAACACAACACTGAATCACAATTTCTTTAATGAAATCTACACATTATTTTTAATTATCACCTTAATTTTTTTAATGAAAATTACAAGACCCATGATTCATTTTTTACAGTGAACTTACAAAGAATGGTCTGGGTTGTTTTGTGTTCTGATGTTCTTTTCGGTTCAAAATGACATGTATCAGTCTCCACTTTAGGCTGGAATCTTTTGATGACAGATCTATGTACAGGAAATATTTTAATGTGCCTTTCTGTAGGTTTTGATTTTTAGACTTTGTGTCTAACATAATCACCAACATTATTATTCATAATTGGTATTATTTTTATTTCTGCCTTTATCTATTTATTTATTATTTTGAATATGTTTATAATAATAATTCCTTACATTTATACAGTGCTTTTCTAGGCACTCAATGTACTTTACATTGTCAGGGGGTATCTCCTCATCCGCCACCAGTGTGCAGCATGCACCTGTATGAAGACAATCAGCAGATATGGGGATTGTTAGGAGGCCATGATGGTCAGAGGCCAATGAGCCAATTTAGCCAGGATGCCGAGGTCACACCTCTACTCTTTTCAAAAAACATCCTGGGATTTTTAATGACAACAGAGAGTCAGGACCTCGGTTTAATGTCTCATCCAAAGGACAGTGCTTGTTGACAGTATAGTGTCCCCATCACTGCCATGGGATGTAAGGACCCACACAGACCACAGGGTGAGCACCCCCTGCTGGCCTCACTAGCACCTCTTCCGGCAAGCAACTTAGCAACTTCCATCCAGGTACTGACCAGGCTCAGCCCTGCTTAGCTTCAGTGGGCAAATGGTCTTGGGCTCCAGGATGATGGCTCCATGGCTGCTGGCAATTTACGCATGTATCTTATAATTTAAAAATGTATCGTTTTGGGCTTTGGAGGTGTTTTTGTAGTTTATTTGAAGCTAAACCCATATCACAAAACTTTAAAGATCTTCTGTTAAGGTATTTCTATTTCTTCACGAAGACACATTGTATATTGTACATGCTAATACTGAATAAACACGTAAAAAAGAAAAAAAAACGGCATTGGAAAATATGAGGGGTCTAATGAGTGCGGATTGAAGCAGGATACTAGAAATTAAGCAGGGAAGCAATGAACCATTTGAAACATATGCTGATGGCCTGTGGGTGACACAAAGAAAATTCCGGTCTCGAAAATGCAAGCTGTGATCACGAACCGTTATTACAACTCATGGAGAACAATGCTGGCACTCCAGTCCAAAATGCATTGTCAAATGTAGTAGATTCAACAAAAAGATGTTCAGGGCGATTGTAGATTCAAGGATATAAAGCAGATGGAAATGAAATCCCCACACTATTGCATCTGCACAGTGGTTAACATAAGGGAATTATTCTAAAAGCAATGGCTGAAAAGCATGTCCACTGACGAATCTAGAACTTTTAGTTCAGAGGAAGCCTGTGCCAAGATACAAGAACACAGAACACAGAAAACACACATCTACAATTGCATCATCACCTGATCTAGACTATCCAGTCTGTATACTACAGATCACAGAAGACAATGATGGCTTAGATTATAAACGCGATACTCCACTAAAGATCTATTGTCCATTTTCACACTGACAGAAACACATAGCCTCACACACACACACAGGACAATCTAATGAATCTCATGCTAAAAGAAACAAACAGCATGAAAACTCATGGAACAACACTGTAACACACATTTGCATGACTAGTCACAGATTGATGGCGTAAATCATAAACACAAAGGCAAGACGATCCCTAATAATTTAAAATATTTAATCTTTCTGATTGTTATTAGGGTGGCTGACAAGCCAGAGGGCCCCTGGTTTCCCAACACATCACTAATAACAAAAAACATTATCAAAATTATTAAATGTGAAGTGCCTGCACTTCATTTCTATCAACCAATCATAAAATGTACAATTTGACCAAACCATCAACTATAACTTAGCCTGCATATCAGATACCCATTCACATATAGATTTTAACAATTTATTTAAGTCCACTTAAAAGAAGTAACTTACAAGGACACAAATATTATAGACGCAGTTAAATACATGTACAAGATCATGGACCATTGACATACAGCAGGTCATTACATAACACATAACACACATTACATAACAGTTCTTATGGGTATAAATAACAGCGTCTCCTCCATATATGACGGCTGCCTATAATAGCAGACAGTGCACAGTACTTTTCCAAGGGTTTGGCCTTCGTTTTGGGCATCCCAAGTTGTTGAAGCCCTCTTACAACCAACCTGTGTGTGTGTCCTAAACTGCCAAATATAAAAACAAGTAATTGGCCTCGATAACCTATTTCTGAAATGGTATTTAGGAGTGATTGATATTTAATTATTTTAGTCATGAAAGCTTCCCCATACTAGAGTCAAAGGTGCATGCAACTTCCAAAACAAACACCTCTCTACACTCCTCAATCACAAGAACATCTGGTGTGTTAATAGACAGATGAGAAAAGATTTCAGAGTTACTGTTCAGATACTGAAACATGGATTAATTTGAACAAGAATGTGTGAATAATATTCTTACTAGAGATGTTAAATAGTTTGTTTTTTCTTTCACTATCAAGTCCACTATTCTGTGGTAGCGTGCTATGTTCATTCCTCTCTAAGCATGACAGTTGATCAGAATATGTGGCAGTGTTCCTGTGATCTGTTCTGTAGTGTGATGCAGACAGTGAGGAACCTGAGCTGTAGGAAACCAAATAGAAAGGTTGAGTCTAGTAGGAACAACTTGTTATCTGGCTTTTACTATGAAAATAACAATTTCCTTGCTGAATGCAGTATTCTTGAGAAATGAGTGAAAAACAGAGTTATCAGCAGAGGGAAGACATGCAAGTTTACCCTGAAGGTTGAGTCCAGTCCAGTGCTGTTTTTGGTGATTGTGACACCCCTGTTGGTCGTTCCTTGTCGTGTGTAAATTGTTTGTGTATTGCAGGTGACAGGCTGATTGCGTGATTGGGAGCACCGGTTTCATGGTGTCCATTGCCCCCTATAACATTCCTGTTGGTGTTGGTTGGCTCTGGACTGAGCTCTTTGTTCCATACATGGCAGAACCATGGCTCATCTTAACTATGACTAAAATAAAGCTCAAATTTTGAAAGATGAATGTACTGATCTTCTCCTTCTTTGTAGTGATCCTTTGTGATCGCAACAAATGGGGGGCTCGTCCGAAAACCTATTTGATTTGGAATTTTATTTGTTGTTTTGTTTGAATGAATTTGGTAAGTAGATAATATTTTGCTTTGTTAATTATTTTGGAATTTGTATTAATTAGGATTGATTTGGTTGATACTTCGTTATATTGGCCTGGTAGCAGGATTGTTTTGAATTGTTACAATTTGTAGGAGAGATGAGTACATTTCAATTTTGGGTATTTTGGATTTTTTGTTTGTTTTAGTTTGTTGTTTTTGGGCAGATCTGTGGTTAGAGCTAAGCCTTGGGAGCACGCCTAGGTTTGAGGGAATCACCAATTTAATTGGTGGTTCTTCTCAACTTGCAGTATTAGGTGCATAAGAACCCGCCACTGTATGCTTGAAGATTAGGGTCTTCTTAGTTATATTTATTTTTAGGAAGGTTGTGAAGGTGAATCTCCATGGCATCTTCTTTTTTTGGTAGTTTTGCAGCTAGTGAGTATTGCACTTTAAAGAGCTATTTTGTATGGAATTGTTAGAGTATAGTTATGACATCTATTGATGTCAGTGAATATTTTTTTTTTGAAAACCCGTCTGAGCAGATTCTTTATTTATTAATGAAAGATCAATTGATTGAAGTGGCAATGCATTATGGTGTTAGCCTTTCTACTAATGATAAACTAAAAGAGAATATTTGAATCGTTGTAAAAACCACTCTTACAAATCAACAAATTATGTCATCTGTTCCAGAGTCCGTAGATTCACCGGTCACTGTGCCGTCTTTGGTAGCATTGTCATTTGAACAACAAAAATAACTTGGTCGATTGGAAAATGAATATCCAGGTAAGAACGTACCGTCGATCCAGTTTGCAAATGTCAATCACCTCATACTATGTGAATATGAAATTCGCAGGTAAAACCGATCTGTCTCTAATATGTAAATATCGTCTCGGTCACTGGAAAAAAGATTGCCTGGTACTTAAAGCAAAAGATCGCAATCGCTATCTCCAACGCTACGGTGATGGCTACCACAGTTTCCACGTCCGGTGGTTTGGAGCCATCTTGCATTATGTGTCACAGTGTCTGGTTTGTGTTCCCTGGGTAACCACTAGATGTCCTCTTTCCCCACGATCTCTGTCTATCATTGCACTCAGCGGTCACTGGTTATTTATCATTGCACTCAGCTGCCACTGGTTATTTATCATTGCACTCAGCCAATTCCCCATCAGCATTGTCATTTCCCTGTGTATTTATACCCTGTCTGTTTTAGTATGTGTCACGGAGTTCTTGCAGTTTTCACGCTACTTCTAGTCCTGTCCTTGCCTGATTGTTTTGTGTTTGTTTATGTTTGGATTGCTACTCTGGTTTTGACCCCTGCCTGGACTGGATAACGATTTGAATTACCCCAATAAAAGACATACCTGCACTTGGATCGCTCTCTGTGTTTTCCTGTGTCCCGATCGTGACATTATGTCAAATGTTGGAGAAATTGACAAGACCATCTGTGCAAATTCAGTTTTCACCTTTTTTCTAATGGTTTTGTATCTCTTCCGCAAAGTTAGAAAGTTCTGGTGAATATTTTGCAAGACACTGGTACCTCTGCTTATTTTATTTTGGGATTGATATTACCTTTTTCAAATGAAACCTTTACTGGTGATTCTCTGTTGATTTGTGTAATAGGTCTGACTGTCTGACTAAAATTTATGTACCTTTACATAAGGTTATTCTGTATTCTCATTTAATTCAAGGTGAAATCGAGTTTGGTGTAAGACCAGCTCTTCCAGTGGTAGGGATATCCGTGATTTTGGCGAACAATCTGGCTGCGGAGCGGGTTTGTAGGGATCTGTCATCACCATTTGATTGTTACATGATACTGATGAGAGTATGCAGCGTTTATATGATGTTTTTTGACATGTGTGGTCACAGGTGCTGCCAGTCGAGCAGCTTCAACTACAGAATGTGCAGAACTGTCTTTGGTGGACGGAGGCATCTCGTGGCCACATACTCTTCTTTCTGTGTCTTGGGGTGAGTTGATCAAAGAATAAACCATAAATGTTTTATTTTCTCAGGTAATGTTCGATGAATTGCTCTAAACAAGTATTTTGGGTGACCTCTTTTATTGAATGCTAGACATCAAGTTGTTGTTATTTTCATCTGAAAGAAGAACTTTTTTTCAGTAAGCTAGGTCCTATGTGTTCAGTAAGCTTGTTTCAGTAAGCTATGTTTTCAAGGCTTCAAGGTTTTATTGAATGCTATCTCTTTACAAGTGCAAAGTAATGCATTCTTAGTCAGTCTTTTATTTTGTAATTTTAAGAGAAATAAACATATATTGCAATGTTAAGGATTTCATGTTTTTTTCATTCAGATATGTAAATCCATCCATCCACCCATCCATCATCTTCTGCTTATCCGGGGCCGGGTCGCGGGGCAACAGTCTAAGCAGAGACGCCCAGACTTCCCTCTCCCTAGCCACTTCTTCCAGCTCTTCCGGGGGGACCCTGAGGCATTCCCAGGCCAGCCGGGAGACATAGTCCCTCCAGCGTATCCTAGGTCTTCCCCGGGGCCTCCTCCTGGTGAGACGTGCCTGGAACACCTCCCTGGGAAGGCGTCCAGGAGGCATTCGAAATAGATTCCCGAGCAACCTCAGCTGGCTCCTCTCGATGTGGAGGAGCAACGGCTCTACTCTGAGCTCCTCCCGAGTGACCGAGCTTCTCACCCTATCTCTAAGGGAGCTCCCAGCCACCTGACGGAGAAAGCTCATTTCGGCCGTCTGTATCTGGGATCTTGTCCTTTCGGTCATGATCCACAGCTCATGACCATAGGTGAGAGTAGGAACGTAGATTGACCGGTAAATTGAGAGCTTTGCCTTACAGCTCAGCTCCTTCTTCACCACGACAGACTGGTACAGCGACCGCATTACTGCAGAAGCTGCACCGATCCGTCTGTCAATCTCACGTTCCATCCTTCCCTCACTCGGGAACAAGACCCCAAGATACCTGAACTCCTTCATAAAAATTATGAACAGAACCGGTGACAAAGGGCAGCCCTGCCGGAGTCCAACATGCACCGGGAACAGGTCTGACTTACTGCCGGCAATGCGAACCAAGCTCTTGCTCCGGTCGTACAGGGACCGAACAGCCCTAAGTAGGGGACCGCCGACCCCATACTCCCAGAGCACCCTCCACAGGATGTCGCGAGGAACACGGTTGAATGCCTTCTCCAAATCCACAAAACACATGTGGACTGGTTGGGCAAACTCCCATGAACCCTCCAGCACCCTGGAAAGGGTATAGAGCTGGTCCAGTGTTCCACGACTGGGACAAAAACCACACTGTTCCTCCTGAATCCGAGGTTCCACTATCGGACGAATTCTCCTCTCCAGTACCCTGGCATAGACTTTCCCGGGGAGGCTGAGAAGTGTGATCCCCCTATAGTTGGAACACACTCTCCGGTCCCCCTTCTTGAAAAGAGGGACCACCACCCTGGTCTGCCAGTCCAGAGGTACTGTCCCCAACCGCCATGCGATTTTGCAGAGGCGTGTCAGCCAAAACAGCCCCACAACATCCAGAGACTTGAGGTACTCGGGGCGGATCTCATCCACCCCTGGTGCCTTGCCACCAAGGAGCTTTTTAACTACCTTGATGACTTCAGCCCGGGTGATGGACGAGTCCCCAGCCACTGCTTCCTCAACGGAAAACAAGTCGGTGGGATTGAGGAGATCCTCGAAGTATTCCTTCCACCGCCCGACGATATCCCCAGTTGAGGTTAACAGGTGCCCATCTCTACTATAAACAGTGTTGGTAGGGCACTGCTTCCCCCTTCTGAGGCGTTGAACAGGTTGCCAGAATTTCTTCGAGGCCAACCAATAATCTTTCTCCATGGCCTCACCGAACTCCTCCCATGCCCGATTTTTTGCCTCCACGACTACCAGGGCTGCAGTCCACTTGGCCTGCCGGTACCTGTCAGCTGTCTCCGGAGTCCCACAAGCCATCCAGGCCCGATAGGACTCCTTCTTCAGCTTGACAGCATCCCTTACTTCCGGTGTCCACCACCGGGTTTGGGGATTGCCGCCTCGACAGGCACCGGAGACCTTACGGCCACAGCTCCGGGTAGCCGCAGTGACAATGGAGGTGGAGAACATGGTCCACTCAGACTCGACTCGAGCGCCCGATGCAGCTCCCGAGGCGGTGCCCGATGCAGTTCCCGAGGCCGAGGCGGTGCCCGATGCTGTTCCCGAGGCGGTGCCCGATGCTGTTCCCGAGGCGGTGCCCGATGCAGCTCCTGAGGCGGTGCCCGATGCAGTTCCCGAGGCCGAGGCGGTGCCCGATGCGGTTCCCGAGGCCGAGGCGGTGCCCGATGCTGTTCCCGAGGCGGTGCCCGATGCAGCTCCTGAGGCGGTGCCCGATGCGGTTCCCGAGGCCGAGGCGGTGCCCGATGCTGTTCCCCCTGGCGGTGCCCGATGCTGTCCCGAGGCCGAGGCGGTGCCCGATGCAGCTCCCGAGGCGGTGCCCGATGCAGCTCCCGAGGCGGTGCCCGATGCAGTTCCCGAGGCGGTGCCCGATGCAGTTCCCGAGGCGGTGCCCGATGCAGCTCCTGAGGCGGTGCCCGATGCAGTTCCCGAGGCCGAGGCGGTGCCCGATGCGGTTCCCGAGGCCGAGGCGGTGCCCGATGCTGTTCCCGAGGCGGTGCCCGATGCAGCTCCTGAGGCGGTGCCCGATGCGGTTCCCGAGGCCGAGGCGGTGCCCGATGCTGTTCCCCCTGGCGGTGCCCGATGCTGTCCCGAGGCCGAGGCGGTGCCCGATGCAGCTCCCGAGGCGGTGCCCGATGCAGCTCCCGAGGCGGTGCCCGATGCAGCTCCCGAGGCGGTGCCCGATGCAGTTCCCGAGGCGGTGCCCGATGCAGTTCCCGAGGCGGTGCCCGATGCAGTTGCTGAGGCGGTGCCCGATGCTGTTCCCGAGGCCGAGGCGGTGCCCGATGCAGCTCCCGAGGCGGTGCCCGATGCAGTTCCCGAGGCTGAGGCGGTGCCCGATGCGGTTCCCGAGGCCAGAGCGGTGCCCGATGCTGTTCCCGAGGCGGTGCCCGATGCAGTTCCCGAGGCCGAGGCGGTGCCCGATGCTGTTCACGAGGCCGAGGCGGTGCCCGATGCAGTTCCCGAGGCGGTGCCCGATGCAGCTCCCGAGGCAGTGCCCGATGCAGAGGTGTCTCACGTCTCCACAGGCAGTCTTAAGTCAAGTCAGGTGCCCATTGACTGTTCAGAGTTGAGTCAGTTCCCGGTTGACCCTCCGGAGTCGAGTCGGGTGTTCGTGGACCCTCCAGAGTCAGGACTAGTCACCGATGACCTTCCAGAGTCAGGGCTAGTCACCGATGGCCTTCCAGAGTCAGGGCTAGTCACCGATGGCCTTCCAGAGTCAGGGCTAGTTACCGATGGCCTTCCAGAGTCAGGGCTTGTCACTATTGACCTTTCAGAGTCGAGTCAGGTTCCCATGAACTCTCCAGAGACAAGGCTAGTCACCGGTGATCTTCGAGGACTGAGTCAAGTCACTGGTGATCTTCGTCCTCCCATGGGGTCGGCCACAAGAATGTGGTGGTCTTCCGCTCCGCCCTGGGGGATTCTGGCCTTGACCGCGAGGACGTGGTGGTCTTCCGCTCCGCCCTGGGGGGGCTTCTGCCCTGACCACATGGGTGTGATGGCCCTCTGTTCCGCCCGGGTGGTAATCACCTAATGTCCTCAATTTACCCATGTTTTTGTTTTCATTTGTTTTTCTATTTTCCTCTTTGGACCTGACCCTCCGTCCCTCCCCTTTGTTTTTCCTCCGCCGGTCCACCACCCTCCTGGACTCCTTGTTTTGTGTTTCACCTCTCCTGCTTCTGCCTCGCCATTCCATCTGGTTGTTCCGTCTCTGTTTTCTTCCATTTTACCTGGTTGTCCTGTCTTTTGTCTCTCCATTCCACCTGGTTGTTTGTCTCTGTTTTCTGACCCTCCGTCCCTCCCCCTAGTCCGCCGCCGCTTCACCTCCCTCCTACCTCTTTTGCTGTTGGGTTTTCCGGGGTTTCAGGTGGAGCATCTGGGAGCTGCTCCGTAGGGGAGGGGGTAATGTCATGCTGTCAGTCTCTGTTTTCCTGGGTGTCCCCTAGTGAGCTCACTTCTCCTTAGGCACTTCACCATAGGCACTTTAATCCCGCTAGTCTGGTCATGTCGTCACAGTAATTGCACTCCAATTAAATCGCACAGGTGCTGACAATCCTTTGTCATTAGTCTCCCTATATAGAGCTGTCTTTCTCTGTTGTCTGTATGGAGTCCTTACCCTATGTGTGAGTTGTGCTCGTCTCCCGAGTTTTCCCCTTTACCTTCTTGTTCCTCCGAGTTTCCTATCCGTTTCATCCGGTTCCATCTTTTGTTTGGTTTGTCTCTCATGACTGTTTATTTTGTATTTTTTACCCTTCTGTAAATAAACCCATACTTGCAATTGGATCCTACCCTCTCCTTGTGTTTTCCCAAACCCAACCGTCACACATTGTTAAAAGTCCATGTGTGAATGGTTGTTAGCACTAACGGTTACTAAACTAGCAGCTAGGTAACGTTAGAGCGCAGCTTACCGGATTACTGTATACCGGTTTGCCGCTGTTCCGTTTCTATGATTTGCAGCTCCTGAACCCATCCATTTGTGAACTGTACATGAGACTTGACTTGAAGCTTCGGAACTATTCTGAAGTGTAGGCGCTCACAAAACAAACAAGGTAGCCGAAGATATCTGTAATGCAAATGTGCGGCAAAAAGTCTCCGTCGGTACTCCACTATTTGTTGGGAATTTCATATGGATCCAAACCGTTAATAGAGCCGATTTTGTCCACATACCGGTCCCTGGCATCCCTATTTAGCGTATCCCTATAAATCCCACAACCTTTTCGCGATTTTGACATCTTTTTTTCTTTCTACCAACTCTGCTCTTCTCGTTCAACTGGCTGTATGTTTACATTCGCGAAGCTGGCAACATGGCCGCCACGTCCCAGAATGCAACTTGGCGACCAAGCCCTATTAGAAACAGATATACAACCAACTTGCATTCCAACCTAAATTCGAGGTCATAATAAAATGGAGTCAGATTAAATAATAAATGGAGTCAGATAAGAATTGAATTGAATTACTCTGGGCGCTGAAAAGACCGAACACAAGGCAAAACCTTAAGCCAGCACCAGATACCTTCCTTGGACCGAGTGAGTGGACCTTACACCCGCATGTGGAAAAAAAAAACATGAACTGCTTAATTATTTAATAATTGCATGACAAAATAAAGAAAAACATTTTTTTTTTTTTATCAAATTGTTTTCTGCAATCTCTACCAGACTCTTGTTCTACTTTAAACCAAGTACCACTGTGGTGATTTTCATATAATTTTACGGTATCATTCTTCAATAATTGCATGCCAAAATCATGAAAAATGCCATCTTTTTCATTATACACTCAAATTAAAAAAATTCATGAAGAATTAAAATCAAACTGTTTTCTGCGATCCTCACCAGACTCTTATTCTACATTTCCCCAAGTACCACTGTAGTGATTTTCATATTTAAATAGTACCCTTTTTGCTCTAGTCACATTAGAAAATTCATAAAAAAATCTAATCAAATCATTTTCTGCAAACTCCACCAGATTCTTATCCTACATGTTTCCAAATACTACTCTCAGTGCTGCTGCTAGCCATTTTGGAGCCCTAAGCATAATTCCTTTATGATGCCCCCCACCCCGATCCCGAGAAAGAAAAAAAAGAAACGTTTGTTTTTGAAAGTTTAACTTTTTATTACCAAACATAACTCAATACCAATAACACACAATAGCAGCATCACAGTATAAAACTTAAGAACACTAAAAAGAGAAAGTAAAATCTTCACAGCTTTGCTGACTTTGTAAACCCTCAACAGAATAGCAAAATAAAAAATTGCAAATTCAATTTCACTTTGAATAAATTAAATTAAATAATCATCAATAAGTACAAACAGGAATAGTCAGTCTTCTTAAATAAAACAAAGATTTAGAGGATTAAAAGTCACAACGTTACTTACTTTGTAAACACAGTAGGCTGTGTAGAACAGCTAAAAACACATTCAAGTAAAGTGCAAAATCTTCTTAGACCAAATGTTGTCAAAATAAACCAAAGACATAAATTTTGAGGCAGGACTTGTGCTTTCAGAGGTGGTGGTTATCTGTTGTGTATCTGTCCCTAAACTGCTGGATGAGGGTGGTTGATCAGGGCTTGGTCCTATTGTGGAGTCTACAGACCTGCTGTCCGGCTGGGGTTGATGTGTGCCTGAACTGCTTGTACATGGCTGCTCCTCCTGCTCATCATCTGTATCTTCCTCTTGGCCTTGTGCTCCTCCTCACATGTATCTATCTCAGCTTGCCCCTGCAATAATTTTGAAATACGAAGAAAAAGGATCAGTATAGAAAGAGACAAAATATTCAAACAAAGAATCTTACACCAGAAAAATATTAACAATTATAACTGAAAGCATGGCAGCCCAGGAGTTTATCCCCCTTTATTCTTTATTTATCTATTATTTAAAATAAAAAAAAATAAAAAATTCTGCGTTAGATTAAACTGAGAAGGGTCGTAGGCATAGCACTTGCATATTGTTGTCCTACTGTTAGTTTAAAGGGGGGGTGAAATGCTCGTTTTCACTCAATGCTCGTTTTCACTTTGCCCCCACCCTTCTACTTGTCTGTCACTCACAAATTCAAATCATAATCTTTCAGTTTAGTAAATAACTCATGATTGCGTCGCGATGCTTCTCAACGAGAACCAAGAATAGTGAGCTGCTGTTTTCCAACGAAAAAAGCACACGCTAAGTTGATCTATTTTATATAGCTTATGTTTTTCGATTACCGAGTTAATGTGCAAGAATTGTGTGGTACTAGGCTAATGTTAACGTCTTTCAGTGTTAGACAGACCAGGTTCGATGACGATGTTATCTCCTAGAGCAGACCAAGATGCTAATCATTATATTTACTATACTCCTCTGATGCTGAATGTAAAAGGGGTTTACTGCGTTACGATTTACTTATTTTTCGGCCGAACACGCCGATATAGGCAACAACAAAAGTATAATTGCAATTCTAATAAAGTCATTATTGAAACATGCAGTCGATTAGCAACTTTTTTCACCTAAGTGAGGTGACGAAACAAATCGTATGATAACTAACGCTCCCCACTTGAGACTTTGTTTTAATTTACAGTCTATGGGTGAGACACATGCAAAAACATAGTTTTTTACTGGTCAATTTTGAGATTTGGGGCTGTTTGTCTTCAATAACGTGTCTTCTTTCAGACTTGTGGTGAAAAAAAGTCCAAAATACACATACAGGTCTTTTTTTTTACTACACTTTAGTCTATTTGCGTCTGTAGATTTCTCATAAATTCAGTTGGCGTTCTAAATCACCATGGTGCTCCGCGATTGCTGTCTGCACCCTGGAAAGATCTCTCTCAAGCTCTCTCTCCCGGACAATGTTTGTTGGATCCAAATATTGTCATTTCCTTTTCATGAGCAAAAGTACAATGGGGCATTTAACACAAAAGTGAATCTCATTTGCTGATGCCAATTTCCGACAACGTGATTCGTTCAGGCGCATCACATGACGTGCTCTGACATTTTTACAGTGTTTTTGAATGTTTTTCTGTTTAGTTGAAGGCCATAAATGCTGAGTTAAAGGTTTTGATGTGTTTTAGTTGGTTTTTATTGTTGATTTGACAAGATATTGTGTCTGTAAATAGTTGTTTCCACTAAAAAAAAAAAATAATAACTTTTACATTACAAATCTTTAAATGTCGTTTTCTCAAAATGAGTTTTTTGTCATTCTTCGGTACAAACATCTTAGCCTATGTAGCAGCTATGTGCACCAAACTCTCCAGTTATACACTTATATGCTGTATTCTGAAGATATCTCCAGAGGGATTTGTTAATAAATCATTACTGGCCTGATTAATGAGACATTTTAATAAAAATTAAAAAATATGCCGAAAATATATAAATATGCTGAAATCCCTCTGAACATCTTTTTTCATCTTATGTGTAATCAAAATGAAAAAAATAATTTAGCACCTGGCTTTATCATATATTCATCATATGTCTGCAAATATACAGTATGCAAAATTGTGCATGTTTAATGAGATAATGCCTAATTTGCATAATTAGACATACAAAAAAAACTTGTAAATAATTTTTTATGAACTTGTGTAAGTAATCAACTGAGGAAGTTTCATGGTGATATCTATTATTTTTTAATTTTACCCTAATCACCTGTAGTGTCTCGCCTTAAAAGCTAACGATACATTAACTATCAGAGGTGGAGGTCTTGAGTTACGTGACTGCACTCTAATAAATGAAGAAAATTACTTGACTCTGACTTGAGAACAAATACTCTAAAGTCTTTAACTGCATGATTCGATAATGACTTTATTAGAATTGCAATTATACTTTTTTTTAAACCATTGCCTCTGTCAATAACTAATATACAAACTAACAAACTAAAAGCCAAGAAACCAGCGGTGCTGGTGCCTCTCTGAGTCTGATCAGAGTCTACGTCTACGCAGCTGCATGAGTCATGATGACGCGGAAAAACGTTAGAGTAGAATCTACGAATATTGTTTGTTTGGACAGTGTCTGACAGTGTTTCCAACAACACAAAATTGGCCCCTCTTGTGCCCACCAGTTGAAAAAATCCTAGAATCGCCCCTGCCCTTGTCAAAAAATCCTATTGGAATTTCAGTTTATCCTGTAGGATCTTATTGGATTCTTAGAATCCTATTGGATATTCAGATTTATTTTAATGGATTTTCACTTTGTCCTGTAGGATCTTACTGGATTCTTAGAATCCTATTGGATATTCAGATTTATTTTAATGGATTTTCACTTTGTCCTGTAGGATCTTACTGGATTCTTAGAATCCTATTGGATATTCAGATTTATTTTAATGGATTTTCACTTTGTCCTGTACGATCTTACTGGATTCTTAGAATCCTATTGGATATTCAGATTTATTTTAATGGATTTTCACTTTGTCCTGTAGGATCTTACTGGATTCTTAGAATCCTATTGGATATTCAGATTTATTTTAATGGATTTTCACTTTGTCCTGTAGGATCTTACTGGATTCTTAGAATCCTATTGGATATTCAGATTTATTTTAATGGATTTTCACTTTGTCCTGTAGGATCTTACTGGATTCTTAGAATCCTATTGGATATTCAGATTTATTTTAATGGATTTTCACTTTGTCCTGTAGGATCTTACTGGATTCTTAGAATCCTATTGGATATTCAGATTTATTTTAATGGATTTTCACTTTGTCCTGTAGGATCTTACTGGATTCTTAGAATCCTATTGGATATTCAGATTTATTTTAATGGATTTTCACTTTGTCCTGTAGGATCTTACTGGATTCTTAGAATCCTATTGGATATTCAGATTTATTTTAATGGATTTTCACTTTGTCCTGTAGGATCTTACTGGATTCTTAGAATCCTATTGGATATTCAGATTTATTTTAATGGATTTTCACTTTATCCTGTAGCATCTTACTGGATTCTTTCTAAACATTGTGAATTAAAAAATTGTGATATTTTTTTAATTATATTAATTATTTAGTGAATTACTTTTTAGAGTAACCTTTTTAGAGTAACATTGTGTGTCTGTGTGTGTGTGAGATAGAGAGAGAAAGAGAGAGAGGCACAGAGAGATCATGCTGTAAACATCTAAATCTGTATTGTAAAATTTAACACAATTGATCATACTGCCACACCCTAGAACTGTTTTTGTTCCCCATGTTCCTTGTGTGATCTAGTTTCTGTCTCCTGTTAATTGTGTCATTATGTTCATTAACGTTCGTATTATAAATTAAATTCTGTTTAGTGTTTCGTTGTCCAGTCTCGTTGATGTATAAGTGTGTTTCTACCTTCTTGTTGTGAATTACCTCGATGTGGATTATTAAAGACTTGCTATTTATCTTCTTCCTTGTGCTTCTCTCTCACACCACATCGTGACACAGTTTATTTTTTATCTAAAGCTGGGATATGCTATGCTGACAATAAAATGTTTGCATAAGTTGTGGTGTTTTTCTAGGTAACAATAAATTGCAATAAAGTAACCATTTTTACATTATTATAATTTTAATCATCTCACTTTAGAAATTATATACATTTATACAGATCCATATAGAATATAAATACAATTTAAAAGAAATTTGCAGTTGCAGTAACACTATGCAGTTAAGGTAACATAAAAATATCCAAACATCAGCTGAGCTCTTTGAATCATCTCACTTTAGAAATTATATACATTTGTACAGATCCATATAGAATATAAATGCAATTTAAAAGAAATTTGCAGTTGCAGTTACACTATGCAGCTAAAGTGCCATAAAAATATCCAAACATCAGCTGAGCTCTTTGCTAGGCCTATACTGTATATCAGTCAAGCTCTATGTTGTTTGGTTGTAATGCAACATAGCATGTTTTTTTGAAGCTTATGTGCACAACCTTGCGGACAACTTCCAGAGGTTTCACAATCATGACTGTTGCAGTTGGCACCACTTCTTTTATATGGGAAGGAGATCCTTCAGGCACAAAACCAGCAGGTGCAGTTTGTAAAAGCTGAACTTGGATCAGTGGATTGTTTTTGTGATCATGAATAATATTTACAATTGATTCAATCTTTCCAATGCAACCATTTCTTAGTTGAACAGTAAAACTGTTGTGTTTGTACTCCTTTCCATATTTCTCTGTAGTTAACAGTTGTCCATTTACAATGGCTCTGTTATATATCTCTGCCGAGTACTCATCTTTGTCAGATAGATCACAGACTGGGAGCATTAAGAACTTGTCCTTGTGATTTAGGACTTTTTGTCGAGAACATCCCAACAAAACGAGACCTTCCAGCTTCTGTGCTTTAGCAACAAGAGGATAAACACCTAGCCAGTCATTGACAAGTTTGTCCACTCTACTTGAGACATCAGCGTTAGTCATAGTTTGTTTCAGTATTTGAGGAATTGACTGAAGTATGTTAAACTGGCGTGCAATTTGAGATGGGATGTAATTTGTTCCATGACACAACCTCTTCAGTTTTTGGTTGTGGCCCTCAAATGAAAATGCAGATGTACACCAAAGAGGTCCAAACATCTTCACAGAGAAGGGCAAGTGTGTGAGTTGATGGACATTGAAGGACATTTGGCACAAGCCATATGTCATTGGTATCTCCTGCACAAACTTTGTTATCTTGGATGTTCCGGCTGCCAAGTCACTTTCTGTGATTGTGTCTTTAAGAAAGTAAAAAATAGCAGAGACTAGAAGTAGCCAATGTTTCAAAAATTTGGTTGGAAGAATCTTGTACAGAACAGGTCCACTGTAGAACAATAGCCAGCTTCGGCATTCTGCAGCCTTCCACCTTTGTGCTACTTTCACAGTCCGTGGTACTCTTGGTATATCAGATGGAGGTTTGATGGTAAGCAGCCTTTGATCCACATGCTTATGTGATGTACCAATGTACCAAGGGCTGTCATGGTACTTGCTATTGAACCACAAGTCCAAGAATTGCTTGGTCACTCCCAAGAGAACACAGTGCATGTAGTCAGTTGGAAAGCTGTCCACAATGTCAAAACCAGTCGAGGGATTCAGGAGGACTAATGGTGATACTGTCTTCACACCATAAACATGGTCAACATCATTCTCAGTGGCCATCTGCCCACATTCAATAACATGGGCATGGGTTCTTTTTTGTGTCTCAGTAGGTGGATAGACTCTGGCATATCCTTTTCCCTTTGGCACTGTTTTTCCTTCATTTAAGCAATGGCCACATCCATATGCACCATTGAACTGATGTATACCTTGAAGAACACATCGGGCTACTGCATCACATGAGCATATGATAGGAAAAACCTTAGACACCACAATTTTTTCCGTATGTGGGTGCTTCCATTCCAGACCTTGTGAATTAACTTTTAGAATGTCATCCACAAATTGCTTAAGATAGGTGGACATTTCAGGTTTACCACGCCCAAACCAGACACCTGCGAGTATTATGTTTTTGAAACAAACATTTGGGTGGAGTTCATTGATTACACATCTGATTGGCCACAATGAGAAAGGTGAAGACTTAAACATTGGAATGCCATCACAGTTCCATAGTAGTGATATGTCATTAGCTGTGAAATTAGGGAGCATTTGATACATTTCACCCTTTCTCACATCATTTGTTCCATTTTCTTCTGGCTGAAATACACACTCTTCTTTTTGAAGAATGTCCCTTAGCTGGTCCTCAATAGAGAGACTTATATAAAAATTGCCTTCTGCAAGATTCTTTTGTTGGTCATTTATCTCATTGCACTCTGGACAGTGCATGTTGTTCTTTGAAAGATGTGACCGGCAAACTTTGCAGAAAAGGTGAACATTTAGAGACTCATGGAATAGTTTTCGGAAGAGGTGGAGAGACTGTGGCAATGTGTTGCTACTCGGGAGAAAGACATTCAAGAGCTTTAAAAGGTCTTCCACAGTACTTGCTGTTAAACTGTGCCTCAGTGAAAAGGACAAAATTAGAAGTACAGCCTGTTCAATTGTTATCTCTGATCCTGTGTAAAGAGGTGTCCCAAATTTTTCAAATTGTGAATTAGAATCACAGTTTGTGTCAGCAGTGTCATCCATAGCAGATTCTACCTCTCCCTGAGTGTCACTCCACTCATATTCGACATGGTCCATTTCATCAACAGAATCATAAAATTCCTCGTTTTCCTCACTGTCTGCAAGGGAGTCATTCTGATGGGTAACATCTTCCCAGCTGTGATGAGGAGTGTTGTTTCTTCGCCATCGACTTGTCTTTGGAAGAGGACAACTCGATTCTGGATCCAAAAACCTAGTAATGTAATCAAGTTCTATTTTAACATGTGACAGTGCTTTCAAGTAATATGGTAAAGTCATAACATTTCTTTAACCCTCTGAAGCTGTTTAGTTATTTTTGTGTTTTAGAAAGTTTTACACTTTTTACTTCATCAAATTGGTACACAGTTTGGTAACTTTTGTGGCATTTCCTAAAGTATAAGAATCATCCATTTGGGAAAAATCACACCGCTATTAAAGGGGCTGAACTCTGAAACATCAAGTGTGCAAAGGATTAAGACTGTTTACTCTAAATTGACCCGGAACACTCAACTTAAACTAGGAAAACATTTGCTGAAACATTCTAAGATTTAACTCAACACACTAAAAGTTTCCTTTGACTTAAGCATTTTTAAATACACATAGATTTTAAACACCGACTGTAAACACACTGACTAAATGCAACTGGCTCTGATTCAGTGGGTTCAGAAATCAGATCATCAGCCACATAAATCAAGTTCTGATCAAGCATTCCTGTTCATTTTTGTTACATTTTGAATTTTGATGTTATAATTATTACAAAATGTTTTAACTGTAATCATTATGTAAAAACTCACACTGCATATGAACATTTCTAAACAAATAAATAAACAAATAAATAAGTAGGCTTCTTGTAATTTAGATGATTTTCTTTTCACCAGATGGCACCAATATGCCTCAATTCATTGGATTTTTTTTCTCCATGTTTATATAAAGAGGGTGAGAGTTTATACATACATATATATACATACATATATATATATATATATATATATATATATATATATATATACACCCTCTAGCATTGTTCATTTACTCTAGTCACACTAGACATATATATAGAAATATGAGAGAAAAAAAATCATATATTTTTTTTAAAAATTATATTTTTTTCTCTCCGATCTGCAAACAATACAAGCGTGACTAGAGTAAATGAACAATGCTAGAGGGTTTAAAAACTTTTTTTTTCACAACAAAAACAAATAATCATATCAATAACAATATTGTATAAGACTTACAATATCCATAAATATAAAAAAAGAGTTTGGATTTATTAAATGTACTCATTATTATTCGAAATATTTTTTTTTAAATGTATTATTTTTATTGCTTAACTTCAAGCTGTAAAAATAGGCTACCTTTTGTAAGGACCTCTTTGTCGTGCATTCATTTCACTGTAGGGATATCTTCTGGTTTAGCTGAATCATGTGGTCACTGTTGTGCAAAGATCAAATATGAATGTATCTTCCTGCATAATAATAATTTCAGAACCTTTCTCAAATCAAAATTATAAAAAAAATTAATATAAAAAGAATATATATATATATATATATATATATATATATATATATATATATATATATATATATATATATATATATATATATATATATATATATATATATATATATATATATATAAAACACCGCCCACAACTCACTTGGTAGGCGTGAACATTTAATTGCGCATGCGCATTTCCTGCACAAACTGCCACGGTCGGACGACAGGAGGAGACGACAGGAGCTTGAAACCGGAGGGAGCACTGACAGAAAATTGTAAGTGACATATTTACTACTTAATTCATGTCAGTATTTCACACAATATAGAAATATTTAAGCGTAAGCCTGTGTAAAATGTTTTTGTTAAGTGGCCTAACTTACGTAAACATCTGGTTAGTCTTAGGTCGCTATAGAAAAAAAAAATACATATATTATGATATTATTTAACGGGTTACCTTCGTCAGCTACTTAAACCATAAGTAGAAACTGTATACTAATTTCTTAAATGTTATTTTTGCAATAATATCGAAATAGATGATCGTCAGTGGCTGTCAGTTAAGGCCTAACGCTCCGTCTTACGCGCTGGTTGCTTAGTAACAGTTTTGAACATCATTTTGGAGGGAAAAGCCCCTGCACTGTTCTAAATCTACCATAAACCTCAGTTCACTGGGCTTATCGCTTGAATATAAATGAGAAGATAACAACTTGTGTTCTTTGCTTTTGAGCATATCTCTGCCTAGAGAAAGCAAGCAACAGGCTGTCATAACGTTCAGACCTGCAAGCACCAAGGCCGTTTTTTATTATTATTATTATTACCAGTCTATTATTATTTTTGTTACGTTTTATTAAACAGGGTTACTTAATAGAAACTTCAGAAGAACAGCATTTATCTGAAATATAAATATTTTGTAACATTATAAATGTCTTTATCTTCACTTTGGATCAATTTAAAGCATCCTTGCTAAATAAAAGTAAGAATTTCTATGACCCCCCCACCAAAAATTGGGGTTTGCGGGAAAATTAAGAAAAGGGAAGCAATGGTGCAGTGAAAGAGAGAACATTTAATTATTTTCCATGGACTTGTGGTTTCAGAATTTTTTTTGGGGTTCAACAACTTGTCCCTGGAGCAATATCCTTAAAAGGACATATTTGATAATTTTTTTATCCTTAATAGTTAGACTTGTCCCTGTTAGGGTTTAAAAGGTAGAAATATGTCCTTTTAAGAGTACTGCTACAGTGTCAAGCTGTTTTGGCCCCTGTTTTTCTGTGTGGCCTGGATGAGTGTGAGATATCACGGCCTGAATTTGCATCACAGTCTTGTCCTCAATGAAACCATATACTATTATAATAAACATGTTTTTATTTGCCAACATCTCAACTATCTGATTGACAGAATATTGATGCTGAAGAATTTAAGATTTAAAAAAAAAAATCCTATTTAGAAAAATGAGGTTCATGCTGATACAATGGATCGAAGATCCCCCAAAATGGGATGTGCTTCCAACCAATAAAATGATACATGGCCGCTGTGAAATTGGTTGTATATGTGACGTTTCATACGAAGATGAGTCAAGCCCTGCAAAAATTTTAAACATTGGTAAGTAATTTTATGTGTTTGTATTAATATATAAGTTCTGTGAAAAAATTGATGCAAACTTTGATAATTATTACTATTTATAATTTAAGGAACTAGATCTGCAATGCTGAAGCAGCTAAATACGGTCATCAACAGGACGGGGCCTGAAGGAAATGGAGAACAATTGGGGAGAGGGCAGCGCAAAAAATACCGCCGAATACTGTCGGAGAGCTCCAGCAGTGAGGAATATGAGGTAATTTAGGATTTTTTGTATGTGGTGGTAATTTCAGACTAGGGTTGTAATGGAATGAGATTTTCATAGTATGATAACCGTCTGAGAAAATACCATGGTTATACGGTTTCACAGTATACGTATTAAACATTTAAAACAATTTGTTTTTGGATGGGGGGTTGAGCAAATGTTTGAAAGCATGTGTTTATTAAAATGTCATTACTCAAAAACAATAAAAATTTACCATTGATTATTTATTAGTTTAATAACTTATATTTATCATTAATAATTCATACAAATTCATAAATTCTGGTTTGACTTAATTTTTCTGGATTCTGTACTTATATTACTTAATATAAATATACTATAAAAAATGGTGGTAATGAAAATGCATACAAATTAAACAATCTAATTGATGTTTAAAGACCTGTATTCTTTTATTTTTTTGCAAAGGGCTGCAAAACAGAGATTTACAAAATTAAAATGAGGGACAAAAATTATATTCCTTAATGTTTATGTAAATTATTCTCATAATTATTTAAGAAGTAGGCTACATTATAGTACAATCGTAATTTCTGTCAATTTCTTCAAGTTAAAAAGCAAACTTTTATTTGGATGGGTTGTATTGAAGAGCTTTGAGTGTCAGTGTATTTGTTTTTGACAGGGGTTTCTCAAATAAAAGTCTGAAATTATTATTAATTGTTCTCTCAGTGAGGCTCTCAGTGTTTGTGTTCACGTCCTCAGATAGTGAGACAGCAGGCACTGTTAAACAGACATGGGGACTTGTGACTTGGTGACTTGGACTCGAGTCGACTCGAGTCGCTATTTTTAGGACTTGAGACTTGACTCGGACTTGGAAGTCAAAGACTCGGGACTTGACTTGACTTGAGACACGATGACTTGAATGACTTGAGTGTTAATTACATCATGTTTTCAGTTTGAATATAAAATATATAAATTATTTTTTAAAATAAAGTTGATTAGTCAGCTGGAGCGCAGGCTGAGAATAGCGTCGTGACTGGATCAGGACACTATCATCAGTCATGCCCTCTCTACCTTACACACACCACGCCCACTTAAATCAGATATCACATCACATCAACATGTCAGCCTGAGAGGTACCGAGGGTCATCGCTTTTGTCTTCAATAGTTCGCGCCTAAAAACGCGTGGAAAACGCTAGTCGCGCCGCTTTCTCCGTCTTTCCAAAGCGCTCGGGCAGAAGTGCTCCTGGGGCGTCTGTCGTTGCTAAGCATCCATGACACGCTCTCTCTCAATGAAAACGCGGAAATTTCAGCAAAGGATAAATGGATTTGCAGCACTAAAAATCGCTCGCAGTAGCTCTGCTACTAAATTCATTTTAAAATGGCAATCCATATACAGCTATGAACAGCTGTTCCTTCATCTTAGCTGAGCTTTCAACGTTGATACTAGAGGTGGGCAGATCGATACTAATATCGATAATATCGATACCAACGTTGGAATCGGTATTGATCGATACCAACGGGAAAATATCGATACTTAAGTTTCAGTTTCTCTCGTTTTGCGACCTGGCCGTGTTTGTCAAAATGCTGCTGCTGTCACAGAGCAGAGCAAGCTCTCAAGAGTGCTGCTCGTGCTCGACACTGCTCTCCGCCCCCTCTCCTGTGTTGTACCGTCACGTGACTCACCACTAGCGCTACCACCAGCAGTCAGGCGCGCGCACCGCTCAGCCGCGCATTTCTAACAGCAGTCAGTCAGAGGCGGAGAGAAAGAGGAGCGTTGTATGGCTGTATTTTCAGGCCGATCTACCCTTTTTGTGTTAGCTGTGAAAGGGATACTAGTTTCTATATTTAAACTTCACCTAGATGTGCACCAGAATTAATTATTTTTATTATTTTATCAATAGCTGATTCTCCAAGAGCAGTGGATATTACAAGGCGCCTACCAGAAATTATTGTGAAGGACCTGCAGCCTCTTTCCATAGTGGAAGATGTCGGCTTCAGGAATTTTGTATAAGGAGAATTTATTTTACATTGTGAAGTAAAACTTTGTGACTTAAGAAAAAAATCCTGAAAAGAAGTGCACTAAAGAGGATACATTTTTTTTATTAACATGCTACTTGAAAAGAGAATTTGTTTTTACATTTTTTATATTTGTGAAGTAATCATTTTGTAACTTTGTTTATTTAAATAAAACAGAAGTAACCAAAAGTTGTTTCTGAACAAAAGCTTTTGTAGTACTGATTAATAACCCAAAATGCAAATCACAAATTAAAAGTCATGAAAATTCATTTAGATTTAGGTTGAAGACACATCCACCTTAATTATTAAAAAGTATTGGTATTGGTATCGGTATCGGCGATACTGGCCCTGTATTTACTTGGTATCGGATCGATACCAAATCTAGCGGTATCGCACACCTCTAGTTGATACGAGAAAGGATGAAGCTGATTGGTTAGTTATTGTCACATGACCTGCGGTGCGCTTGCGGCATTCTGAAAAGTTTAGATGTTGAGCGCGTTGCTTCCATTATAAGCGCGCATACCGCGCGCCTACATTGGAAATAACGAACTTGCGCGCACAAAAGACGTGATGTGAACAGCCCCTAATGATCCGCTAGCAGGCCGTCAAAAAAACGCATTCCAGGGGCGGCGCTAGGGCTGGGCTAAGGGTGCATAAGCCCCGAATATTTTGTTACCTTGTCTTTCTCATAGAGCAAAACAATTGATCAGAAAAACAAATGTAGCTGCCGCGATTACCCAGTCATGACAAGTGCATATTACATACATATATATATATATATATATATATACACACAGTACAGAATATAAATATGACGTATTTTCAGTTGTTTCATACTTTTTTGTTATGTACAGTACAGACCAAAAGTTTGGACACACCGTCTCATTCAAAGAGTTTTCTTTATTTTCATGACTATTGACTATTGTAGAGTCACACTGAAGGCATCAAGGGCTATTTGACCAAGAAGGAGAGTGATGGGGTGCTGCACCAGATGACCTGGCCTCCACAGTCACCGGACCTGAACCCAGTCGAGATGGTTTAGGGGTGAGCTGGACCGCAGACAGAAGGCAAAAGTGCCAACAAGTGCTAAACATCTCTCAGGGAACTCCTTCAAGACTGTTGAAGACCATTTCAGGTGACTACCTCTTGAAGCTCATCAAGAGAACGCCAAGAGTGTGCAAAGCAGTAATCAAAACAAAAAGTGGCTACTTTGAAGAACCAAGAATATTACATAATTTCGATTGTTTCACACTTGTTTGTTATGTATATAGTTCCATATATAATTCCACATGTGTTAATTCATAGTTTTGATGCCTTCAGTGTGAATCTACAATTTTCATAGTCATGAAAATAAAGAAAACTCTTTGAATGAGAAGGTGTGTCCAAACTTTTGGTCTGTACTGTACATAACAAAAAAGTATGAAACAACTGAAAATACGTCATATTTATATTCTATACTCTGAGAGAGAGAGAGTGTGTGAGAGAGAGAGAGAGAGAGAGAGAGAGAGAGAGGAGAAATGTAACAGTTTAATGTTGTATGTAAACTGTGTTTGAGAGAGAGAGAGAGAGAGAGAGAGAGAGAGAGAGGTGTTCAGAGAGGAGTCTGTTGGATGTTTAGTTTTATGGACTCAATGTTGAAAATGTAAAACATTTCAAACACTGTTGGCAGAAGTGAAAAATAAATAATTTTAGGAACTTACAATTTTGTTTGATTCCATGATGTATTTTACTGAACATGAGTATTTACATTTAAATTATTTTAATTTACTGACAGTTACTTATATCTTGTCTTTTAACTTTATTAAGATCAGATTCTGCAGGTAAAATAACAATATTAAGGTGACTTGACTTGGACTTGACTTGACATAGCTTGTGACTTGACTTGACTTGACTTGCCCAAGAAAAAAATACTTGGGACTTACTTGAGACTTGAAGGTTAAGACTTGAGACTTACTTGAGACTTGAAGGTTAAGACTTGAGACTTACTTGAGACTTGCACATGTGTGACTTGGTCCCATCTCTGCTGTTAAACCTGGCACTTTTAGCCACGCTGGCGCATACTTGTGTATTTAGTACATGACAATGCTGCTCATTCACAGAGAAACATGCAAAACAAACAGATTAGACTATATATTTGTATAGCAGTGATTTTGTCAGAAAATGCCAGTATCGGAGCCGATATGGATCCTGAGTATCGTATCGATGCATCCCTATACAGTACATTACCCAGATGATTGCTACTTGCAGATAATTTGAAGATTATATTTGTAATTTTATAATTCTCTACAGTCTGTCAACAAACAGGTTGCTGCAAAGAACATAAACAGGATAAGAGCCAGATCTTTTCTACAGCAGTATAATCAAGAAAAAGTAAGATTATTTCTACAAAGTGACATATATGTGATGTTTTTAGTCTTTATCTCTTGCTTCAAATTGTAGATACTTATAATTAAAATGTGCATTAGGCCTATGGTAAACTGTATATTGTTACTAGGGGTGTAATAATATTCAAACCAAACTGAAAAACTATGATACACCACCAACGGTATGAACCACGAGACTCTCGTGGCGTACCGAACTTGCCCAGCCTAGCCCTGGCCCATTGGATCTACATATGAATTATTTTAAAGACAGAGACACAATTTGTTCAGTAAACTACTGTTAAAAAAGAGAAGCAATTCTGTTTAGTTTTCTTCTTCTGCTCTACCGAAGCATGACTTCAAAATCGAGGTATGGACTGAGCCATCAATTTTTTTGTGTGCCGGTATTGTTACACCCTCTAATTGTATTGCAATTGTAATTGTAACTGTATTTTGAAATTTAAATGTATTATTTTGTCTGGAATTCTGCTAGAATTAACTCTTTAATTGTTTTATATTTATTAAAAGCAAGGATTAACATTTCATTTATTTTTTATTGAATATTACACCCAAAAATGAACATTTCCTGAAATTGTACTCACCCTCAGGCCATCCAAGATGTACATGAGATTGTTTCTTTATCAGAACAGTTTGGGGGAAATTTAGCATTACATGACTTGCTCACCAATTCTCACCGATTCTATGTAGTAAATGGGTTCCGTCAGAAGGAGAGTCCAAACAGCTGATAAAAACATCACATTCACAAATAATCCATTTCCAGGCCATCAATTAATGTCTTGTAAAGTGTAAAGCTGTATGTATGTTGGTAAGAATAATACAAGAATCGAAGTGATGTAATGCTAAATTTCTCCAAATCTGTTAAAAACTCAATCAATCTTTGATGGCCTGAGGGTGAGTACATTTTCATCACATTTTCATTTTTCAGTGAATTACCCCTTTAATAACTACATACAAATTGTTCTAACAACTATTTTATCTTTCTAGGAATCAAACAGGGAGGCAGTAACATCTAGAAACAATGACAGTGAATTTAATGTTCAGATACTTGCAGAACTTGCAGAAATCAAGAGTGCTCTTTTGGAAACTCTGACACTTTTAAAAAATGGTAACCTGTGTAAAGTTTTTAATCTGGGTAAATGATTGCTTCAAATCAAATGCTATAAAAAGTTATTTTGTTCTAGGATGCACTCCATTAATGACTGCGCCAATCCCAACACTGGGAACCCCCCCTGGACCCACTTCAGATTTGATTCCCTGCAGTTCAGAGTCTTCTGCAGTCATACCAGCCTCGAGTTCCTCTCTTCAGACTCTTAATATAAAGGAGTCTAGAAGTAATGGTAACGGCAAAAAGGTATTTAAACTACATGTGTTCACTGTATAAATTAATCACATAAGCAAGGCATAAGCACCATTGGCGATAGAAATGATTGTAAATGAGCATAAGCCCCTTATGGTCTGCCATGCTGGTTTGTTTTCATCTAGCTATTTCTTGTGCTCTGGCAGTTTGGCGTAGGGCTGTCACTTTTGTGAAAAAATCATTTTCGATTTTTAAGACATAAGTGTTCGTTGAATCGATGTAAAAACGATTTTCCATGTCTAAGAAAAAAAGTTTCATTTTTCAATGCCAAATAATGGACGAACGTAAAGAGAGCACTGGAAACGCACAAGTCAGCAATATTTCTTATTTATTGGCATGAAGTTTCGTGCAGCATAATAAACAGCAACAGGAGTGCAACATTCTCGAAAAAACATATATGCAGAGGGGACGGCTGCCATAACAAAAGAAAAACATCACTGCAGGCTTCAGCCCGGCTGCATTTATGATTTAGGCAATTTAAAAATCTCCATGATTATTTTAAATAAAGATTCAATCCATTTCAAAAACTGTTCAAAAAAATGAAACTTTAAATGGATTTGAGAACAGGCCATGTGTTTTTTTTGTTGAACGTAACTGAAACTTAGGCTAGGCGGCACTAGGCAGGCATAATTAAAGGCTAGGGCCATTACAAATGTATTGGACAGGAAAACAAGCCGATCAAGCTTTTCGGGGTCCAGAGCAGAGCGTTTTTTATTCACTATATGTCCAGCTGTTGAGAAGACGCGCTTTGACCGCACTGATGTCCCAGGGACACTCAGGTACAGCTAATTTTCCACCACTAAAGCCGGTCGCTGTCAGTTTGCAATGGTCCTTTTCATAACTCAGAATCTCCTGTAACTAGATGCGCGAATGAGGCGAATTCGCGTCTACCGCGCCGCGAGACCTCCAGACGCGTGTAAACACATCTTTACATTGACTTAACATTAAAATCATTCGCGCCAGACGCTCTATTCGTGTTTGGTGTGAACACAGCACAGGTCGCTTTCGACGTCACTGGGTTTTATAGGTGCGTAAAATTGTTGGTATTTTCTGTCTAGCTTTTGCAAGGCATACTGCACTTTCGGAATTCTTTTTCTGCTTGTTTGTGAGTTTTGTTAGATCTATATTTTTTATTGTTTAATTATTTTAATTAATACTGTACATATTTGGTTAAACTCGAATCCCTATTTTCATTTTCGAAACTTTTTTTGGTTGGTCCGATCGATTATGCAATCGATTTTCAAACTAAAAGTGACAGCCCTAGTTTGGCGTGACTTGACTGGAACACTACAAAGTCGTGAGTCGTGACTTACAGGCTCAAATACCTGCCTAGAACGCAGCATCAATTGACAGCTGTTAATGCACAATTACCATTTTAGATCGACAAACTGCACTGTATAAGATAACCAAACGCAAAATGCAGTTTGATTGCTGAATGGAGGTTAACAGACAGCTCAGCAGAAAGAAGAGTTTGTGAACTTGTATTTAATTACTTTTGTATAAATCTTTACCTCATATTGAACTATGGAACAGCTTCAGAACACTTGAAATATGTGCACAAAAATGTAGCTCAACAATAACACGGTATCGGATTTGGATCGGTCTCGTCTGATCAAAACACCGATCCGCAGAAAATGGCAGTATCGGAGCCGAAACCGATCCCGAGTATCGGATTGATACATCTCTAGTGACAACATACACAATGACCTGAAGTATGTGTTTGTTCATTCAAAGAAAGTTTTTTTTCCATTAATTAATAACAGAAGAGTCAATTTTAAAGGTCACATAGCATGATTTTTTTTTTACATTAATATGAGTTCCCCTAGCCTGCCTATGGTCCCCCAGTGCCTAGACATTTCGATAGGTGTAAACCAAGCCCTGGGTGTCCTGCTCTGCCTTTGTGAAAATGGGGATCTGGATTCTTCCCCCTTTGACGACAAAGGTTACCTCCCCTTTCTCTGCTTTGCCTGCCCAAACATTTACACGTAATTCAGTCACAATGTCAGCACAGCCGTTGCAAACAGACTTATACGATTCAACAGCACCGCCACAAACAGTGAGTAACAGTTTTCATTGATGCCTGATCTGTGATCAGTGATTTCTGATGTGTAGCTAATTATTCAAGTTCACACAGAATTTATTATTAAACCGTTTAATACGGTTTATGCATCAGTGAATCAAGCCAGTGACTAAACCATCAACTTCATGTTGTTTCTCTTAGTAGCATAGCATGAAACAAATCTGTTATTTAAATTGTGGTTAAACTATAGAGAGCGATTAAAGAAGCTCCCTTTATTTTGTTCGGAGCTATCAATCACACATCGCGAGTATATCTGCACTTTTGCCCAAACTGCTGTTATAATGAATGACACCGTTATGCTGCACAACGAAGCTCTTACTGTATTGATGTTGAAATAGTGTTTGCTGTTAGTTGTGGTGAAAGCATTTTGTGAGAGAAAACGCATTGCAATGACGCGATCACTGCATCAAAATTATTCATCAAATATTACTGAGTTCACCTTAGAATTCTGTTATTGTTTCAATGTTTTCAGGTAAGAATTGGCCCCAACACGTCAATCACTGCTGAACAGTTTGCCCACGTGAAATGGACTGATCACAAAAAAGCCACAAAAGACCTCTTGATGGCAGTGTTTGGAAGAGGTGTTCTCGCAACACACTGCTACACAGGAAGATGTTCCAATGCATTCAAAAACAAAGCAGCCAAACCTCAACTTGATTCTGAAAAAGTGTCTGACATCATTAGTAAGTAATCATTTTCTGAAAATTAAGTGTTGGCAGGATTGCCATATTTTAAGATATTGATAAAAAAAAAAGGTACTGTATAAGATAGCCAAACGCAAAAAAAAGGTTTTTTTTTTAACCACTGTATGTTGTTGCTCTCTATTTTTTTTCTGGTACTAGCAATCAGGGATACATTGCAAACCAGTCACCTCAGTACAATAGTGCCTAAATCCATGACAAGCTATGGCATGTACAGGAATTCTAATATATAAGATGTATTGAATACATAAATTATTAAACAGTGAATATAGATCAAAAGTAATAGAAATCAGGAAAACTAGTTTTAGGCTCAGTCTGTTGAGTAGTTCTGTTGTGAACATAGATGGCTAAAACCATTCCTCTGTAATTGCAATGTTTTCTAAACTTGCATTATGTTCATTTTTTTCTCTTACAGGCTACATCAAAAATAAATTCAATGTTGAAGCAAATGTAATTA
Organism: Carassius auratus; assembly: GCF_003368295.1. Taxonomy (NCBI): domain Eukaryota; kingdom Metazoa; phylum Chordata; class Actinopteri; order Cypriniformes; family Cyprinidae; genus Carassius; species Carassius auratus. The sequence goes on from NC_039254.1 coordinate 16,659,104, forward strand.
AGAAGGCCATCTCCCAGAAATGCACAGACGAATGCAAGTTGGCAAAACGGCACAACAGTGATTGTGTGTAATGTTGTATTTCCCAGTTACTGCTTTAGTTATTGTTTGTTTGTGAAAGCCTGTAATGAATATCATTTGAACAGAGAACAAAAAGGTAATAAATTCAATATAATTCAACTTATGAAAGAAGACTATATTAAATGAAATAATAATGAAAATAAAACAATAGAAAATTGATTTGTTTTATTTGTCTTTTATTTCATCAATATCAGCGCCATTTGTGCCATTAATGTTGTGTGCACAAATCACATCTAAAGTTTATAATGTGACTGCAGGTTGTGCAACATGTTGAACAATGAAAAATGTCTACATCAAGGTGAGTTTAAGTAAACTGTAAGATACAATCCAGAAATCCTATTGGTTAGTAAAATATACAGTGGAAAAGTGCACCTTTAGGGTTCTTAAAACAACTTTAAAGATTATAAGATTTAAAATAAAAATCAATAAGTACAAATTCACATATAGACATGAATAGGGACTGAATTAATCCAATTAAAACCCTGTAAAAATTACCCTACAGAATATTTATGTATTGTCTAAAGGAATCCGATAAGAATCTTATAGGTCAAGAAATATCCTATAAGACAATCCCTAACGGAATCTTAAAGGAATCCAATAAGAATCTAATAGGACAAAACAAAAATATCCTATAAGACAATTCCTAACAGAATCTTAAAGGAATCCAATAAGAATCTAATAGGACAAGACAAAAATATCCTATAAGACAATTCCTAATGGAATCCTGTAAGAATGGTTCCAAAATATGATAGAAATTCCATTAAGAATCCTGTACAATTTTCCTGTTGGAATCCTTTAGGATTTTTTGACAAGGGTGAGCCGAAAACAATTCGATTTTTTTAAATGATTTTCAACCATGACTGTATAGTGAAAAAGATAGCATGTCTCATTAATTTGGCAGTATTTATTCAATAATGATAGAGTTAAATGATATGAATGAATTGTTCTACGTCACCTAAGGACATGTAGAACAAGAGTCTTGTAGAGTTTGCAGAAAACGATTTGATTAAAAAAAAAAAAAAATTATATTGTATTTTGTTTACTTTTTCCACATAAAGGAACTATAGCTTTGAACTCAAAAATACCTAAGACCCCCTCCCCCCAGACATAATTATATTAATAATAATTAATAATATTATTACAATCGACGATGATTCCTCAGCCTGTATTAAACATTTGAAATCACAATCACATCGGAATATTTAAACCTGAATTCGCGCAGCCGCAGATCCAGAGATAGTGCTCATCATGTCCGATTTATGTTTGAAACAGCTTCACAAAAAGTCTGCACAGGTTACGTTTCTGTGTTGCAAACGTTAAATAGCCACGGTGCGAAAAAAACACAACCTGGCTGCGAACAACGCCGAAGTCCGTCTGAATCAAATAAATGGTGATATGCGATCTGATTGGAGCACTTCGAAACTGAATAATTACCTGGGCTGCGTTCAGCCCCGACAAATCGTTGCACAGCGTTTTGAACTTGAACATGCCCCTGGTACTTGCCTAAAAAAACGGATTATGTTAACAGATTACACTAATGTTATTTTAAAGCCATGCTCTAAAAAATAAGTTATAATTTATAACATTTTAGACTCATTTATACTAATAAATAAAACATAAGTGAATTAGCCTATATAATATTTGGTTTTGTCAAATGTTTTGTTTTCAGAAGAGAACGGTGATCTCTATTCTAAAAGTCAATTATACAGAGGCTCATAGGCCTTACCTTTGTGTAACGTGCAAGGAACCGGATTCCGTCTTTTTTTTCCTCTCGTGTTACTCGCTTGCCTAATGCCTATCCTCTGTAACCACACCCTACGCTGGTGACACCTGATTTCTCAGGTAGCCTACACCGAGAGAGTCTCGAGCGACCCCGGACTTCCTCGTTCGCGGGTTTCAGGGACTTCACGCGCTACAGCCGCAGAGAGCTCGGAGGTGAAACTCACGACAAAGAGCAACTTCATAAAGTCCTTAAACAAAGCAAGATGAATGAAAAGCAAGATGAGGAAGGTGCAGTGGCCGTGATGCCAAAACAAGATCTGGTAGGTCTGTCAGAAAACTGCTTAAGGCAACTGTACGACCGAAACGCTTCTTTACTTGATTTTGTACTACTACAAATGCTCCGCCCGTTTAATGGTCATTTATGATGTTATTAATAATGCAAAGAAAGACCGCTTGCAATTCGGTATCGTTTAGATTTAATGTTTGCAATGAGCAGGATTGCAGGGAGTTTATCTAAAACAACAGACCATGGATTACTACAAGACTGTCTGTTTGCATGTGTGTTCGGCATGCGCTTAGTGTCATTATTTGTCATATTTTTACCAACTACCCAGCCGGCATTTCAACGTTGAAACAACGTCAGGTAATGGTTGTATAAACGTTGAATTACCTTTCTAATTTTGTAAAAAACAATCAGCGTTGATAAAGCGACATTGTTTTACCGTCCTACCTTTCACCATGAGTAAATACACAACTGTACGTTCAATTAGAGCCTAGTTTCCATTTAGATCAACACTGTACATTAAAAGATAATAATCAAATGACTGGCATCACTGGCTTTACAATCAAATTCAATAAACTACCATCTGCTCAAAATAACAGAAGTTTTATTTTGGAAACATATTGTATTGTGCATGGGTGTATTGTTAAAAACCTGTAGAAGTGCAATATAAATACAATGATATTTAAATCAATATAAAAAAATAAATCCTCATAAAATATCAACTTTGATATTGTGAAAATATTGAAAACTGAAAACTGAATGCAAAACAAATCACAAAATATTGTCACTTTACTGTTCAGTAACAGTGGGGTTGGAAACAAAGTGCACAACACTATTCATTTAACACTTATTTAATGTATGAAAGGTTACATTATTAACAAATTATTCAGAAGCAGTGTTTTCAGAGCCCCCAGTTACAATGCTTTAATCATAACCCTAGGTTTGACAGTTTCATTGTCAAGTTTCCTGGATGACAGCCAGATTAACCAATCATGATCAAAGCAATAAAGTAAAACAACCAATAGGAATTGTTTCAGTGTGATGCAGCTAAATGTATTTAGTTTTATTGTTGTTAATGGTGATAATATTTAACATATATCTTTAGATTTTAGAATAGGTAGCATGATTAAAATATTAAAATAATAATAATCTTAAATAATTTAATAATAATAATTTAAAAGGCAGACTTTTTTTTGTATGTTATGTTATGTTTGTGTGGTGGTCTTTGTTTTAAATGGATCACATTAAAACCTCTATTTTACATATACAGCGAAGTTTAAAAAATATATTTTTGTTTTTTAGACTTCCATCTCTTGTCTATATATAAAGTCACAAACAAGCTCTAAAATAGATGACATAAACAGAGTTAAACATTTAAAATTTTATGCATGTTATAGTCAATGTTCTACTTAATTCAATTTTAGTCAATGTATAAAATTTTAGTAGGTTGAATTTTACAGTACACACAGACACATGTTGGTTTTTATGGTTTACAGGGACTCTCCATCGGAATAATAGTATTTCTACCACCCTACAATGAAATGTACCCCTCACAGGAAACTTTGTGCATTTTTAGATTAAAAAAAATACATTCTGTATGATTTGTAAGCCTTTTGAATTACAGAGACACCAAAAGTGTCCTCATAAATCAGCTTGATGTTGTAATACCCATGTCATACCCATGTCATTATACAAATTAGTGTCCTCATAGACCACATAAACAAGCGCACACATCATTTAATTCAAAGATGCATTCATGAAATTATTAATTCTCAGAAGATGTACCTTTAAAGTTTAAAGTTCTTATCCTATTTCTTCTAAAATAATTACCCCATATTCCTCGGAAGAATTTTATTTTTTTGTACTGTGCATGAATAAAGTTTGTGCTTTGGTTTTTCAGTGTTCCAGACCATCACTGCAGGGACACTAAAAAGTTCTTATAGTCTAAATAAGTGATGAGGTTCTATAAAGGGTAAACTGGTCTGGCTTGCTTTCTTGTTGAATGGGCTGGGTGGGGACGTAATGATGAAATTACAAGTGTACCATCTTGTGAAGGGAAAAGCTGCATATTTCTAAGAAACACTTGTGTATTATTGTGATTTTTTTTTCAGCTGTTTTGTACTCTCATTCTGATGGCACCCATCACTACAAAGCACAAAACAAACTCATCTACATCTTGGGAGGCCTGAGGATGAGTTATACAATTAAGTAACAGAAGAGGACAGTGCAAATGGCATCTTTGAGTTAAATTTAAAGGGGTCAAATGATGCACATTTCAAATTTTATAATCTATTGGTATATAAAGAACATCTGTAAAATTGCAAAGATCAAAGTCTCAAACCCAAAGAGATTTTCCTTATTAATCTTAAGTCAACCACGTCTACCTAAAATTTCTCATTCTAACATGCCCCCACATATCTACCTCAAGATGTGGGAAGATTTGCATAATGCTGCCCAAATGTTCACGCATAGAAAAGTGGCTTAACTTTTATTCTAGAAATCAGTGGTTAAGTTGTATCTACAACACTGTTCCAGAATGGTTCAACCCAAATATTCAGATGTGTGCATTTTATGGAGGACAAGGACTGCTTCCTGTGAGAGTAGCCTACAGTGCCAGTGTTTCTATATAGTGGGACAATTCCAACTTTGCAAGGACAGTCTGGCACTTCTGACTCACAACCTGTAAGTAGGGCTGGGCAAAAAATATATTTTTCGATTTATAGTTTTTTTAAATGACGTTGATTTGATATTGATTGTCAAATGCCATTAATCGATCTTTTTTGGTATTTATTTCAGTACACGTTAAAAACAAGATCTGATTAACATGAATCTTATCATTACTCATTTCCAGTAAATGTCACCCTTATTTACATTGCACGATATTACAATGGAAAGCCTGTGATTCATTCAGCGCTTATTGTGGCGGAGATACTGTTGATGAGAACCAAGAACAAAGTCTTACTGTACGCATGATTCTCAATGCTCAGGTGAAATGCTATAGGAATACTATAAATCTGCAGAAGCATTTGTTATCATTCATAAGGCGTCATGATATCCGCAATCAACGAATGAATGGTGGGGTATACTCTTTTGTTTACTAACGTAACTTACACACATACCAAAACCGCTGACGACGCTCACAGTATTGATATGATGATTGAATACACAATATCATCTCCTGATGCTCTGAGAGTCACTTCATTAGCATTTTAACGTTTCATTTGAGAAAACTACCATCATATCACACACACTGCAGCTGCAAGTTCCTCATGGCAAAACCCATCAAAATAAAGTTATAGTTTAACATTAAGAAACGTCAGAATATATTATTATTTAGCAGTTTTAAGACCTAATGCTACTGCTGCTAATACATATTAATTGTAAATTAAGCTTGAAAGGGAAATGTATATAAATAATTAAAATAAATTGTGATTAAAAAATTGTGATTAGAGCCTGTAGTAAACGGTGTAATTAGTGCACAAGATTTTTATTAACTAAACACTAACTCAATCTAGTCTAATAAAAAACCATCAAACAAATATACATACATACAATCACTCATACATGGAAAAGGGCAAATGAGATTTTGAGTAAAACCATCAGCACCATTTATAGCTTATAGCTTATAGAGTCTATAGCTTATACTAAACTGCTTTTTTGTTTAGCTAAATGTATGATACTGGCATTTCCTTGGCCTGGAATGAGTGTCTGGATGCAAAGTCTTGATGGTTTGGAGGTTCGGTGGGGTAAGAGTCGCGATCATGTTCTTCCGGTTTTGAAGATGGATTCCAAAGGTGTCATGACTTGATGGTGATTGGGAGTTTCTTCCCAGTGGAAAGTGACAAGAGCTAAAATAGACACTAGCTGAGATCTTTGGTGAATGGAAAGTCAAGGCACAAGGTCTGGCACAGACTTAGGGGTCCAAGAGAGTTCAAGCTCACTCTGAGCAGAAGAAAGGGGAAAAAATCGAAGAGAGGGCGAAACTGCTGTGAGGTTTTTTAAAGTCTAAGATGGCTCACTCCTCTTAGGAAGGGCTTGTCCAGTGAGAAAGGCTGAAATTCCAAGTGGGAGTTTGGAAATACTGGGGAGTTTTACAACCCCTTTGTGTGAAAGCCTGGTAATTTGCCTTGAAACTGGTTCAGAAGTTGATATATAAGCTAGTGAGGATTCTTAGAACACTTATATGTTGCATAGGTATCAACATAAAATGTACACTCTCGTTTAGATCATCAGAAGATTTCCATCACACGCTTAAGGAATTTGACCAATCAAAATGCACTGGATAGCTGGCCATTCAGCATGCACCCTTGTTTTCAGAACGATGAGCTTTGTAGAAATCGAGATGTTTTAGAAAGGCGGGGCATATAAGAGCAACAATAATATACTGTATGTGGAAAATAATGTTTTTTTTTTTTATTTTACCTTAAACCACATAAACACATTGCATTACACCAAATACAATAAATAATGTTCTTGTTAGCAGCGTCATATGACCCCTTTAAATTTATTTAATTTTTTTCTCTAAATTTTTTGGGTGAAATATTTCTTGAATTATTCATTGTTAATTTTAACATTTATTCATACGTTTTAAAAATAAAAAAAGCTGCAGTTCTTAATATTAATAGATACACTAACCATTAACTAACATGAGTATGCATTGAACAATTTATGAATTAGAGCTGGATTCCAAATTTATTGAAGAAGAGAGTGTGCACAACATTTGTGGAGGACTCTTTCAGGTAAGATAGTTGACTATTCAGTATTGAGTATCCAGTATCTCTTCTGTAGAACAGTCAGAGCACAAATCCTCCATCTGTTCTTTTGTAGCAATGGTGGTCGGTGTCAGTGTGGGGCCATGCGGGACTCCCATCCTTCAGTGGCCTTGGGCGATAACTTCAGCACGGCCATCGTCAGTCACTGGAACAGCATACAGCACTCCTCCGAGCAGCCCACAGATGCCTATGGAGAGCTGGAGTTTGCTGGGGCCGGCAAGAGACACAGCTATGTGAGTTCCTTGTGCATATGTTCAAATAAATGGCTCTGTAACAGTAGTGAGCCTAATTGAATCCTGGATGAGCTTTATATAAAGCAAAAAACTTTTTTTATGATATTAGTGATATGGATCACATGGATAAAGAATTACACTTTGGTAAACAAGTACAGAAAAAAATATTATATACATATACACAGTGCCAGCACTATAAACACACACACACACACACACACACACACACACACACACACACACACACACACACACAGTGTTGACACTTGTGTAAAAGTACTGAAAATGAGGATGCTGTAAAAAATTATGTCACAATATAGAAATTTCTTTATCAGTTACCTTCTATTTTATCTCAATTTAATCAGCATTAGGTGTTACCATACTTTGTGTTTAAAGCAACTTAGTTCTGCCCTCGATTAACTTTTCACCTGCATAGTTTTTTATAGGGCTGGGCAGTATATCAAGTTTGTACGATATATCAGTATTTTCTTTATAAAGAGCAACTGGGGGTTCAGTGCCTTGGTCAAGGGCACTTCTGCGATGGGTATTGAGGGTGGAAGAGAGCACTGTTCATTCACACCCCTCCACCTACAACTACTGTCAGCACCGAGACTCGAACCTATGACCTTCGACTCTAACCAATGCGATGCAGAGTTTGGCTCCAACCCTAGTCAAACACACATGAACATGCTAATCAATATTTTTGGGATCATTAGAAAATCACAGCCAGGTGACTTTGATCTGGGTTGGAGCCAAACTCTGCACCGCAGTGCCCCTCCAGGGCAAGATTTAAATAGCCCTGCTCTAACCATTAGGCCACAGCTGCCCTAATATATATATATATATATATATATATATATATATATATATATATATATATATATATATATATATATATATATATCACTCGTAGATGTGAGATATGGCATTAGATACATCGGCACTGGATGTGATTCGGCCACAGGCCAAGTGCTGTAGGTAATCACAGCATGCCGATATTCATCCATATCAAACGTCTACTAGTGTAAGGACAAAAGAACCTGAGTTACTTTGAATTCCTAAAAAAAAAAGACAATACAAACTTACACAGGCATCTTCGAGACACCCCACAGAGTGGAGGAGCAGTAGACCTCCTCCCCTTCTGGCCATTTGTTTCATTTTAAATCCCTTCACCCATTCTTCCTTCTACTCAGTCTGCTCAAAATGATTACATGAAAATGTCAATGCAAGTGAACTAACATTCATGTCTAGTAACATTGGAAATGTCTCAGTGCAACTGGTACAATGGTCTCAATCTTACAAAAGTAGATTAGAAGATAATACAGATCCGAAGAGTCAAGAGATATCTTGATATCTGTGATGGGAGTGTCCTTTCCTAGGGCCCTCCATGTAAATTACCCGCTATTCCCACTGAGTTGTAAAACCACCCAGGCTTGGGACCGGAGTTAATGCAAATTCCAATTGTTAATTCCTGTCTCCATCTCGGGGGATGTTTGTCTTGTGCCGCGTTTCCACCGAAATTACCTGGAACATTTTTACCAGGAACTTTTTTTCCCAGGAACTTTTTTCCCCCCAGACATGTTGCTTTCTGCGTTTCCACTGTGGTGTAAAGTACCGGGAAGATTAGGCAAATAGACTGGTGACGTAGGTCCGCGCGCGTTTCTCATTACAAAGTACCGCTGATAAAAAAAATAAATAAAAAAAAGTACGCTGATTTTGGACGTGCATCAACGGTAGTTAGTTCAGACTTTGTGCATTCGACTGGGGAGTGTGATGTCCGCGATGACGCAAGTCCGGTAAATCTATAAACAGCAGCGTACTTGATAACTTCAGTCAGCTCGTCTTGGCTACTACAATTTTCCTTACTGTCTATTTACAATAAAACGAAATAGGATATAAAATACCACTGCCTCCTATGGTTTTCATTTAAGGAAATGTACTTAGTTCAGGGATATGTGTATATACAGCCATTACAATGAAACGAAATATTATATAAATTTGCCTTTTTTATTTTCATTTTAACATATAGATAAATTGAATACAGACCAAAGAAAACCTGTTAGATTTACCGCGCAGCTGAATTATATGTTATGTTTAACCACTAAAGACACATAAGAGCCAGCGGCACATATAAGAAGGTCTACCCCAGGAAAGGCTGCTCTCTGTGGATACATGAGGACTGAGCTCCCGCTGATCGAGTGGAGCTCACCGTCTATGAGATCGGCGAAACATATTTTTAAATAGGCGCTGTCTTTATAAATTAACCACAGATTTGAGTTTTAAACAACTACATTTTAGCCTGAAATACTTTTAAAATTACATTTCATGACACAATAACAGTAATATTTGAAAATGATCCGAATAAATGGTGTTTGAACTCAACCAATGCTGCGTGAACTCAGATGGCTTTGGCTACAGCAATTTTCCCCTCAGTATATTTACAATAACACGAAATAGGATATAAAATACCACTGCCTCTTTTCGTTTTCATTTAAACATAATAACAGCTGCAGAAATGTACTTAGTTCAGGGATATGTGTATGTACAGCCATTACAATGAAACAAAATATTATATAAATTTGCCTTTTTTATTTTCATTTTAACATATAGATAAATTGAATACAGACCAAAGAAAACCTGCTAGATTTACCCCGCAGCTGAATTATATTTTATGTTTAACCACTAAAGAGATATCAGAGCCAGCGGCACATATCAGAAGATCTATCCCAGGAGAGGCTGCTTCTCGGCGGATAGATGATCACTGAGCTCCCGCTGATTGCGTGGAGCTCACCGTCTCAGAGATCGGCGAAACACATTTTTAAATAGGCGCTGTCTTCATAAATAAACAACAGATTTGAGTTTTAAACAACTACATTCTCGCCTGAAATAGTTTTAAAATTACATTTCATGACAAAATAACAGTAATATTTTGAAAATGTTGATACGAATAAATGGTGTTTGAACTCAACCAATGCTGCGTGGACTCAACCAATCAGAATGTTTAGCGCCAAAGTCCCGCCCCTGAAAGTTCCTGAACTTTGAAAAAGTACCACCTCGCCAGCAGGGACTTTCTGAGGGGCATTTTTTTACCCGGAACTTTATTTAGTTCCTGGTTCCTGTGGTGGAAACACACCAAGTACCAGGCCAAAGTCCCTAGTTCCTGGGTTAAGTTCCTGCGGTGGAAACGCGGCTTTGGTCTGAGGTATTTAAAAGATTGCAGCAAGAGGATCAGGGCGATTTCTGTAGCCAGAAAGCCCGTAGTATCTCTTCACTTCATACTATGTATTTTCTAAGGTCAGGTATGCAAATTTTACTTTTAGATTCATCTTTGAGAATTTGATGTTTTGTATTGATATGATTTGATGTGTTTCAATTGGATGTGTAATTGGACAAAAACATATCTACCTGACTGTTAATAAATTGTTACATTTTGATTCTATTCTGTTTTACTGTGTAATTATTGACTAGTAGATTACATTGTATCCTTGTAAGCAACATGAGCACCCAAATGAATGAGTTAATATAAAAATAGAGTTAACTAGAATAATCAAATGTCAGAAGAATATTAATTAAAAAGGCATACAACCAATTTGCATTTCAACCTAAATTCGAGATCATAAGAAAATGGAGTCAGATTAAATAAATAATGGAGACAGATTTGAGTTCAACCTAAATTGAAAGAGCGAACACGCAGGAAACCTTCATCCAGCACCGGATACCTTCCTTGGGTCGGGTGCCTGGACCTTACACTAGTCTCCCTTCTTTCTCTTCCCTTCTCTTCACCTCACAATTTTCACACGAACCTGTTGGATGTTTGCCTATTTTTCAGTGTTTGACAAAGTCCTTCTGTGATTTGTAAGACAAAAATAACTATATTCAAAACATAATTATTTAAAATTAGCTTGCACCAACTGTTGCACACAGAAGCAGTTCCGGGGCAGATGACACATCATGTCAGCATTGCGCATACACTGGTGAGTCTTGTGAAAAAAAAACAATGTTTATTAATGAGAGCAAAGAAAAAATAGTCTCCTCTTGGCTTATATAGAAATCCTCTGACATTCTTATTTAAAAATCCTGGTTTTGTACTTCTAATTAGAGACTGTTGTTTTGTTTTGATAGCAGCAAATGCTGTTTTGAAAAAAAAAACACAGAACAGTAAATACCATTTTAAGCCTAAACGTTCAACGTTCTTTGCACCTCTTAGTCACTCTGAAATAAGAAACTGAATTAAATTAGGCGTATTATTATTATTATAATTGAGTTAACAGTTATGTTGGTTTCCCTGTTGTAAACACTACTGTTGTTGTTGTAGAAAAAAGAGTTTGCCTCATTTAAAATGGAATTATATTCTAATCCTTTTTTGGATATATAGAATGATTATAAAAACAGGATTGATAAGTATAAATTGAAGGATGAGAAAATCAGTATAAGGGGCCGTTGACATATCGCGCCTAAAAATGTGTGGAAAACGCTAGGCGCACCGCTTTCTACTTCTTTCCAAATTGCTCGGGCAGTTGCGCCCCTGAGGCTTCTGCCTTTTGCTAAGCAACCATGAACTGCTCTCTCCATGTAGATGCATAAAGTTCAGCAAAGGATAAATGGATTTGCAGCACAAAAATTTTGCAGTAGCTCTGCTACTAAATTTATTTCAAAATGGCAATCCATATACAGCTATGATCAGCTGTTCCTTCATATTGGCTGAGCTTTCAGCGTTGTTTCGGGAAAGGTTGAAGCTGATTGGTTAATTCTTGTCACATGACCCGCAGTGCACTTGCGTCATTCTGAAAAGTTGAAATGTTTTTAACTTGATGCGGTGCGGACGCCCCTGGAAAAAACGAGTGCATCGCACCGCGTGCACATCGCGACCGCGTCGCTTCCATAATGAGCACGCATACCGTGCACCTACATTGGAAATAACGAACTTGAGCGCGCAAAAGACGTGATATGTGAACGGCCCCTAAGCCTGTTTTATCAGTGTTGTGATTATTATTTTTAAAGAACTACGTTTTTTAAATAAATGCTGTAATAATAAGTAATAAAGTAATAAAAGTTCAAAGTAGGGCTGTGCAAAAAATCGAATGAGATTTACATGCGTATCTCATCAGTAAAGACGCTCCTGTAGAAGTACATCTCCAGCACGTGCGTTCAGATCAGGGATGCCAGGTTTTTACAACAAATCCTGCCCAGAAGCATCTAGTCCAAAAACTAGTCCAAAACTAGATCAATCGCATTTCCAGGAGGTTACCCGATTAAAAAATTGCTTCCCTGGGTTAAAATGTAAGTTTTTTGGCAGGGTTTCCTTGGCAAAATTCGCATTTTGGGGGCTAAATATCACGATCGTGACCCTTTTTCGTTGGGACTGCATTATCCTTAAGAAATAAACGATATGCAAATCTGGCGTCAAACTGGGCCTTGTTTGTAAAACAAGCATCTTCGAAATGCAGGGAACAAACACAAACATTTGCACAACTCCGTTGATGCTCTGTAAAAATAAACTCCATCCACTGGTCCCTTAATGCTGTTTTTTTTTTTTTTTTTTTGGTAATCTGTACAGGGTTGTCTTCTCCTGGAAACCAAAAACACACATCTTTTGTTACATTTCATTCTCTCGCTCTGATCAGTGAATGTCTCTGCTCTGCTCTACCGGAGCTGGCGCTCTTCCGGGAAAAGGGCCCTTAGGACCCATATAAGGAAATTCCACTCCATCTAACGTCACACAGACCCATACTCTAAAAAAACTTTCCGAAACTTGTGACAAACCGGAAGGAACAAAAATACTCCTTCAAACGTACAACTTAATTATTGAAACTTTCTCCATGTTTAGCATGGGAATCCAACTCTTTAACAGTGTAAAAAACTCAGTATGCATGAAATAGCATTTCACCACCCCTTTAACATTAGAAAAACCATAGGTGTATGCAGCATCAAAGACGTGATGGGTGCGTGCCCCAACAATCCACCTCCTCCCTTCCTTACAACTCTTTAGGGAAGTCGTGGCCTAATGCTTAGAGGCTTGGGCTCCCAATCGAAGGGTTGTGAGATCTAGTCTCGGGCCGGACGGAATTGTGGGTGGGGGGAGTGCATGTAAAGTTCTTCAATACCACGACTTAGGTGTCCTTGAGCAAGGCATCGAACCCCAAACTGCTCCCCGGGCGCCGCAGCATAAATTGCTGCCCACTGCTCCAGGTGTGTGCTCACTGTGTGTGTGTGTATTTCGGATGGGTTAAATGCAGATCACAAATTCTGAGTATGGGTCACCATACTTGGCTGAATGTCACTTCACTTTTAACTGTGTGGTTGTGCCGTATAACTCAAGTGGAGGAAATGGCGTAGGAGGAGAGGAAAAAGTGGCGGTAGAGTCGCCAGGCTAAAATTGAGCCTGGAATCTGGTCTAACTAGCCTGTCTCGTCAAGGTGACTGTGAACGTGAGGTAGATGGTTTTCACATCGCGAGGCGTTCTTCGGAGACACCTTACCAATGGATCGCTCAACCATCAGGTACATCAGTACAGCCTCCTTGGTGGCACATTCCCTACGTACAGCGAGGTGGAGCGGATCAGCGTTATCTTCGCTCATTGAAGCAAGCATTTTTTTTTGGACAAAATAGTAGTGATTAGGAGGCCTGTATTACCCTCATCTGTTGATCCATCAGATCCTGTTATGGCCACCGGGTTTTGTAAATCTTTTAAGCCAATTACTTTGTCTTGTCTAACAGATATAGTCAACAATTAGTCAACAATTTGAACCCTACTGCCTCTCTTGACATTGTTCATACTCTGTTGACTTTGGAGACCTGAGCGCAGCATTTAAATATGTTGATCATGCCATTCTATTGTCATGCGTTGAACATTATGTGGGCATCCACTGAAGTGCACTCAGCTGGTTATAACCCCTTACTGCAAAAATATAATAACCCCTTACTGCAGCCTTCCTTACTTCCACAGGCCACAGACAGCAATATAAACAACAGCTGTGCATTCTCTATAGTATAAGTATGCAAGCAAACCGCTCCGCTAAGAACTCCACTTACCGGCAGCTGTAGACGTTATGAAAGCATCCTGGTAGTGCGCTAAATTAAAGGTATTTTAACGCGAGGGATCGTCCTGGATGAGATCATCAGGTGAAAGGTCATCATAATGTGGATAATTAAATTTATGACTAAATTATTATTCATTAATTTTACTAATAGTTAGATTGGACAGGCCTTCACCAAATGGTGTTTAATAAAAAGAAATGCCTTGATAAAAGGGCGCTTTGGGTAGGTGCTCAATCACCCACTGGACCCCCTCTGCACATGCCTGAGGGTTACTTATATCAAATAAAAGTGTCACAGGACAAGAACTAACCAATGAGCTAACAGAACAGATAATAACATGGCAAGACATTAACCAGTGACAGCATGACACATAAACTGAGAAAACAATCAAGACATGACAAAAGAACAAAAATACCACATGCCAGAAATCATGAATACAAAACTACAAAATAAAAGACATGAAAGCCATGAATTACAAACAAAACTCAAAACCAGGGAAACAGGACCTGGATCATGACATGGATCAGTGGGCAAAACCATGGGTCATGAATCAGTAGTGGTACTGGAGAAAGGGCAGGTGTAAAATATGGAGATGGGCCTAAAATGTGAAACACTGAAGGATCTGGGCTGTAGAAGAGTGGAAGACAGTGAAACAATGGCAGACCTGAGCCATGGATCTCTCTCTCTGTCTCTTTCTTTCTTTCTTTCTCTCTCTCTCTCTCACAGACACACACATGGTAATGTCCTAATAAGTCACCCTCTCCTTGTAACACCTGTGTCATACCCATGTCATTATACAGAGTTCTGTCCTCATATGTCACAAAAACAAGAGCACACACACACACACACACACACAAACACACATTAATATTGAATAAGTAAACATTAAATAATATTTTGGTCTGTTATGAGTAAAATTATAAAATCTTCAAAATCATTTTTTTTTTACATTTACATAGATAAGCTTTTTTTTTTGAAAAAAAAAAAAAAATCAACCACAGGGACATAAAAGTGACCTACCATATGTCACAAAATAGAATCAAAATCTTTTTTAATTAATATTAAAATAAATTTTTTCTCGTAAATTTCCATTGCTTTTTGGATTTGATTGTAGTTTTGTTCTTAATCCACTTATTTTAAAAATTATAAAAAGGTTTATGTTTTTATGTTCAATAATCAAATACAAAATAATTATTATCTAAAGAATAATATTTTGGTCCGTGATTAGGGCATAAAAGCATTTTTTTATCTTCACATTAGAAGCACTTGCAGCAAAAATAATTGTGATTGTAAACAGTGTTTTAATTTGACAGAAAATATGCCAATAGTTTCCCATATGTTGTATGTTTGTTTTTGTAATTTACAGATGCTTTCACCTTTAATTCTTTATTTTTATTCTTTTTTTAATTGTTTTTTGTTTTTAATTTTTTAAACTAATTTACTAAGTTTGAGTGTTTGTAAATATTGACATAAAATGCAACAAAATATCTGTCATGGTAAAAAGTGTATAATTCTATTTTTATAGAATAATTCGACTTTTATATAAAAAAATAAAATAAAATAAAAATCAATCCCGTGAAATCAACATTGTTCATAGTTGATGAAACGTTACAGTACAAAACACGTAGTTGTTTTTACTCTTTGATTACTGTTTAAATCTTAATCCTTCTTTTTGTATTCCAGTTCTTGCGTCTCTCCAGCACCACAGATCCTTCTGTGGTCTTTGATATCATGAGACAACACTGGAAACTGGGGCAGCCCAACCTGGTGGTGTCAGTGGTTGGCGGTGAAGGAAGGTCAAAGGTCAAGAGCTGGGTGCGAGAGGTCTTGCGGCAGGGGCTGGTTAAAGCGGCACAGAGTACAGGTGTCGTATTCTCCTCTTACAAAAGATTATTAATTTATTCTTAATTCATTTTCACATTCATTTTTGTTACCAAGTGTTAATATCTTGAGTACAACGTTTAGATCTCCAGACATGCTTGTGAACCTGTTAGATGTGTTGTCCTCTTAATTGTGAAGATGTTTGTATGTAATGTGACTTTTTGTTTGTAGAAGTCACCTGAAATGCATGAGAAAAAGAAGCATGTTACCCCAGTGAATTTATATAGTGACTGGCATTGCAAGCAATTATATGAATCATACAATCATCTTTATACTAACTCCAAGCCATCAAAGGCCCAGCTACCCTGACACAAATTCACTAATTATTTAATCAATGTCAGGAAGGTTGCTCAACAGGTTCTTCTCTGTGTGAATATAGTCCAATAATAATAATAGTAATAAAAAATATATATATATAAATGTAAAAATAATAATTATATTGATAAAGAAATGTAAACAGTAAAATCTTATATAAAATTTATGATTAATTATGACCAGTAAATGTCCTTAATTTAATTACATTACAGTTTTTGCATGTTACAGACACTTTTATCAGTAGTCACAAGGAACAAAGCAATTTGTGAAAGAACCAATAATACCAATAATATAGAATGCCAGATTTATTCGACAGCTAGATTAAGAAGCAAGTCTGGTACACTGGCAATTTAGACATGGTTTGCCTTCAAGCATATTAGAAACACCAGATAGACATGTAAAGAACACAAATTTCCATTATGGGTTTTTTTTAATTAGATTTTGGTCACAACTGGGAGCCAGGGGAAGGAGATCATTAGTGGTGTGATGTGCTTTTTCTTTGGCAATTAAATAAGTTAAATTTGTATTTTGGATGTATAGGAGCATGGATCATAACCTCAGGGCTGAAGGAAGGCATCGGCAAGTGTGTAGGAGAGGCAGTGAGAGATCACGCAGTGTCTTCTCTCAATGTAAATAAAGTGGTTCCTATTGGCATTGCTCCTTGGGGAATGGTACATAATCGCCTGCAGCTCGTTGACCCTGAGGTAACTCTACTTATGGTGCAGTACAAGCATACTTAACACTAAAATAAACACATTGAAAATAAGCAAACATTCTTCTACAAACCCGATTCCCAAAAAAGTTGTACAAATTGTGAATAAAAACAATGCAATGTGGAAGTTTCAAATTTCAATATTTTATTCAGAATACAACATATGACATATCAAATGTTTCAACTTAGAAAAGATATAATTTTAAGGAAAAAATACGTTTTTAATATTTTAAATTTCATGGCATCAACACATCTCAAAAAAGTTGGGACAAGGCCTTCTTCTACACAGCCATGATTTTGTAATGGATGCCGTATGTGGTCTGGCATTGTCATGTTGGAAAATGCAACCTCTTCTCTGAAAGAGATGTCATCTGGATGGGAGCATATGTTGTTCTAGAACTTGGATATACCTTTCAGCATTGATGGTGCCTTTCCAGATGTGTAAACTGCTCATTTTTTTAATTTTTAACACATTTTCTGGAAGTATTCCTGAGCCCATGTTGGAATCTATGTTACAGTAGCATTCCTGTATGTGATGCAGTGCCATCTAAGAGCCTGAAGATCAGAGAGGATGGCTCCCAACCCGTTATTGGTATCGTATTAATGGGCTTTTTGGGCCTTGGCAAGGTGTTCCGGAAGATGGGCATGACCCTGTCAGTCCTCTCCCACATCTCGTGGACATGTTCTATCGCAGAGCTTGCTGTTGTTCCCTGGCTTCTCTGGCGACGTCAAGCAGGCCGCAGGGCTGTCGGCCGAAGAGGAGCTCAAAGGGGTTAAAGCCTGTGGAAGCCTGGGGTACATCCCGGATTCCGAACAGGACATATGGCATCTTATCCTAGTCGCACTTGTCCTTAGCAGCCATTCGACGCAGCATCTGGTTGAACGTTTGGTTGAACCGCTCGACCAGGCCATCTATTTGTGGGTGATACACGGTGGTGCGGAGCTGTTTAATTCGAAGGTGCTTGCAGAGGTCAGCCATCAACCGGGACATGAAGGGGGTGCCTTGGTCAGTCAGTATCTGGGATGGTAGGCCGACCCGCAAAAAGAGCTCCTGGGCAATGGCTTTCGCAGTGGCCTTACGAAGGGGGACGGCCTTAGGGTAGCGGGTGGCGTAGTCCAAGATGACTTAGGTCCATTCCGATCCGCTCAAAGGGCACCTCAATGATGGGCTGTGGAATCAGCAGACTGGGGGAGGGATGCGTGGAGATGTCCATTGACAGGTGGGACAGGCCTGACAGAGGCGTTTGACTTCAGCCTCCAGGGCCGGCCAGTGGAAGTGGTTGCATATGCGCTGGATGGTGTTCTGGGCCCCTAGGTGGCCGGCCATGGGATGGGCATGTGCCAGCTCCATCACCGCTTCTGTTTAGGTCTGCGGGACTACCAGCGAGGTTTTTCCCTCCCTGTTTCGCTGCGCGACACAGTAAAGCAGGCCGTTTTCACCACAAAGTGAGGCATTGGAAGAGGTGCCAGTTGGAGCTCCTTCCCATCGGTGATCCTCACTTGGGCCCAGCAGTGTTTGAGGCGGTCATCCTCGTGCTGCTCACTGGCGAAGACTCAGCCCCAGTCACCTGCTGGAAGAGGTCATAATAGAGGTGAGGGTTATTACTGGACAACTCATCCTCTTTGGGGCTGTCCGAGGCCAGCAGCACGGGCGCCGTCGGGGCTTCTTGGCCATCCAACGCTGTGGGCAGTTCCCAGCGAGGCTGACAGGCTGGCTAGTAGAGGCAAACAGGCAGGCAAATCCCGGCCAATCCCTGCCGAGGAGGACCGGAACTGGCAGATCCTTGACGATCCCAACTTCTACCGGCCAGGTGCCAGGGGGCGCGGTGAAAGTACCGTGCCGGTACTTCCCTGGTATCACCATGGACACAGGTGATGGGTAGTCTGGCTTTTGGTTCGGGCCGTGGAGGAAGGACATTCGGCCGGATGCGGGTGGTACGGCACAGCCTGCCATCCAAGCCCGTCCAGGAGAGTGGGGAGCTTCGGTGGGCATGGGCTCATCCTGTGGCCCGGGAACCGCCGGCCTGCTCACTGGTCGCTGGGTGCCCTCCGGCGTGCGTCACTCCTGAACCACCCATCGGGAAAGGGTGGCGCTCGGTCCCCAGCCTCCCGGTGTTGGGTGACCTACGCCAGCTCGATGGCCTCCACCAGTTCGTCAACAATAGTGGGGTTCCGCATGCCAGCTGCCTGCTGGAGAGAAAGGGCCCTATTATTGGAAGAAATGTCTCGACATCATCATGCGCCTTCATCTTGGGGATGGGCTGTGCAGCCTGATCTCGGGGGTCAGGAAGTGGAGCTCATGGGGCAGCGGCCATGTGGAGGCTCACGAGCTCACGTTCCATCTCACCTTGTCAGGAGGCCATGTGCTCCATGATCTGTTGCTGCCTGATGCTCACCTCGGTGAGGTGCTTGAGCAGATCTTCCATCTTTGGGGGAGGAGCGCCACTTGGGGAAACAGGAAGGGAACGTGAGCCAAACAACCAGAAAAAAAAAACTTCCGTAGCAAGCCAAGTGAGGTGACAATGAATGTAACTACTTCACTGCAATGCCCACATTCTCCACCAGTGTGACAGGATGAAGAAGTACACAACACAAGGATCAAGGTGAGTTCCCCTAAGTGTGGATTTTATTAACCAAAGTGAGGGGAAAATAGCCAGCGTGAGGGGTTTCCGGTGCTCGGCCTTCTCTCTCTTTCTCTCTTTCTCTCTCTCTCTCTCTCTCTCTGTCTCCGTGCGCAGTGCTGTGTGTGTCCGTGTAGTCTGTGTATTGTGAGGGCTAGCGGACACACGCTGCTATCTGGAGGAAAACAACAGAGATACGTTAGCTGAGTCTTTTGGAGACATCTCTCCCCTCTCTGTTCGTCGGTGCGGCTTATAAAGCCAGGTCTTGATGGGCTGCAGCTATGACCGCTCAGCCCATAACTAGCAGGTGCAGGTGTGCCTGCTCCATATCCAGGGCGACGCTGATGAGAGCTCAGGACACGTGTCACAATATATATAGTGCCCTCCATAAGTATTGGGACAGTAAGGACAAAATTACTCTGTTTGCTGTGTAATACAGATATGGTTAAAAATGGTTAATGTGAGACAAAACTACATAATGTCACATTTTATTATTGGGTGATTCAAAATATATATATATATTTCAGTCAGGACCACTTCCGTCAAGTATATTTATTACAGTAATACTCTATACGGTTAGTGTTGGCGGTATGGTTATGTTCTGGGCAACAATCCACACGCCTGTCCATGCAGCCATGCTTGGACAGTGCGGGGAGAGCAACAAGATAAACCCCCCTGGGGTACAGAACAGAACCATTATCTGCATACATAATTACAATTCACAATTACATGTATTGTAACATAAACATTGGTAGAGAGGCTTCCAATGAATTGACTGTAAAGAAAGAACAAGGTCAGATTGAATAAAACAATAGTTGGTGAAGTTAGGGTTGGAGGAGGGAGTTAGTTGAATGCAGCGATGTGATGGAAGAGGCGCAGAATGGGAATTAAAATAGACCGCTTGTGATAGGTGTTGAGACCGGATTTGAACACGTCAGGAACAGCTGACTCTCGGCTGATGCAAGCGTGACTAACGTGGCCTGACTGAACTAACGCGATGCTCGATATATATATATATATATATATATATATATATATATATATATATATATATATTATAACTGTCCCAGCTATTTTAAACCAGGCCTGATACAGAAGAATGAGGGGGAATCAATCTTGCATTCTATCCTATTGGATTCTGTGTTCAGGGTATACGTATATCAACGAAAATAAAAAACAAGAAAGGCAAATCTTTTCTCAGCATATATTGAATTTTTACATGAACACTGCACCCTAAACACCAAACAAACAAACAAACTCAAACACAAAATAAATCACATAAAAAGAATGGTGTGAGTGAATAAGTGTGAAATGTCCCATAAAGATATTGATGAATAATGAAGTTGATCAAGTGAGCAGTCTTAAGAATGAACAGTCTTATCTGCAAATAGTGGGTATTGATGGATGGAAGTATTTGTTCTTCTGTTTGTAGTCCGGGAGTCTTGGAATACAATCCTTGGGCAGTTGCTTTGTCCTAAGCACCCCAGCAAATTCTCATTCCAGCACTCGAAGCAATGTTAGTTCCATGTAAAAGATCCTAGCTGAGCAGCAAACAAAAGTTTCTCAAGCCAGGTTTGTTTAAGAGAACAGCCATTAACCATGTGGTTACTCAAACTGAAGCTACCTCTTACTCTTCTACTTCCTCTTTTATACACAAGGTATAGACGCTACTGGTGTCACCTAGTGGATGGGATGAACATAGTACTCTCCATGAGGACAAGTAAATGATGTGACAGACAGTGACTGTTACATATTCCCTCCCTTAATTAGAAAGGGTTTGCACAATACCATGAAATGGCTTTAAGTTTTGAACATGAAAAGAATCTACATGATCAGGATCATCAACAAAGGACACAGAGTAATTTACAGGACCCAGACATTTGATCACTCTAGCAGGACCTTTCCATTTTGCCGCAAGCTTGGCCATAAAACCATCACTAGCCCGTGATTGAGGATGAGTACGAACCCAAACCCAGTCTCCAACTTGGAAGTGAGCTGGTCGCCTTCGTAGGTTGTAGTAATGACGTTGTTTCCCTTGGGCTCGTGCTACATTCCTTTGTACAGTCTGGATCAGCTCTTTGTACTTCTCCAGAATTGGGTATGCTGGGTTATCGGGGTCAGGTGATTTGAGAATTGCCCTTTCTAAAGGACCCTTCAACTTTCGACCCAGCATGACTTCTGCCGGAGTGAATCCTGTACTCTCTTGCCATGCCGTGTTGATGGCAAAACGGAACTCTGCCAACCATCTATCCCAATGGCGGTGGTAGTCTTGAACATACGAGGCAATCATGGTTTTTAGAGTACGGTTGACCCGTTCTGTGAGGTTTGTTTGAGGGTGTGCAGTCGTGGCTAGCTTTTGAACGACACTCCATTGCTTGCAGACTTGACAGATTAATTGTGAGGTGAACTGAGTTCCTCTGTCAGACACCAGATACACTGGGGTACCCCATCTAGTGAAGATCTCCTCCACCAGGATACGTGCAATCTGTGGAGCTTTTGCAACACGTAAAGGGAAAAACTCCACCCATTTTGAGCAGTAGTCCACAATTACTAAGAGATGTTCATTCTGCTTAGCACTTCTGGGAAAGGGTCCCATGAGATCAACTCCCAGCATATGTCCGGGTTCAACTACTGGCGTAGACTGCATATAGCCAGCAAGTTTTGAAACGGATGGCTTGTGTTGTTGACATACTTGACACTCCTTACAATGTTTCCACACATCTGAGCGCATAGTGGGCCAGTAGCAAATGTCCACAAGTCTTAGCAGAGTTTTAAGTCTGCCAAGATGTCCGCTTAGAGGGTTGTTGTGTGCATAGTTAAGAAAATCTTGTCTTAAGCTGGGGGGTATGACTATTTGAAGTTTGGGCCCTCCCGGTCCTTGTGGCATGCTGCGGAATAGAAATCCATTTTTCAACAGGAAATGAATGCGTGTGGGATCAGGATCAGAAGATGTTTTGGTTTTTTCGATGATCTCTTGGCTGCCTGCATCTTCCTGTTGGCCTTTTGCAATGTCTGTCCATTCAACAGGAAATGAAGAAAAAGTGGTTGATGAATCTTGGGATTTTACCTGTGCCAGCATAGTAGGTGGTGAGATATCTAGGAAACTGCGTGATAAGGTATCAGGTACGATGTTACATTGACCCTTTCGATACTTGACAGTGAAATCAAAGTCTTGCAGGCGAATGGACCAGCGGGTCAGACGTGAAGATGGTTTTGGATGGTTAAACACCCAGGTTAGAGCAGCGTGATCAGTGATCACCTCGAAACGTCGTCCCTCCAAATACGGCCTCCATTTTTCAACTGCCCATATCACTGCACAGCACTCTTTCTCCGAAACCGAATATGACTTCTCAGCTCCTTGCAAAAGACGTGAGGCATAAGCAATGACATGTTCCACCTCATCTATGTCTTGGGTAAGGACGGCTCCCAAACCAAGGTCACTCGCGTCAGTCTGGACTCTAAAAGGCTTTGGAAAATCTGGGGCAATTAAAACTGGGGCACTGGTCAATTCATGCTTGATCAATTCAAAAGAACGTTCACACTCCGCTGTCCAAGTCCAAGTAGCTCCTTTCCTTTTCAAGGAATGCAGGGGGGCCGCTTTCTCAGAAAATTGAGGGATAAACCTGTGGTACCATCCTGCTAGACCTAAGAAACGTTGCACCTCTTTCAGTGATTTGGGAACAGGAAATGTGGCTACCGCTTCAACTTTAGCAGGGTCAGTTTTAATTCCTTCTGCTGAAATTACATGTCCCAAAAACTTCAAGGATTTCTGCATTATATTGCACTTTTGGAGGTTTAGAGTGAGACCTGCCCGACTCAGAAACTGGAATACTTCTCCTAGATGGGCTAGATGTTCTTCCTCTGACTTGGAGTAAACCACGACATCATCTATATATACGAAACAACTCTTACCCCTCACGTCTTTCAACACAAACTCCATAAGTCGCTGAAATGTGGCTGCAGCGTTTTTAAGGCCGAAAGGTAAACGAAGAAATTCATATAATCCAGACGCTGTAGTAAAAGCAGTTTTAGGGATACTCTCTGGCTCCATCTCAACTTGCCAGTATCCGCTTTTGAGGTCGAGGGTACTAAAGATGGCTGCTCCATGCAAAGACTCAAGGATTTCATGTATCTGTGGCATGGGATAACCGTCCAAGTACGTCTTTGAATTCAAACCTCTAAAGTCGACACAGAATCTCTGACCACCTCCTTTCTTCAGTACCAGGACCACCGGAGCAGCCCATGGAGAAAGTGAAGGCCTAATGATGTTTTTGTCCAGCATTACCTTGATTTCTTGTTCGATGAATTGCTGTTTCTCAGGTGATACTCTGTAAGGTCTCTTAAGGATAGGTACTTCACTGGTGGTTATAACGCGATGTTTGACTACATCCGTGTGTCCTATTTCGTTGGTACAAACAGTGGGCCATTCTCTCATCAGATGCTTGAGCTGTGACCTGTATTCTGGAGATGTGTCTGCCCTGGTGACAAGTTGATGGATAAATGTTTGCGTTTCAGGTGACTCTTCTGGTGTGGGCAAGGCTAGGTAGAAAGATATCAATGCATTGGAAGAATTGGATGACATGAATGGGAATGTCTCTTCTTGGCAGTGATTTGAGGTAGGTAAGGTATATTGGGCTTTATGAAAATTCAAGTTGATTCCCATAGACATTAAAGAATCCATACCCAAGATGATAGGTACAGTGAGATCTTTGTCCTTCATTACATACAAAGTCAAATCATACCTCCTTCCTTGCACTTCACATTCACAGTTCCACATCCCCAAAGCTGATAACACTTGGCCATTAGCTTGTTTGAAGGTCTGACCATGACTAGAATTCAGCTGTTCTTTGCGACTCAACTGTCTCCAACAGGATTCTTTTATTAGAGTCAGTGAACTTCCCGTATCCATCATAGCTTGAAAATATCTCCCTCGGATCAACATTGGCAGGACGAGAAACTTCAAGTTCAACATGTTGGCATTAGGAACAGACTGCAGAACACTTGCATGTGAGGGATTGGACTTGTGATGGGTATCTCTGTCAGTTTGGTTCTTGCGCTTCTGCATTTCAGTATTGGCCTGATTCCAATACCTCTTGGCTTCTTCAAAATCCCTCTCAATTTGCGTGCCCACTCTTACTAATTCACTCACCTCTTTTACAGTGCCCCTTAACAAACTTGCGAGTCGGGGATTGCAATTTCTCAAAATGGACTGTACGATCTCCTTCTCAGACATCTCCTTCTTCCATCTTAAACATAAGGCACGATAATGGTATGCAAAGTCTCTAATTGGTTCTTTTGGACCTTGTTTCCTCTCCAGCAAACGTTTGGCGGATTCAGCTTCATAGTCATCAGTCAAGAAAGCATGCAGGAAATCTTGTTTAAACTGGTCCCAAGTGAAAATGTGTCTTCTCTCTGCTAGCCACCAGTGTTTAGCAGTCCCCTTTAACACTGAAGTAAGCGAAGCTAATATTTCTGAGTCAGTGAGTGGTCTGAGTGCAAAATATTCTTCACAACGTTCAACAAAGGAAATTGGATCATTGTCTTCATCTGCCCCAAATAGTGGGAATTCAACCTTTACCGGAGGTACATACGGAGCAGTTGATGTGGTATCTGGTAGGTTGTGAGTACGATGATGAAGCTGCTCAGTACGTGATCTAGTAGAGTCTTTTGGCAAGGCTGGTGTGAGCAAAGGAAGGGAAACTGGAGTAGACATGACATGAGCATATGACTTAAGCTTAGTGTCAATTTGTACATCTCTCCTCTTCAAACAATCCACCATAGACTTTCCCAAATCAGCTATACTAAGCTCAAGTACTTTTTTGACTCTCTCACATTCCCTTTCAATCTTGTAGTTCAACTTTTCCTCCAACTTCTGACACTGGTCCTTAAACTCAGAATATGAACAACATTGACTCACTTTTTGGGTGCATGCTTGAACTTCACCTTCCAAAGCTGTTATACGGTTGGTCAAGGAATCCATAAATTGTGTTGAAGGGTGAATTTCAGGAACTACTTCATCAGGAGGAGGAGGTGGAGGAAATGTAACATCAAGATGAATGTTAGAATCATTATCTTCATCAGAGTTGAGATACAAGTCACTGAAAGTATGAATGAGTTCTTGCACAGGTCGTGGATCTCTTCTGGTGACAAAAGGACCGGCAGTGAAATCAGGATTGGGTTCGTACTCATCTTCCGCACCTTGTGATGTAACTGACATAACTAAAACAGAACAAAAAAACAAATGATAAACCAACATAAAACCATAGACTCTGAACACTTGATTAGCAAATTGTCCCTGTTCGGGCGCCACTCTATAACTGTCCCAGCTATTTTAAACCAGGCCTGATACAGAAGAATGAGGGGGAATCAATCTTGCATTCTATCCTATTGGATTCTGTGTTCAGGGTATACGTATATCAACGAAAATAAAAAACAAGAAAGGCAAATCTTTTCTCAGCATATATTGAATTTTTACATGAACACTGCACCCTAAACACCAAACAAACAAACAAACTCAAACACAAAATAAATCACATAAAAAGAATGGTGTGAGTGAATAAGTGTGAAATGTCCCATAAAGATATTGATGAATAATGAAGTTGATCAAGTGAGCAGTCTTAAGAATGAACAGTCTTATCTGCAAATAGTGGGTATTGATGGATGGAAGTATTTGTTCTTCTGTTTGTAGTCCGGGAGTCTTGGAATACAATCCTTGGGCAGTTGCTTTGTCCTAAGCACCCCAGCAAATTCTCATTCCAGCACTCGAAGCAATGTTAGTTCCATGTAAAAGATCCTAGCTGAGCAGCAAACAAAAGTTTCTCAAGCCAGGTTTGTTTAAGAGAACAGCCATTAACCATGTGGTTACTCAAACTGAAGCTACCTCTTACTCTTCTACTTCCTCTTTTATACACAAGGTATAGACGCTACTGGTGTCACCTAGTGGATGGGATGAACATAGTACTCTCCATGAGGACAAGTAAATGATGTGACAGACAGTGACTGTTACAATATATATATATATATATATATATATGAAAATGAAAGTGAAAGTGACGTGACATTCAGCCAAGTATGGTGACCAATACTCAGAATTTGTGCTCTGCATTTAACCAATCCGAAGTGCACACACACAGAGCAGTGAACAAACACACACAGACACTGTGAACACACACCCAGAGCAGTGGGCAGCCATTTATGCCGGGGAGCAGTTGGAGGGTTCAGTGCCTTGCTCAAGAGTATATAAATATACATACAGTGTTGGACAAAATTATTGACACCTTTGGTAAATGTGAACAAAAAGCCTGTGAAAATAAATCTGCATTGTTAATCATGTTCACCAAATGGGGGAAATCTCATGAATAAATAAAAGTTTTTCTCAAATACAGGTTGGACAAAATTATTAACACCTCTAGAAAATATGAGTAAAATATCTCTAAAGTATATTCCCTTTCACATTTACCATTTTGAGCACACCAGGATGATTATGAACATGAAATTATCCATCCATGGCTTTTTGTTTCCCAGGAATATAAATATGAGGGAAAACAAAGGCCAAATTCCCTTAATCATCCATCACAATAAGTATCAGGATACCAAGGATCACAACCTTAAAAATATGATCAAACAGCACCTTAAGTACATCACCATATGTTGTTTGGGAGGGTTTCAAGAAAATAAAATAATGAAAAAATGATCTCATTCAAATACAAACTCCAACATATTTACCAGATAGGACTGGGTTCTATGGTCATATAAAACTAAGATAGCATTTTAGGAGTAAACACTCAAGAAGGGTTTGGAGAACACCTGGGTAAAAAAAGTACCTCATGTATACGATGAAATATACTGCTGTGTCTTTAAAGTTTTGGCCCTATTTCTCTGCCAGATGTCCTGAACATCTTGTTTAAATACATGGCATCATTGATTATATCAAATAACTGTCTAGAAATTGAAAAAACTGTGCTAGAAATCACATAATGGGCCATGTTAGGATCTTCCAACAGAACAATTATCAATAAATAAAAAAATAAACACAAAAAATTGGTCATCTCTGTTCCCTGACTTAAACCTTATAGAAAAGGAAGGGGTGAACTGAAGAGAAGCACCAACATTGAGTTGTGACTCAATAAAAGGGTCTGGAGTGATTCTTAATAAAGGAATGGTCTCTGATCTCTTGTTAGGTGTTCTCCAGACTCATCAAAAATTATGGGAGAAAACTCGAGGGCTTTTTTGTTTTTGGCAAATGGAGTTTTCAAAAAGTATTGAATAAAAGGGTGTCAATAATTGTGGCTAACATATTTGAGAACCTTTATTTTGTAGCGAGATTACCCTACCCTCCTCCAAATTTTCAATATATATATATAAAAAAAGTTAATATTAACATTTTATTTTTAAGTTTACTATAAAATGTTTTTTTTTTTATTTAATGTTCTCTTTTTTTAATGTAATCGTATTATCACACTTATTATTTTGTTTATTATTTAATTAAAAAAGAAAACTAAATAAATGGCAGTATTATTCTACAGGTGCATCTCAATTAATTTGAATGTCGTGGAAAAGTTAATTTCTTTCAGTAATTCAACTTAAATTGTGAAACTCGTGTATTAAATACATTCAGTGACTTTATTCAGTATTGTCTTCTCTTCTGTGTCTGTTGTGAGAGAGTTCAAAACAAAGCAGTTTGTGATATCCGGTTCACGAATGATTCATTCAATGTAACCGGACCTTTTTGAACCAGTTCACCAAATCGAACTGAATCATTTTAAATGGAGAATCATTTCTCCAATAAGCATTGATCTACAAATGACTTAAGCTGTTAACTTTTTTAATGTTGCTGACACTCCCTCTGAGTTAAAACAAACCAATATCCCGGAGTAATTCATGTACTCAAACAGTACACTGACTGAACTGCTGTGAAGAGAGAACTGAAGATGAACACCGAGCCGAGCCAGATAATGAACAAAACATTGACTCGTTCACGTTCAACTTGTCAAGTGATTTTGCTTGACAGTCCTTATGAGGCTGTGGTTCTCTCTGTTGGTTGTGCATCTTTTTCATCCACACTTTTTCCTTCCACTCAACTTTCTGTTAACATGCTTGGACACAGCACTTTGTGAACAGCCAGCTTCTTTGGCAATGAATGTTTGTGGCTTACCCTCCTTGTGAAGGGTACTCAGTGATTGTCTTCTGGACAACTGTCGGATCAGAAGTCTTCCCCATGATTGTGTAGCCTAGTGAACCAAACTGAGAGACCTTTGCAGGTGTTTTGAGTTAATTAGCTGATTGGCATGTCAAGACATTTTTATTTATTGAGATACACCTGTAATATCAATAATATCACTTTGATTATTTTTTATATAGTTATATTTAATGCATCACACTATGTGCAGTTTGAGAACCAAACCAAATCAAAGTGCTCTTATGAGAACCAAGCTAAAAAAATGTGTACCCCATAATTTTTTTCATTACATAAACTTGTAATTATGAGATTCTGTAAGTACAATTTTTTAATTTTTTTTATTAACTTTCCACTTCCATTTGATTTGTAAATATATGGAATAAAAAAAAGGTAATTCCCAACTTTTTATCCCACAATTCAGACTTTTCTTTTCAGAGTTCCTGATGTGCTATAGTCTATTTCTCACAATGCTATTTTTCTTAGAATAGCAAGAAAAAGTCTGAATTGTGAAATATAAACTTATAATTGTGAATGGAAAAAGTCTGAATTGTAGCAAAAACAAGCTTCCATAACATACTGTTTATGGCAGACATGCTATGCAGAAATAGTAAGACTAGTTTGTTAGTATGCCAATTTCAAAATAGCCATTAAAATAGACAAAATATTCACTCAGGAGAAAAAAATCATATCCCAGTTTGTAGATAAACTAGCACTGCAAGTTGCACTTTGAAGATGGTTCACAAAAAAAATGGACTTTCAGAAAAACTATGTCTTTCTCTTTCTCTTTCTCTTAGGGAAGTTTTCCCGCTAGGTATTTTGTCCAAAGCACTTCACGTGGCACTTGCTCTCTGGATAATAACTACAAGGCTTTCCTTTTGGTGGACGATGGGACCGAAGGACGTAAAGGTGGGGAGGTCGGTTTCCAAGGCCGTCTGGAGGATTACATTTCACGTCAGCGCCCAGGTACAAGATTAAACTGAATGGCACTCTGGTCTTCTTTGGGAGGATCCAGAAATGTTCATGATACACTTGTGTTTAATAGAATGTAACTGATGTAGCGTTAACTTTTCATTGCTTAGTTTCATTGCAGTTATTTCACTGAACAGACTTGTAACAGGCTAACCAGCAAACATTGGTTTAGCAAGGGAGAGGATTTGGCCACCTAAAGGTCATTTTGAGCTATTGCAAGAGAAGACAAAGCTTCAAGTGTAAAGGCAACACAGCTTATCACATGAAATATTAACCATAGTCAGTGATAATGTTTAATATGTATAAACATATTATTAGTTTTATGTATTTTATGGTAATATTTCTTTAATGAAAGCAACAAGGATTTCATACTGCGGTTGCTTAAATATGTCATCTAAGCAGGCAGTGCAAGCATTGACATTCCTGTTCTGAATATGCTGATATCTGGAGAAGTTTCCATGGTGGAGGTGAGCAGCTTACAATTATATTAAACAATACTTCCACTTTTCTGACATCTGAAAGTGATAGTTCACCCAAGAAATTAAGATTTGCTATTAATTTACTCACCCAAAGGTCATTTGAGATGTAGGTGGCTTTTTTTCTTCAGTAGAACAGTATAGAAGATTATGAACTGAAACCACAGCCCTTGGTGATTCATATAATGCAAACAGATACCAGCACTTGAGTCAAAAAAAGCATATATATGCAAGACTAAATGAATACCCATGGCTTCTGATGATATATTAAAGGGTTAGTTCACACTGATAGCAAAATTATGTAATTAATAACTTACCCTCATGTTGTTTCAAACACGCAAGACCTCCGTTTATCTTTGGAACACAGTTTAAGATATTTTAGATTTAGTCCGAGAGCTCTTAGTCCCTCAATTGAAGCTGTATGTACGGTATACTGTCTGTAACAACAATGAGTTTTACAGAATAATTAACTCAAATGATATATAGGGAATTTTAATAATTAATCAGGAATATGATTAATTTATATCTCAGATGACAGATACATTAAATTTGATTGATTATGAAAAATGGCTCAATTGCCTATACCAATAAATAATCACAGGGCATTGTAATTTAAATCCTTTTGAAAACAGCGTGCGTGGTCCTGGAGGCCATGTGATGCTCGTGCACGCTGCGCTGGATCTTGGCGTGAGCGTGGAGCACGTGGTCCTTTGTTCTGTCCTCGCGCGGTATTTGAAAGGTTCAACAAACAACCTTGGGTCATGATGACAGGTGGTTCCTGAAGCCGACGATTCAGCTTGATGGAGTTTCGGTGTTGTCTTTGACTTGGCACCCCCTTTCCGGGGATTCCATCAGAGACCTCCAGCCACAGTTGTCGTGAGTTTGGCTGTAGAGGTTTGAATCCGTTGAGTATCCTGTATAGGATGAAGGTCACGCCAAGAGTCAGGGCGGGACCAATGACGGTGGAGATGCACCGTGCAGTGTCGGGAGCAGTCCAGATTCGGACCGCAGATGACGGGTTCAGAACGGGCAGTCGAGGCTGTGCTTGGAGGGCTGTGTCGACAGGAGTAATGTCAATGTGTTGGGTGGTACCTTTCAGTACTTGGTCAAGCAGGTTGGCACGGGTGGCGGTGTCATGCTGGTCGTAGGTCAGCGTAGCTGAGCGCACAGGATTGTTGACGAGCCATCTGTTACCCACAATCTCTGCTTGCGTTTCTGTGGCTTGTGTACGAGACTTGGCTTCGGCAGGGCAGCGCGTATCGCTGACCCAGGGTTGCAGCTCTCAGATTCCTTCAGAGTTGTGTCTGAGGAAGGGTTTGCTAAGGCAGAGATAATGAATGTCTTTGGACAAAGTACACATGTGCATGTTTGGGGCCAGGTTACCGCTGTGTGTCGCTGTCGTGGTAGGCCACCACATATGGAATGTGTGTTTTGGTGTGGGTGTTGCTCTTCCACATCCTGACACTGACAATGTCTTTAGGTCTGTAGACTTGGCTTGACTCGCTGATGGGTTGGTTCAGGAGCACGTTCACTTCTCTCGGTTTGGGGTTGACGTGCCATAGGAAGGCGCTATCCAGAGAGTAGGCCAGGTGTATGTGTAGTAGGTCAGCTGGCATGGTGATGGCGTAAGACAGCACAGTTAACACAAGGCTTAAGGGTATCATGTATGGTGGGGTTTTACTCGTGGTTAGGCTGTCTTTGGAGGAGCTAACCTCCCACAGCATGTCTGTTGTTAATGCTGTAAACAGCTGAGTCTGGGTAAAGTTCTTCTGGAAGACAGTAAACAGTGGTTTCAAGGAGTTTACAGTCTGGTTCGCTGCATTGACACTGGACATAACAATGTTAAACATTCTGGTGGCAGCAGCGGCTCTAAGCAAAGCTCCCGGGAACTGTTTGGAGCGGTGGTGGTGTCCACTTAACTCCATTTGTGTAACAGTCACTTTCTCATGTTGGCTGAACATGTGTTTTACATCGGCCTCAGTGTGAGTGAGTGGGAGTCCTCTCTCCATCGGAACTTTGTACAGCTGTATTCGGTTACAGTGCTGGGGTAGTGTGCCCTGTCATCGGTAGTCAGGAGTCTCAGCGGTTTTCTCGGTGGCAGCTGTCCTCTCTTTGGCTGACGGCACGGCAAACCACAGCAGCATCCTGGTACCGATAATAGGGAGAGAGAGCGAGAAAGGGGAGAAAGAAACAAACGAGGGCTGTCTTTGGTTGGACAGGGCAGCCTCTTTGCTTAGTGGGCGGCGACTGGGTTTAGCTCGCCCTCGCCCATGTTTTGCCACATCTTGCTGCTGGCATGACGCTTGCTTCAGTGTTTTGTCAGTGGCTCTGGTGCTGCGTGGTGCAGCACATGCTGCGTCATGGAAATATATTGGCATTATCCCCCTTTTGCTCCGTGGCATTACACGCCCTGGCATTGTGATGTCAGATGGTGCACAACCCACAATATTGTTCTGTGCACGCAGCATGTTTTGTGTATCATGGAGTGGTCTGGGGCTTTGGTTGTCAGTGACTGTAGACTGGTTGTCAGGGTGGATGGAGGGGTCTAAGAGGTGGTAAAGCAAAGTCATTATCGAGGTTTCAGAAGCCTGCATGTCCGCTATGTTGGTCTGTGTAGACAACGGATCCAGCGTAAGCGATTCTGAGGTAGGCAGTTTAGCTAGTAAAGTTCTTATGCTGTGTGTAATCACTTCAACCTTGAATGTGGGTGGGTGGGTTGGGAGTGACCACAGAATGTTATTTAGTGTGCCAGTTTTGGCAAGGGTGTCAGTGTGATCTTTAAAGTCCTTGTCTAGACTTGGTAACTTCGAGTGTCCTTTTGTCTTCTTCCAGTACCCGATCACATTGTGTGTTTTTGTGATGTTATCACCTTGCTGGAACAGGTGTTGGTGTTTGACATGCTTGTTGTTTGCAAGTGTGAGTCCGAGTTCCACACATTCAGATGAGGATTGGAAGAAACCCAGTGTGTGGTGTAAGGTTTGACCACATTGCAGGTTGAGCCGAACAGCGACCCCTTTGGTGTAAGCTGGTACCACCGTACCCTGTTTGTTGACTAAGGTACAGAGGCATGAACTTGAGCCTGTTGTTAGGGCATTGTACTCATGGCTGGCTGCTGGGGTTCCCGCTACCTCTGTGACCTGACCGTCTGGCTCTGTGGGAGTTCCCGTGACCTCTGTGACCTGACCGTCTGGCTCTGTGGGAGTTCCCGTGACCTCTGCGACCTGACAGTCTGGCTCTAGCAACCTGTGTGGCTGGAGAGAAAGAGGTTCTCGCACTTGAGCAAAGTCTTTTAGCTGTCTGAAGTTCAGAAAAGGGTCAAAGTGTTCTGGCAGGTCTTTGTCGATGAGCAATGTATGAGTGTTCATTGGTGGGACATACATGGGATGTATTAGACTCATCGTGGTGGATTGTCAGGTGAATGGAAACAACCTGTTCAAACTGGATGTCATCCTGTCTGTACACCTGTACATTCAGTTAATAAGTTTGAGGTATAAGAGTTCGATCTTGTCTCTTAGCTTCAAATTGGAGTCTTTTGAAAAGGTGAGATGAGATCACCGTCAGGTTTAATCCTGTGTCGATCAGGTCTTCCCTGTTGACTCCTTTTCGGCCCACCCCCTTTTTGACAAGGCTGCCCAGGAATGTTGGCATCAGGGCAGGTGTGACGATCGGTGGGTGGTGAGGACCGGTCTTGTGTAGCTCGCTGCAAAGGCAGGTAGTCAAAACAGCATTTTCTGGTACCTTGTGTTTGTGGTACCTGGTGTGAGGACTTGTGCTGTCTCGTTCAGGGTGTGCAGCTGTTGACTGTGGAGCTTGGGTGCTGCTGTCACCTTGTGCTGTGACAGTTAGCTCTGTGGTCTGTAGATGACGGGCAGTGTTCTGGGTGCTTGGCTCATCTTCCTTGTGAGTTGTCATGTGAAGAAGCACTTTCAGCACCCTCAGGATCTCTGCTGTCTCAGACGTGGCTGCCCTGTGTTGCCCTCTGCTGGCTTGGAACGGTATTGACTCTCTGTAAAAATGTCTGTGACTGTGGTGTTGTAGGGCGCCATCTAGGGTTAACTCCAAGCAGTGCTCAGAGACAGAGACTTTTTTTACAGTCTTGTAAAAAGCTTGGTGGAGGCTTTGTGGGCTAAGTTCCGTAACTCTTGTGTAGTCCTGTTACGGGGACACGCTGGGACTCTGAGATGAAAACTCCAACTGGCATGTAGGTTTAGGAGGAACAGAGTTGATATCCTGTTCCATACCTGGTTCGTTGCATGCTCCGAAGTAGGTGTTTCGTAGCTGACTACAGAAAGTCTGTGGGTTTTCAAATCGGCCCTGTTTGAGGTCCATAGCAATAAGGAGCCCATGGTCTGAGTTTGGATCAGAGTCAATGGCTTGTAAAGAAGCATGAACGTCATGTCCTCCTGCAGGATCTGGATTGAATGTAGAGATGCTTCTGGCTAGCTTGTGAAGTTCTCTGTGAGCAGTGCAGGGTTTAGTGACATGCGTTCTCTGGAAGGGTTCTCTCCCCTCCGTTGTTGACAGATGTTCTTGTAAGCTGGCTGGTGATTTCTTGAGCCGTGAGCTTACACCCCCTTTTTCAGCTCTGGGTTCTTGGCTGAAAGGGTTGGAGTGGCGGGCCGGGAGAAACTTTGTGGTGTGCGTTTCTCCGATCCAGCCACTCTGTGAGATTGTCTCAGTTCTGTGTGAACAGTGGCAAGTTCATCTTGGAGCTTGTCTCTCTGCCGAGTAAGCCTGTTGAATTTAGCTCGGGCCGATTGCAAGTATGTTTTGCAGACCCAGGTTTTATAGTCTCTTTCTTTCAGTTAAGTCTCTGCTCTTTGTAGGAGAGCGCCACCTTGCTGGAGTTTTTTTGTTGAGGTCTTTTCGGGCTTCTCTCTCCAGCTGTTTTCTTTGATCTGTGTCGAGGCAAAGATCTTGCAGGGCATTGTGAAGCCTTTCAACTCCTTTCTGTAGCTCTGGTCTCGAGGAGGAGCTGATCAAGATGACTCTGGGTTGGGGCCTGGTCCTTCCAGGCCTCCTCCGCGATGTTGCTCCATTCACTGAGCCGTGCCAGGGCGAGGAAAATGTGAACTAGGCTTCTGAAGATCCTGGCAAGTTCTCTGTAGTAGTCGCTTTGGTTTGGATCGTGTGCCATCAGTTCATCTAGCTCAGTGTCTAGTTGCTCTGGGTGCTGCAGGTTACTGGCGTCCTTGGGCAGGAAGGGGGTCGTCACTGCTTTCAACCATGTCGAGAGGTGGCCCCCGTGGACTGCTGGACTGGATGCCTGGAACATCCTGATTCTCTGTCGGTGAGAGAAGCACAGCACACACACACAAAAAGACCAATGCAAGTTCGTTCTACGTTTAACGAGCTATATTCATACGGGCTGTGCCGTTTATGAGAATTTTGGGCTAACTGATGCAAACAGTCAGACAGTTAAGTAGCCAATTAACTTGGGCCAACGAAGGACCTGAAATGGAGATTTGACAGGCAGTAGCCTAGCGGGTCGTGTGATGACACCGGCTGCTGGTTGTTCTACGATTTAACTTCGTTGGTGGCTTACAGGTTACTGTCTCTATGTGAAATGAAAGAAACAAATCACAACAGAACAGAGGGTCGAAAAAGATCAAAGTGAAACAACACTTGAAATGAGATGAAAACAATAGAAACACAATGTGTTAGTGAGAATAAGGAGGCCTAAGCCTACTGCTAGGTTTTAAGATTGGGCCAACAGGTGAATGGGCTATCTGGGTAGGAAACCTAGAAATATGGTGTGGCTTAAAGAAGCAAAAGGGTTAAACACTTTAAATATATCCGGGGGAATATCTAATATTCTGTGGCTTATAATAAGTGGATGGGTTTTATCATATTGGGTTCACCTGGGTGAATTGAAGTCATTCAGGTGGGAACCAGTGGCTTGGTCAGCCTCTCCTGTGCTCCCCAAACACTCAACCGCAGTGTCCCCGGTCCTCCGTTACTCTGGCGTGTTGCCGTCTCGAATGGCTTGTGACTTTTAGTACAACCTTTGGAGTGCCAAAATTGCTGATGTCTCTTGAGACAAGAGGAACCGAGTTTCACTCGCAGCCAGTATCAGTAACACCGGTCGGGCAGCCTTGCTCACTGGAAACCTGAGATGACTGTCCAATCACCGAGGGAGTTCTACAATCAAATACACAAAGGATGAACAAAGGAAACTTAAAGTTAATTAAGGTTTGGTTTGTTTAACATCAATTGAGTAACTATCAGTGATGGACAGTAACGGAGTAGCTTTACTTCGTTACTGTACTTAAGTACATTTTTCAAGTATCTGTACTTTACTGGAGTAGTTTTATTTTGAGCAACTTTTACTTTTACTTCACTTCATTCCAAAGCATAAAATCGTACTTTTTACTTCACTACATTTCATAAAACATATCGTTACTCCCTATATCACGTGCTCCGACACTCAGAAGCGGTGTCTGATTCATCATGAACGAACTGAGTCTTTTCAAAAGAAACTTTTAAATCGGATCGCGAATCGCACCAAACGATTCGTTTACGAATTAGAATGATCCGATTGCAGCTGTTCTGGAGTCGACCACTTACTGATTCAAATGAACCGTTTAGTGCGAGTCACCAGAAGTAAGAAGAACCGGGAGATCTTGTGAGCGCGCGTGCGTCTGATGTTTCTAAAAGTAAGTTATGTCGAAATTTTGGATTAATTATTGTAACTGAAAATCATATTTAGGTCAAAACTGTCAGTTGTTTGGGAACTAAATCCGTTGTAAAGAGAGATCTATTTAAGCCCACTCAAATGCTCGAGTGCAGACGATGCAGACACATCAATTTTAGGTAAAACAACAACAACAACAAAAACCTTAAAACAACACAGATTAAATACAATAACTCATGCATGTTCAAATTCACCGCTGCCGTAATGTTAACAGTTTTATTAAAATGTCCTATGTGACGTCTGTTTTTATATTGTTTATCGACAGTAACGTTATACATATGTATATTGTTTGGATTAACTAGACGAGTAGACAGACATGAATGTTCATCGTGCTGAAAATAAGTAAATATTGTTAGCTGATGCTAACTGTCTAGCTAACAAGCTTGTTGGTGCTAAGTTGATGTAATTTTTATAAATGTCCAAATATTTTTATTCAGCCACACACAAACACACACATATATATATATATATATATAATATATATATATATATATATATATATATATATATATATATATATATATATATATATATAAAAATAAATAAATAAATAAATAAATAGATTACATCTGGTTAGAAAAGAAAG
Organism: Carassius auratus; assembly: GCF_003368295.1. Classification (NCBI taxonomy): domain Eukaryota; kingdom Metazoa; phylum Chordata; class Actinopteri; order Cypriniformes; family Cyprinidae; genus Carassius; species Carassius auratus. Next base: position 16,696,662 of record NC_039254.1, read on the forward strand.
GATGTGATGTTCAGAACATGGTAACTACAGTAATTATCAAAGTGGGAAGAGATGCACCCCGTTTGGCCAGGGGTGTTTTTAAACCACAGACAAGATTTGAGAAGGAAAAAATCATTATGAATTTTTTTTTTTTTTTTTTTCTTAAAATGTTCTTCCTAACTTCAGGCCTTATTATCATGTCATATATACAGTACAGACCAAAAGTTTGGACACACCTTCTCATTCAAAGAGTTTTCTTTATTTTCATGACTATTAAAATTTTAGATTCACACTGAAGGCATCAAAACTATGAATTAACACATGTGGAATTATATATGGAATTATATACATGTATAACAAAAAGTGTGAAACAACTGAAAATATGTCATATTCTAGGTTCTTCAAAGTAGCCACCTTTTACTTTGATTACTGCTTTGCACACTCTTGGCATTCTCTTGATGAGCTTCAAGAGGTAGTCACCTGAAATGGTCTTCAACAGTCTTGAAGGAGTTCCCCGAGAGATGCGTAGCACTTGTTGGTTCTTTTGCTTTCTGTCAGCGGTCCAGCTCACCCCTAAACCATCTGGATTGGGTTCAGGTCCGGTGACTGTGGAGGCCAGGTCATCTGGCGCAGCACCCCATCACTCTCCTTCTTGGTCAAATAGCCCTTGATGCCTTCAGTGTGACTCTACAATTTTCATAGTCATGAAAATAAAGAAAACTCTTTGTATGAGTTTTCCAAACTTTTGGTCTGTACTGTAACTTTGATGTTCTGTAAAACAACTAACTTTAAAATACTTTTTTCTTACTGGTGAAAATCAGATGGTCATCTCTGTTTTCTCTCAGGTACATCACAGTGTAAGCTTCACAGTGAGCATTACTCTCATCAGCGTAGTCCATATCAACAACAAAAATATTTTGACTCCATATAGTGGTTATTTTGGAAAAAAATCCCAGGTATTTTGAGCAGTAGGATTATAAAAAAATGTGCTAATATAAAATTAAATTAAGTAGCCTATGTAAAATTGCAAACATCTATCTTGCAGTACTTTTTTACTTAAGTACATAAAAAATTGAGTACTTTTGTACTTTCACTTGAGTAAGATTGAAAAAGGAGTACTTTTACTTTTACTGGAGTAATATTTTACCATATGTATCTGTACTTTTACTCAAGTACTTGATTTGTGTACTTCGTCCACCACTGGTAACTATATATGTAGAGAGGAAAGGTAACAGCTTTACCTATTAATAATAAAACAAAACAAAGGAATTATGATAATAATGGTAATTATCAAAATAACCTAAGTCAAAAGAGAGAAGAAAAATAATAAACATCAAACTAAAAGACAGGAATGAAACAAGGGAGGAGTAGTAGCTGGTTTTCAACACAAGGGGGGGGGGGGGAGTACTGCTTCTCTGTCTTTAACCTGCTGAGCAGAAAACTTAATTCAAATTAAAAATTCAAAACTGGTTTAAATCAAAATTTAAAATAAGCATGTATGAATTCAAAGGAAAATCTGAATAATATCTTATAATAACCATTAATAGCTTGTAAGTTATCATTAATGATCATGAAATTAATCAAACAGGATGAGATTAATCAAAAATGGTAAAAGTGGACATGCAATTCAAAACAGGATGGAGAAAAAAAAAGAGGTATGTTAGTCGATTTAACAGGGGACTGCCACTAGATGGCTTACCTTCTAAGTGGGTCAATCAGTGGTTGACCTGAAACATTTAGATTTCCACTATTAACAATTACATTTTAATTCAAATCATGTTTGAACCAAACTCCAAGTAAATGTAAACAGTCAAAGGCAGGGAAAATTATTTTGTTTCCCTGTAATAATATTCGCACGAGCAAAGCTGTAAATGCAAATTCTTAATGAGAATTTAGACATCTAATTCAAATACATCACAGGGGATTATAAATTAGCAATCAGAGCACATTATCTGAAACGGCCACAGGATGGCAGCTTTGCACTCATGCAAGCTGGAATCAGAAAGCAGGGCGTACCCTGAAATTTCTAACCCACATGTTCCCTCTGGTGTTTAGATCGAGAAATTACAATTTCAATATTACTTACAAAATTATCTGATCGTTTGTCAGGCTGATTTTCTGCATCAAAAATCACAAGTAACAAACCAAAGGTTTTAATCTCTGAGGTGCTATATTGACATAGGTTAAAAGAAGGATCCGTTCACTTCCAAAACACAAATGTAACAAAAACAGGAATTTTCCAACTGTTGACTCCAATAAACATTTATCAAAATAGCACTTATGATTTAAATGTTTTGGGTTTAAAAATCGGGTAGCTAAGCCAATTTTAGACCAGGAGTTTTTATCGTTTTTTTTTTTTTTTTTTTTTTTATATCATGTGGTTTACCACGAATTCAATAACGATATTTAATAAGCAAGGCCTTTTTAAATGAATCAGAGGAACATCGCTCATGTTCAGATTTACATGTTTGAACTAATAAAAGATTTCTTTATCTTTTAATTATTCATATTAAAATGTTCTCACTGTAAAAAGATTTTGGTCTTTCTTAACAGGATACTTTTAACATTATACTGCAGTTTACTTTCATTAAAAATAAAAGTGACTATACTGTTAAGTTTCTACAAATACCTAGCGCGCTGACTGACCAGCTTTTTGCCTCAGTCAGTTGAATGAGTTCGCGTCTTGCGACTTATCTCACAAGTAACGTTATATAATTTCATGCACGTGCAGAAATTATTAAAAACCATATACACCGATTGATTGCTCACAAAACGAAGTTTGAAATGCCCGCGTTTCCTCCACCAATTCTGTAACAACAATGAGTTTTACAGAATAATTAACTCAAATGATATATAGGGAATTTTAATAATTAATCAGGAATATGATTAATTTAGATCTCAGATGACAGTTACATTAAATTTGATTGATTATGAAAAATAGCTCAATTGCCTATACCAATAAATAATCACAGGGCATTGTAATTTACTAATTAATATATCAATATTCCATTCTTCATATCAATTGTTGTGATAGCTCTTACTGTAAATTACTGCAAATCAAACAGCGGTTTGTCCAGCAGACCACTGTTGACCTATCAATTTTCAATAAAGTTATCACGCTTTATAATTCAAGGAAATGAAAACATTATCCTATCCTTATGATAAATTTAGTTTCTAAATTTAGAGCTTGTAGCTAAAGATCAGACATCTCAGTGACTCGTCATGTAAGTGGGGTGGAGTCCAAGCCAATCGTCAGTATATGGGTTTTTAATAAAATCAACTAGTAATACATCAAACTACAAATCACACAGAGTAAATATGCGTACGACAATACAAACAGTAAGCTTTATACAAGACATAACGGAATCCAAATAAAAGAGAGAGAGAGAGAGAGCGAGCGGGAGAGAAAGAGAGAGAGAGAGAAAATAGAATGAGATCACATAAGGAGCTCAGGTATGGAAATCATAGTCAGTAACTTTTGGAAGCCAACAACAATCAGATCATAGCAACAATTTAAAGCAGCATTTAAATCTCCATAGAAAACTGATACTTGCATGGCCCAGTGTGCGTGGCGTGAGATCGGCGTCGAGCGTGTGAGCTTTGCGCGCTGTTCCTTTTGAAAACAGCATGCGTGGTCCTGGAGGCCATGTGATGCGCGTGCACACTGCGCTGGATCTTGGCGTGAGCGTGGAGCACGTGGTCCTTTGTTCTGTCCTCGTGCGGTATTTGAAAGGTTCAACAAAAAATGTTCCAGAATTCGTCTTCCTTGTGTGGAGAGGCGAATAGTTGAATAAACTTAGTAAAGAAAAGAAACAACAAAAACGAAAGCTTCCAAAGGAGCCATTAAAATGGCTTTTTCTGTCAGCCCCTGTGCTGAGGGGGGCTTTTAGCAAGTTCGTAATTCCAGATTAAAATACATTTTTCATTACTTTGCTCTAGATAAATGGGTCTGTCACAGCATGACGATTCGAAGAACACCAAACAGTACATATCTATAACTGATAGAAACACGAAAGTACCTTTAAATGCAGAATTACACACATTAAAGATTAACACACACTGCTAAATTGCAGATAGTCCCAATTTATATGGGAAACATCTAATGTACCAAAAAGGAATATGCAATACATTTATAAAACATAAAAACAAAAAGCATGCATTGGGGAAAAGAAACCAGTGATTTGGCTTCTCTCCTCTCCTGTTGTCCAGGGAGGTCGTAAAGTTTTACGACCTGCAAAGGTGGGGGTTACATACACATGACTATTTGAGAAAGAGTTAGGCTTAGGAGAACAGTTCCACTTATAAGTCAGCACTTTAACCATTTACCCAGGATTAACCATTTTTATGCAATACACAAACATTAAAAATACATTTTAATAAGGACTTCCAAAAGTAAGGAACTTTACGAAAGGTTTCCTTTTGTGTATGTTGGAATGTGGTTGGTTTAGTGTCTCCTTTGAGGCTCGCCCACGTGACTCTGGAATTTCTTATCGTAAATAACTGTCACTTAAGGCAGGATGTGGCTGACTTCAGGGCGGCCAAAATGGTGAATTATGTAAACAACGAAGGTCCTTGTTTACTTACGTTCTGGTCTTTTGCTCCGAACGTGTTAAGAGTCAGGAAATCACTAGTATGGACAGATGGCTGAAATACCATCAGCTCATTAGTGTTACATGTCCATTTCCAGAAAGGTAAGAAAAACATCATCAAAGTAGTCCATGTGACATCAGAGGGTCAGTTATAATTTTTTGAAGCATCGAAAATTTTTCATCCCTTTGGTCCAAAAATAGCAGAAAACGACAACTTTATTCAGCAATGTCTTCTCTTCCGTGTCTGTTGTGTGAGAGAGTTCAAAACAAAGCAGTTTGTGATATCCGGTTCACAAACGAATAATTCAGTTCACCAAATCGAACGGAATCGTTTTAAACGGTTTGCATCTCTAATACGCATTAATCCACAAATGACTTAAGCTGTTAACTTTTTTAATGTGGGTGACACTCCCTCTGAGTTGAAACAAACCAATATCCCGGAGTAATTCATTTACTCAAACAGTACACAGACTGAACTGCTGTGAAGTGAGAACTGAAGATAAACACCGAGCTGAGCCAGATAATGAACAAAACATTGACTCATTCTTGAGTCAAGAACCGTTTGCATCGGTTTTTGGATCACCAGTAGTTCTTTCAGACAGTTAGATTCAATAAACTGGTTGAAGAACTTTTTGCAAAAGAAGGTTCTTTTGCGCTCGACGTAATGGCGTCATTTGCGATGATTGCCCTTGATTCAAGCCTACGGTTTACCTGGGCTCATAACATTAGCACAGAATCAGTTCAGAATCAATCACCAAAAGAATCAGTTTGGTTCAGACGCTCTGTGTGTTAGTCTGCTTCACACTGAATCACACATGCACAGTATCATCAGCTCCTCGGTTCTTCTTATCTGGCTCGGCTCGGTGTTCATCAAATCAGACTTAATCATCTGAAGGACCACTCGAGCAGCACAGATCTACAAGGTACTCAATCAAAAGTCACTTTTAAATCTGCCTGACAGTCACTTCAACTTGAAATGAGTACTTGAATGAAGGGGCCAAAACATTTTTTTCGTTTTGTTTTTTCTTTGTTAATGCTTTTAAAAAGATGAGCTGATGAAGTTTTTTCACTTCATGTGTTTCAGCTAGGGCTGCCCTCGACTAAGCAATGATTACCCTGTATGCATGTTATGGATTACATAATCTGAGAATATTTTAAATTTCACTTTCTATAGATATGTTTTCATATCTGTAAATGAAGTATACATAGAGTACCCCACTCAATTTCACAGAGCCCTAACCCATCGTGTTGTGTTCTTTTTCTTTATTTTACAAAAGCGCAATGTTTTGTTGTTATTATGAGTGCACACAAATTAATGAAGAGTCTTTACATATTCTAAAGAGTAATTTTTCTTATCTGTTTGGCCAAAAATTACAAAATATTTTAAGAGCAGTGCACCAGCACCTCCATCTCTCATGCAGAGCGCTTTACTGTTCAGCTTCCACACTCTGCACATACACTGAATAGCGCACATTTCTCCAGGTTAACATAAGATTGGGAAGCCATGTAAAGTTGCTAATACTTGCATATTTCAGTTGATGAATTTAAAGTCGATGAATGGTAAGAGATTGTTAGGATGTCCTGCCTGATGTATTACCACATAGACCAGCTGTTACCAATTTATCTGTTACAGACAGTGTGACTTAGCAAATGTAAAAAAAAAATTTCTGCAACTAAGCAACCACTGTATTTTTCGGACTATAAGTCGCACCTGAGTATAAGTCGCATCAGTCCAAAAATACGTCATTATGAGTAAAAAAAACATATAAATCGCACTAGACTATAAGTCGCATTTATTTAGAGCCGAGAACCAAGAGAAAACATTACCGTCTATGCTGCTCAGTGTAGGATATACCATAGGATATATAGCATAGAGCGCCCTCTCGCGGCTGGAGACGGTAATGTTTTCTCTTGGTTCACTCTCTTAGTTCATTTCTCTTGGTTCATGTGAAATTAATTTCGATAAATAAGTCGCACCTGACTATAAGTCGCAGGACCAACCAAACTATGAAAGAAAAGAGTGACTTACAGTCCAAATTTTGGTCAACCAAACCTCTCCTTGTTGACTAATGGTTAGTCGACTATTTGGGGGCAGCCCTAGTTTTAGCCATGTAAAACATCAACATGTCATATCATTATTGGGTCCTCCAGTAATATGCTGTGTCTGTGCATGTGACATTGTGTGAACCAGTTTGGGGAAAATAATCAGATTCCTGAGGTTGCGGATTACAGGTAATAATGTCATTAAAAAAAAATATTTTCTTGCACAATATTGACCAGCACAGACCAATTGTTTTGCTTAATAATACCTCAATATATATTGTCAGGAGTCACAGCTATCAATTTTGCCTTGTCTTTGTTTTTTTAACTTTCAAGTACCGGTAGCCTCTAACTTGCCTTTTATGAATCACAGAGGACCATGGTTTCAGCTAAGAATCTTCCTTACTGTACTACCACAAAAAAAAAAGTCACCTATGTTTTGGTCTGAGGGTGAGAAAATGAACAGCCACTCTTCCATTATGAGCAAACTTCCCCCTTAATTGTTAATTTTTTCTTCATTTCAGGCATTAGAAATCTCTCTGAAGAATTCAATGCCCTGGTTGGTCCTGGCTGGTTCGGGTGGGCTTGCTAATCTTGTGAGTGACATTGTGGAGAATGTGCAATATGCTCCGATTTCAGCATTTGGAGGAGCAGAGAAGGAAGAAGGGTCTCCCAACATGGAGCTAAGAGAACGCATAACCACGAAAGTAAAGAAACAGTTTCCTTCAGAGCAAGACATGGACAAGCTTGTTGATAAGGTAAATGTCACACTCTGTACTTAATCAAACATAAATAATGATGAACGACAAATTGACTTTCATTTTTTAATCACTGTATAAGAAAATCACTGTATAAAAATAAAATAATGATGCCGTCATCTTTTTAAAGTCATTCCCTCTGTAATTTGGCAACAAATGTCTGGTGAACATTGTCATTTCGAACCCCCGTCTACAAAATAGTGGATTACTCAGTAAATTTTAAGCCATGATATTTAATATTTAGTTTTTTCATTCACTTATGTTAATAATTCAGCTGAAAAGCAAAAAAAGTCATTATTTTTAGTTGGACCTCTGGTTAAGTTGACATGTCACAGGCACGTTTCTTTAAGCACTGATTTTTTTTTCTTGTTGCTTGGCTCGCTTCTGAAAGGTTTTAAGCATCTACCAGAAGAAAGACCTCATCTCCATTTATCACGCAGAAGGAGCTGATGATTTTGACACTGTGATGCTTAAAGTGCTTGTTCAAGGTAGATTTAAACTGGTTATTGCAGTGTTTGTGTCACTTTAACTTCTAACCTTTTCTGTCTAAAGTGTACTTTGATGTTATTACATTTTGAATATTTTTAATCAACATAATTTTGCTGTGTGAATGTGTTAGCAAGTGAACAGCGAGTTTCGGTGACTACTAACCCCTATGTTGATGAGTTGAAGCTGGCTGTAACCTGGAACAGGGTGGACATTGCCAAGAGTGAACTGTTCAATGGAAACATTGACTGGAAGGTACAGTAGAGAATTGTGAGAAATATTCAATTAGCTTCTGAACTAACGCAAGTTGTTGCATGTTACTGTAGTTCAAACAGCACAGCATGGCACTAAAAAGGGGTAACGTCTTGGGTTTGATTCCCAGGATGAACTGATTAAATGTAAACATTGAATGAAGAGTCACTTTGGACAAAAGTGTCTGTCAAATTCATAAATAAAAGTGGCAAAACTGAAAGTGTCATTCACATAAAGGATTTATTTTTTATAAAAAAAATGTTTATGTATACTAGAGCCCTGCGTGGGACTGTTTTCTTCATCCCGCTCCCGCCCACTCCCGCCCAATCCCGCCGAATTTATCACCATTATCACCCGCTCCCGCAACGTATGTGTTACACTCCTGCCCGCTCCCGCAATATGTATGTCCACTTCAGCCCACACCCGCAAAACTCTTGACAATTTATTCCCGCACAATAAAAGAGATGCACTGATTTTGTGTCTTCACCTGTCCCGCAGGGGAAAAAAAAAACACGTATTTGTATTGATATTATTAAAGAGATTCATGGGGCCTTCATGTAAAAAAAAAAAAAAAAAAAAAAAAAGACAAAACACATAATACATTCAAATATCATTTCGTTTTTATCAAAAACTTTGCACATAAAAATAGACTGCTTTGCAAAGAAATATACATAATATGATAAAATAGGCTACATGAAAAACAGTTTTACAATTATTAGCTAAATGTCGCAGGTATTCTGTTTGAAAAATACAAATAAGAATAAAAACATTCAAACTTAGGCAGCCTGCTCAGTAACACTGGCATCATCACGCCCCTTGACCTAATTAACAAATGGCAACGAGGGGCTTTGCTCAAAAAACAAAACTAATAAATAACATTAGGTTCTTTTTTACATCATCTATTCTCCATCATGTCGCTACGCAACCTCCCTATCCCGCGGTGTTTTTTTAGCTGCCCATTCCCGCCCGCAGCAAAATTCAAACCGCCCGCTCCCGCGAGATTTGCGTTGGGTCCCGCGGGACCCGGCGGGACTCAATCCCAATGCAGCCCTCTAATGTTCTGTTCAAAAGGTTGGGGTCAATAAAAAACTAATTCATATTTTTATTCAATAAGGACACATTAAATTTATCAAAAGTAAAGACATTTATGATGTTTCAAAACATTTTCATTTTGTTCTTTTGAACTTTCTATTAATCAAAGAATCCTGAAAATTTTCCACAAAAATATTAAGCAGCACACCATTATTAATAAGTTTTGAACAGTTTATAATAATAATGTTTCTTGAGCAACAAATCAGAATGATTTCTGAAGGATCATGTGACACTGGAGACTGAAGAAATGATGCATCACAGCTTTGCATCACAGGAATTAACCGCACTTTAAATTATATTCAAACAGAAAATTGTTATTTTAAATTGTAGTAATATTTTACAGTATTACTGTTTTTACTGTATTTCTTAACAAATAATGCAGCCTAAGTGGGCAGAAGAGACATCTTTCAAAAAGTCTTACCATCCAAAACTTGAATGGTATCGTATCTTTTGAGAGGTTATGGTACTATAAAATATACTTTAACTGATTGACCAACCATATTTCTTCAGATTTCAGACTGATCAATGTATTTGAGCACAGGAAATTATGACCAATCTCAAAACTATTCCTTGTAGTCATACTAAAGGTTTCATATGATGCTATTTCATGTTTTTCTTTCTCTTTGGAGTGTATCAAGCTGTTCGTGCATGATTAAGATTCCTAAAGTTGCAAAGACTGAAGTCTTAAACCCAAAAAGATATTCTTTATAAAAGTTAGGACTTGTCCACGCCCTCCAAAAACGCCTTGGTCAAACATGCCCCCACATGTCTACATCACCATGTGGGAAGATTTTGGGTAGAGTAGTGATTCTTGTTGTTTGTTGTTTCTCTAATCACAAATGCAGACATTGTTTTATGTTGACGCGGCACGATGCACTGCAACTCGTATAAGACAAGATAAGTCATTATAATCCATAATTATGTCCCCAAAGAATGCAAATGCCTCATTTATAATGGGTTTTAATGTTTTTCTCTCGTCACTGGGACACGAGATCACAGTATTGTGAAGGGTGTAATATTTCCGTCATACACTTGAGGTATTCGGCCAATTACAGTGCACTGGATAGCTGGCCAATCAGAGCACACCTTGCTTTTCAGACGGATGAGCTTTGTAAAAATCGATGGGTTTCAGAAAGGCGGGGTATAGAGGAGACACAATAATGTACAGTTTGGGGAAAATATATATTTTTTTAATTCTAATTTTAATTTACATTTTTTACCTTAATCCACATTAACACATTGCATTAAACGAAATACACAAAATAATGTTCTTTAGCAATGCCATATGACCCCTTTTAAAATGTCCACTACTATTCTGTTATGCATTATGTGATGTGAATGATTGAAGTTGTTATATTTTGACATAAACAGTATGAAGATCTTGAAGAGTCCATGACTGATGCCCTGGTGAATGATAAACCCCAGTTTGTGCGTCTCTTCATTGACAACGGTCTAAACATTGTGAACTACCTGACTTACGGCCGACTGGAGGGTCTTTATGACTCCATCTCTAAAACCTCTCAGGCTGGCGTGCTGCTGCAGCATTTCCTGGAAGAGCGCATTAACGAGTCCAATGATAAGACATGCCGTGTCAGCATTTATGAGGTGAGATCTGGAAATGGACAAATATCGGCAGGTGTCCCCAATTATGACACCCACCTGCAGGCAGTTTCCTGATTATTTACACTGCCAGAGTATCTAAGATGTAAAATACTTTTTTCTGCTGAAGAGAAATTAAAGTTTTCAACTTAGAAGAAAACAATCCAGATCATTTTTGATTGTCAAAAATTCATATTCAGCCAGCTTCAAAGTAATCTGCATGACCCCACCCATCAAGTACAGCTCTTCTCTTTTAAATCGTCCCACATATTTGGTTTGCGCAGTGTAACATCGTGAAGGGCCCTTAAAATGTACAATTTACACATTCCTTTTGTCAGCAATGTGAGGTGGTTCTTGCTAGGACAGATTGCTTCACTAGAAAAGAGCTTTATTTGTCAGTTCGAGTCATGCAGATTATTTTAGAAGCTGCCTAAATATGGATTTGGGAATGTCAAAATTTCTCTTCGGGGGTGGGGGGGTCTGGGGGTTAGTAGATGGACACCACAACAACACTTAAAGTAATCATGGTATTCATGTGTTTCTTTTAATGACGGCTGTCAATATAACTACTGAACAGTTATTTGAACTGTACATTGAACTTAACAATGGAACATTTCTATTTACAACAATTATCCACAAAGTGTGCAGCTTTAAAAAACAGATATTTTTGTCTGCTTTTCAGGTGGTTAATGAGACATATTTTCTGCCGCATGCTCTCTGTCTGCTGGTGGGAATGTGGTGTGCTCAACTTTTTGTGCGCACAACCCTACCCTGTGCAATACAGAGACCAGAGGGGAATTGTAAATGTGCAACCATGTAGAGATAGAAATTACATGTCTTGTCAATTAGGCTATTTAGTTTGTTTAATAAAAGAACAAGGTATAGACCTGTTCTATAGAAAAGGAAACCTAAAATGACTTCTGTTGTGATCTGGCGCTATATATAAAATAAAATTAAATGAAATTAACAGCCTTCAAGGTGGACCGGTGGGGGCTGTTGGGAGGGGCATGTCATCCCCCTAATTTAATGGCAGGGAAAAGACTGATCTTGTTTAACCTGAAGGTGAGTAAATAGAGTACATAATCAGGAAATTTCATTATTTTTATGAACTGTTAATTAAAAAGTAATAGTTTTACCGCAGAAATGAAAGTTCCCATTTACTCACCCTCAAGTCATTCCAAACCTGTGAGATTTTCGTTTGTCTTCAGGGCGCAAATGAAGCTTGTTTTAGTTTCCACCATAACCAGTGAGATTTGTTCTTGCACATCAGTGTTCACATGTATATATGTAAATAAAGCCTAAATTCAGTCCCTTCCTGATAAATGATTGGGTCTCTTTAGTCAGTTTGGACTAAACAATTAAATACATATGGATTTGTTTTATAATCCCTTTATGGATGCTTTGAAGCATCAAAGAGTTCGTTGGAATGGAAGGACGGAAATTTCTCAGATTTCATTACAAATATCTTAATTTTCATTTTTGTGTTAACTATGCCTTTAATAAAATTCCTAACGTGCTGTATAACATATACTTGGCTCATCCGCTTGCCTGTATAAAGTGTGCATCAACAGTAAGATGTGTCCTGATTCCTTCTGTTTTTAGTGAGAGCTGATTTAAAAAATCATGACTTAAAATAAAAGGAACTGATTACAGAGCTGCGGTTATATTGATGTTTTGTGCACCAGTTGTGTGAATGAATATGTGCTGTTTTAAATTTCTCATCCTACTGTAGGTGAGTCTGCTGCTGGAGGATCTTTTGGGAGAGGTGTGCCAGCCCTTCTATAGGTCTTTGTTCAAAGTGGATGCAGCATCTACCAGAAGAAAAGCTTTGAAGGTACCAGACCTCACTTTAGTTCTGTATAATTTGAAAAGGAATTTTTTTGCACCGTCTGCTCAGTACCTAAAAATGAAATGTCGCTGTTCTCTATGAATACCCCCCTCCAGAGGGTTCGCAAGGTCCTGAAGGAGGAGTACTCGTATCAGCAAAGCATGTGCAGGCACCCGTGGTTATGTCTCTTCCTCTGGGCAGTGCTGCAGAACCGTGGTGAAATGGCGATCTTATGCTGGGAAATGGTAAAGTGCTACCGATGAGCTGCTGTAGTTATTGTAATATTGTTAGGGATGCACAATATATCAGTTATGGACTGATTTGAGAGATTTTTTTTTTTATTGTGTCATTATCGGTTGATTTTGGATATTTGATTGATCATGCTAATTTCCCCCATTTTATATTTAATAATTAACTGTAAGATGTAAATAAATTAAAATTTCCCATACATTGTGCCTGTGTGAATGTCTATATCATCGTTAAATGTAAACTGTATTGTTGCAAGCTCTATAAATATCCGCTGACATACAGTATACCCACGTAAAATGATTCACAAGTTCACCTTTACATATAATCTGGGCAAATAGTAAGTGTATTTTGGCGTGCGGTCCTTGGGGGAGGGCTCCGAGCCTGGAATATAGCCCGGACCCAGAGTATGGATAGGACTGTAGCTATCGCATATTTATTAATCGAGTATTCTACCAAAAATTCCATTGATTAATCGAGTAATCGGATAAAATGTGTTTTTGCTTAATTAAATTGCAATATTAATTATGCAAGAGAAAATAAGACTCCTGGGTCTCTTAAAATTAACAACTACGTTTCCTTATATATATATATATATATATATATATATATATATATATATATAAATTAACAACTACGTTTCCTTATATATATATATATATATATATATATATATATCTTTTTTTTTTTTTTAATGCATAGAATGTTTAGAATTATTAACATTTAATGTAATGGTATTTAGAACATTTAATTATTACCGATTGTTTCTCTGTCTGTTCTTGTACTGTGAACAATGACATAAAGTTGACTATTCACTAAAGTTGAATTAAGTGCATTTAAGTGCCATTCAGTTGGGGTTTTATGGTTGCTTTATTTTACAGTACGTGTACTTATAGTGTACTTACAGTGTATTTATCTAAGAAAGTTCTGGTAACACAAGGTAACTACAATGGGGTAGGGTTAGGTTTAGGGGTAGGTTCAGGGTTAGTACCTAGTTCTTACAGAGTCATTGAAATCACTATAATAAGTACATGGTATGTACCCGAGGAACAGGACTGTAAAATAAAGTGCTACCAAGCATTTTCTGAGATGCACATTAAACACATAAAACATTAATATAATTTATCTTTTAATTATTGAAAATTAACTTAACTTTTTGGTAAACAAAGGAGATTTACTATAAAAAATAAAAAATGGAAGAAATGTTGTGATTTAACCTTAAAAAAAGTTTTTTTTTTTTTTTTTTTTTAGAAGGCTATGTACATTCTGCTGAACAATAGTCTGTAACGTACCTTTACAGCTCTGTGTATAAGTGATGTGATGCTAGTTTTACTCAAATCAAAGGGTCAAATTCTCATGAAGTGACTGTCAGAACAGTTCTGGAGATGTTGTTCATGTGTTCACGTCCTTATTTTGTGAGACAGCAGACGCTGAAATCACCGCGAGCATCACGCGCACTTCAGTGTGTGTAATAAAGGAAGATGCGTTTCTGCTCCATTCATTAACACAGCAATTCAGAACATGCAGGATTCATATTTAAACAGATTGTGAGTCCATATCGTGATTTGATGTAAGTGCAATGACCTACTTTTTATTAATTCATTGAAAATTTGGCAAATTCCGTGCCATTCCTAGTTAAACTGTAAATTCAGTTTTTATGACTGGATTCCGTGATTCCCTCCGCGTTTTCTGCATCGCGGAAATAATAGGATCCTAGTTGTGGTATGCCAGCTCTATCTTGCAATGGACACACGCCACAACGCTCTCTTTATGTTTGCCCGCGCACTCAAATCAAAACACCGCTGACTCCTTGCAATATGCGATTTCGGACTCAGTGCTTGTGTCTCCTTCCGCTTTGTGGGTGACGTAAACGCGTTGTGGCACAGTTTAACCATTTGTGATTGTGTCTCATATTTACATCAAATTAATGATTCAATGAACCATTTATAAAGAACCATTTACTTCACTCCTGAAAGAATGAGCCATTTGAACGAATTAATAAATGAGTCGATGACTTAATAAGACATTTACAGCCACCTACTGGCAGTTTTAGTTTATGATTTAGAGTATCATTTCATTAAATAAATAATTAAATATTTTCATAGTAATAATAATAAAATTAAGAAAATAAATTATTTAAGTTATAGTTCACCCAACCAAAAATGAAAATTCTGTCATAATTTACTCACATGGTCCAAAAGAGTAGGCTATATGAAATAAATATTATAAAACAAAATATTTCTTGTAATTCCTGTTTGATGCTTTACACAACAATGAGTTAAAATGATCTTTTTGGAGTAATTTGTACATATTTGATGGTTTGATTAATTAGTCGCCACATCATGTAATTAATTCGATTAAAATTTTTAATAGCGTACCAGCCCTAAAATATATGTACATCCATAACACCCTTCAGTCAACAAGACAACTATGAGGGCTTAATAGACCCTTCCCCCGAAATTCGGCTAACGTCTCAAAAAGGCAGCAGAGGCCTATGGTTCCATGGCAACCAATGCTGATAGTACTGTATTTATTGCTCAAAGGAATGCGGGCAGAGCAACTCTCAATAGCAGTAAAGGCGGTGCAACTATAATGACATGTGAATAATCCTGCCCACTCTAAAGTTATAATAAACTGCAGTGGAAATGCAAGCCAAGCTTAAACCGTTCCGTACTGAGCCATGCTGACTCGTAACATGCAGTGGAAAAGTGCCATAATTAATTCATGGAAAAGCCATTCTGTGAAAAAGAACACAAATCTCCTCAGGACACTGTGTATACCATCACAGTTCTTAAATATTGTCTTTTATAGATCACTAGTTAATAAAACCCCACCTATACCATGCTTGGTCTCTTTGAATTTAGCTACATCCACACAAAGCCAGAGCTTTCCCTATCCGAACTTTTTTTTTTTTTTCATCTCCAGAAATATCCACACAAATCCACAAAACAATATAGTATATATGCCAGACCTGCATGTGACACTGTAATTCTGCCTCAGAGATACACTAAAAACAGAGAAGAAGACATGGACTATGCGCATAAACCTTGCGTATGGTACACAAACGAACATGGAACTATACATGTATTAATCTGTGTTAATGTTAGTTAATAAAAATACAATAGTTCAGTGTGCGTTAATGTTTTTGTTGCTGTTACGTGACGTAGAGGTGTCTGACTGGGGCAAGACATGGGCTTATGATGTCATCTTTCAGAAAATATAATGATTCGCTGTACACACAAAAAAACGCAAATGCAAAGTTTTCAAATGTATCCACTCTGGGACCCGGTTTAAAAAAAATATTGGTTTCACTCTCCCAAAAGTCCAGATCTGTGTGGATGAAACACCTATACGATACAAAACGCATGTGTATACAGCGAAACATGTCTCTTTGTGAAAGGGGCCTTTGTCTTCTGATGTTCTAAATAAGCTTTTACAGGTGCTTCTCAATAAATTAGAATGTCGAGGAAAAGTTCATTTGTTTCAGTAATTCAACTCAAATTGTGAAACTCATGGATTAAATAAATCATTGCACATAGACTGAAGTAGTGTAAGTCATTGATTCTTGTAATTGTAATGATTTTGGCTCACTTTTAACAAAAATCCACCAATTCACATTCTTAACAAATTATAATATGATGACATGACAATCAGCTAATCAACTCAAAACACCTGCAAAGGTTTCCTGAGCTTTCAAAATGTCTCTGACAATCATTGACACCCTTCACCAGGAGTGTACTGTAAGTCACAAAAATTAATTGGCAATAAGCTGGCTATTCACATAATGCATGTATCCAAGCATGTTGACAGAAAGTTAAGTGGAAGGATAAAGTGTGGAAGAAAAAGATGCACAACCAACCGAGAGAACTGCAGTCTTATGAGAATTGTCAAGCAAAATCGATTCAAGAATTTTAGTGAACTTCACACGGAATGCACTGAGGCTGGGGTCAATGCATCAAGAGCCACCACACACAGACATGTCAAGGAATTTGGCTACAGTTGTCATATTCATCTTGTTAAGCCACTCATGTACCACAGACAACGTCAGAGGCATCTTACATGGGCTAAGGAAAAGAAGAAATGGACTGTTGCCATTGGTCCAAACTCCTTTTTTCAAATGATAGCAAGTTTTGTATTTCATTTGGAAACCAAGGTCCTAGAGTACAGAGGAAGGGTGGAAAAGCTCATAGCCCAAGTTGCTTGAATTCCAGTGTTATGTTTCCAAAGTCTGTGATGATTTGGGTTGCAATGTCATCTGCTGGTGTTGGTCCATTGTGTTTTTTGAAAACCAAGGTCACTTCACCCGTTTACCAAGAAATTTTGGAGCACTGGTCTATTGTCAAGAGAAAGATGAGAAACAAGAGACCAAGCAATGCAGATGAGCTAAAGGTCACTCTCATAGAAACCTGGGCTTCCATACCACCTCAGCAGTGCCACAAACTGATCACTTCCATGCCATGCCAAATTGAGGCAGTAATTAAAGGAAAAGGTGTCCCTACCAAGTATTGAGTACATGTACAGTAAATGAACATACTTTCCAGAAGGCCAACAATTCACTAAATGTTTTATGAAGAATTCCAATTTGTTGAGGTGAATTGGTGGGTTTTTGTTAAATCTCAGCCAAAATCATCACAATTAAAATGACCAAAGGCTTAAACTAGACTTAGACTTAGACTTTCCATTCATAAAAGATCCTAGGATCTCATCTGATGTCTCTCTCTCTCTTTTTTCATCACCTTCATCTGGGAGAAAACTTTTGGAGTTCATCACACTTCAAACCCGGAAGAACTTGAAGAACTCCAACACCACCAAACCTTCAAACAATTAAAACTTTCATACGAGACTGCATCCGGACACTCCTTCAGGTGTGGGTGTATGAGAGAGGATGGGCGCTGGAAGGGCCAGGGCTGGCGGCATGTGATGGGACACAACTGATGTAATTGGAGCCTCATCACTGCTGCTTTTTAAATGCCGAGCATGCCTCTCCCCGGGAGACCGGTCTCTTCCCCATGCATGCACGCTAGTGTCCTTGTGGATCCAGGAATGGTGCGTGAAGGGACTCCTAAGCCGCCAGAGACATAAGCTGCCGGACCCATGGCCCGGACGAGAACCACACCCGTTACACAGCCGTTGGGCCAGGATGCTGTGCTGTCCTAGTCCCTTCAAGCGCCGCACCCAGCAAGATGGATCCAGCCACTGGAAGAAGCCCCTTACCTGGATCCCTCCTTCCTGAACACTGACTGCCCTTCAACATACCCCGCAGCATGACGAGGATACCAGATTTCCTGTTTATTTTGGACAATTTCACCTTTGGATACTTTTATTCCCTCTTTTGGTTATTTTTCTGTTAGTAAAAGCCTCTACTAGGCCACACCCACTGTGTCTGTCGTTTACTCCTACCGCCAAAAAGACAATGCGAGTATCGTACATTTAACTAAACTTAACAGAGGTTTAACATAAGCGGTAGACCACATTGTAAAACGGCACTGATGCTTTTTAACTCTGGTAGTTCTGACTCATTTTCAATAACTGCATTCTCTGGTTTCTCTCATGGCTTCAGTCATCCACTTTAGCTCCTCTTTTGTATGAATGTGTGAGTGAATGTATGTATGTTTTTTTTTGGTTTGTTTAGACTAATTTGTGATATTGTTTAGTTAAAAAAAAAAAAACTTGTGCACAAATTTAATGAGTTTCTGATTCAGCCTTGCTAATTAATGTCTCCTAATGATTTTAATCCTGGCTACATGCTCTAATGCATTAATAATGTATAAAATAATTTCCTGTGGCCAAGAAAATATCCTTTCCTAGAATGGATATGAACTTACACTGAACGTTCACTGGACTGGCAGATTAGCTGAGGGGAATTAAATTCTGCTGTCAGTTAATACTGGAATCCGATATTTATAATTGTAATGAATCATAATTAATTGTAATTGTTTATATACATTTCCCTTTTGAGCTAATTTGCTATAATATATATATATATATATATATATATATATATATAGAGAGAGAGAGAGAGAGAGAGAGAGAGAGAGAGAGAGATATTTACTTTGAACATTTATGGAACCTTCTTGACAGTGGAAAACATTTGTTATAGTGGAAAAGGTTCTTTAGATTTTTAAGGTGCTTTATTGCCTCACTGTCAAACACACACACATTATAAGTTTATTATGATTTATTAGATAATCTGTTCTCAGATAGAGATGTCCTGATAGCATACCGCTCACCTGTGCTGCTTTTCTCTATCAGTGTGGTGAGTCTGTTCTGACGGCTCTGGGAGGATGCAAAATACTGAGGGAGCTGTCTAAACTGGAGACTGAGACAGATGCTAAGCTCCCCATGAAGGAGTTGGCCACAAAGTTTGAGTGTATGGCTCATGGTAGGATGTGTGATAGCCTTTGCTATTGGTGTCTTATAAAACCAGTGGTAAAAGAAAGTTTAAGCTTTTCTTCCACTACAATTGTTTTGACAGATGTGTTCAGCACTTGCTACCAAACCAAAGCAAGTTATTCCTACAAACTGCTGATCCGCAAATCAAATCTGTGGGGTGATGCCACCTGTCTGAAGATGGCCATGGCTGCTGATACCCGTTATTTCTTCAGCCACGATGGAGTACAGGTCTGTTGGCATGCAGATATTCATTGTTTCATTTGAAATAAGGTAAGTGTTTTTCTTAAACATGTTTTCTTTTTAGTCCCTACTGTCTCAGATCTGGTGGGGTGACATGCAAAGAGGAACAGAGCTCTGGAAACTTGCCTTGACGATGATTATTCCTCCTCTCGTCTACACCAACCTCATCGATTTCAAGTCAGTACATAAGTAATGTAAATTACCTCAGCTCAGCCTCGTCGTGACCCATGTCTGAAGCATACTTTGAAAGACATAAACCACATGTTGGCCTGCGACAGCCCATGACGTCACTACCAGTGTGACTATAGTTTAAATAGGCGCCAGGAGAACACGTCATCCTCTTCTTCGTTTTCACTGTTTTGTTTGAAACATGCATCTTGAACGTGGTAAGAGCGATTTTTATTCTATCATGGCGAGCACTAGCAAAGTGTTTAGAGGATGTGTGCATCCGTGTCATCGTTATTTGACACCTGATGACACACACAATCTCTGCGTTTTTTGTTTGGGCAAAGAGGACTTGAGGGGACAATTAGCATGCACTGTGAGCGTTTTCAGATAAAAAAAAGCTCCGCTCTAGTTTGTCTCTCTTTTTAAGGAAAGTGGGGCAGCCATCTGGTTCCCGTGGTTCAGGACCCGCCACTGCTGAGGCACAGAGGAGAATGAGCTTGTGGGGATCGCAGGCGAATCTGGCCTATGAGTTTAACCTGTTAACCAGACCCCCCATTAGGGGACTCACAGCTGAAAGTGTCCTCCCTAAATTAAAATTGTAACAGTTCCTTACTTCATTGTGTTACACATAATTTTGGTGTCTTTGGAAAGAAGACCCTTTGGCCTTTACTTTTTATCAACCAGAGTTGATAATGCTCATAATGCTCTGTTTACTTGCTGAAATCCACATGGTGGTATGCTTACACGTAAAACTCTGCCCACTTTCTAAAATCCCGTACGGTAAGGGTTACCCTGGTAATTAGTTCCGTTCCCTTTCTCTGAGTGGGTTTAACCCCGTACCTTGAGCTCCACTCAAGCAGAGTGTCTATTAACACACTTTGAAGCATCACTCCCTTCAGCATTGAGGGTTATTGTGAGCATGGTGCTTCCTTTTGGGCACCCGAGTTCTCTCCCCTTCTGAGGAGTTGAATTCCTCGCTCTGTCGGCTGTTCTCATGAGCACGCTACTCCTTTCTGACTTTGGGAGTTCTACTCTCACGTGAGAGTTGAGTTCCCAGTTTTTCCAGAGCACCTGGAACCAGCAGCATCAAGTAAACTAGGCCCTTCCTTCAACTCTCTAATGCGCTGAGTTTTTGGCTAGCTTGCAGTACGCTTACCCTTTTGAGTCTAACGATCATGGTGTAGGTCGAGCCCCCTCTCTCGTTGAGAGCTGGTTTTTTGCTCCCTCAGCTAGGTAACCTGCTGTTAGCCATTCCAGCATTGGAACATGCTGTAGGTTGAGCCCCCTCTCTCGTTGAGAACTGGGTGTGTTGCTTCATCAGCTAAGTAAATTACTGCTAGCTGTTCCAGCATTGGAACATGCGGAAGGTCGAGCCCCCCTCTCTTTTGAGAGCTTGGTGTTTGCCGCTCCCCTCAACTGAATATTAACTGCTAGCTACTCCAGCATTATACCATAAGCTGAGTTGATGAATCTCAAACATATTGGTTTTGGGATGTAACATTCAATCTATGAGCTGCTCTTTCAGAGTGCCACGAGATCCCCTTAGAACAGTATCCTATTATTGTTATGGTAAGTGTGCACGTGAAGCCTTGCACACTTTCTAAAATCCCTGTGGTAAGTTCACATGTAGTACTCTGCATTCTTTACTAAAACTTATATGGTAAGGGCTTCGCGGTTGCTTAATGCCTATTCTTGAACTGGTAAAAGCCCCGTTCATCTTGGGTGCCACTATGTATCTATTTATCCTCAGATTACCTATTTAAACAGGGTATTGCTACTAGGGATCTGTTTAGACATTTCCTACGGCAAGGCTATAGCAAGCGGCAGCCCCTGTGTGACAGGCCTAGACTTAGTATGATGCTAGGCTCTTGGTTGTAGTCCTTTAAAATAATCTATGCTTGATTCCAAGCCTTGAGCTCTACCCCATGCCCAGGAGTATGGTCCTAACAGGTAAGTTTGGGTATATAGCCTAGGCCTTTGACCATAATGGATAATGTTACGGACAGCCATCTAACATCCCAGGGTCAACTGGAAATGGTAGAGTTGGTACTTTGTGCTCACCATGGTTCTGGCCTGCACTCCCCTCAGCATGGTGGTGTGGGTACACTGTTCCGCATAGCAACTCCTAGAGAATGCAGTTCGAAGTTCCCTTGAAATGGAACGTCTCAGGTTACTTATGTAACTCATAAGTAACTTCCCCTCAATAGGGAATGAGACCCTGTGTCCTCTAGCTTCCTGCCATGTTTTGGACACACGCTTCAGACACAAGCTTCAGACGAAGAAGTGGATAATGTGTTCTCCCAGTGCTATTAATACTTTAGTCACACGGATAGTGACGTCATGGGCTGTCGCTGGCCAATGTGTTGTTGGTGTTTTTCAATGTATGCTTCAGACACGGGTCACGACGAGGCATTCCCTATAGTGACCCCAAGAGGATGAAGTGTCTCATTCCCAACTCAGGGAACCATGGTTACATAAGTAACCTGACACATTTTCTTGCATCTTTCCTTAAATTATCACTATGCTTCATGTTTTTGCATTTAACATAATGGCCCTGCTAACCCTGCTAAAATTAACTAATTGAGAGGTTACTTACCTGTCAATACTTCTCAAATCCATCTTTTAAAATATAAAAAACTTTATACTATATATGTAACCTTGGACCACAATCATATGGGTATTTTTTTTATTGAGATTTATGTATCATCTGACAGCTGAATAAATAAGCTTTCCATTTATTTATGGTTTGTTTGGATAGCACAATATTTGGCCGCGATAAAACTAGATTCTGGAATATATATATATTAGGGGAGTCACGATTCTCCAAATCCTCGATTCGATTGCATTTTCGATTCTAAGGTCACATTTATTCTCTTTAGAGCACAGATTGTCATTTTTCAAACTAGACTTTTATGTAATATAATATCTGACCTTTGTTTGCAATGTACCACATTACACTGTCAAATTTAAAACTTTTATTAACAACATAATGTAACAATAACTTATATCTTTAGTCAATTGAAAACTTAAAATAAACTGCCATCCAGTTT